>NC_060147.1:631666-947500 GCF_021461385.2 Schistocerca piceifrons
AACAAAGCTCCTCCCATTAATCTGTCACTTTCCTGAAGGTTTTGTAATGTACTGAGTGCGTTAGGACTTTCTTTATGGGCCGTTGTACATTCGTCATATAGAATCAATAATATTATCTTGGAACTCTTCCATTTGGTCCGTGTTTGCATGGAAAAACAGTAATATCACAAACTGAGTCCGCCTTGATGCAAACATCATGTTATTTGTTTATTTCTTTATTATTGCAAACTTTTCGGCGACAAATATCACCATCATCAGTGGGGTTTTTTAATCTAAAACATGCAGAAAATGCTATGGTTGTACAAACACAGCAAACCATTATTACATTTTTACAAATCGCCTTTTGAAATATAGTTTTATATTGATACTTTGATTCTACCTTATTTATTGTATGCTACAGCATGTTTTGAGCTATTATTGGCGCTGTTTGTGACATATTTCCTGTGCTCTTTTTTCTGTTGCCGTCTTTTTCCTTAGCGAACATCATGTCATCTGCAACCATGTGAGCGGCTGTTAGTAAACCAATACTCAAAGGTGAACTTCGTATGTCAGCAGTATACACTTGGGATTGTGATAGTGTTTGTGGAAAAGTTATTTTGGTGTGTATTTAGCTGTTGCTTAGCTATTCGTGTACTCACGTTCGTTGGATGGCGTGTGGCTGCTTTTTACACAGAAAAACAAAACTTTTGCACTTTGTTTCTGATCCAGAATATTACGCCATCTTGTTGTTCGCGTGTGTCGCGATAGGCGTATCGCAAGCGGCGAGAAAGGCTATGAAAAACCGTAGCGCGAATTACGACGACTTTTGTTCATTATTTGTGCCTTCGTGTGTGGTGGGGAAGTGGTTCTTTTGCGTGTGTGTGCGTTCTGTTCTGTGTCCTTCAGTCCGTTCTCTCAGAGTGGTAAAGAGTGTGTTGTTGCAGAGTTTTGTGTTTTCATTTATTACATTTTTCCCTTCGACTATAGCTTTTTGTATGTGGTAAATTTCTTCTATCGTTAGTTGTCGGTATAGACTGTTGCTGTTTCTCAAAATGCGTAGATCGATTCCGATATTAGTGGGGTTATGGTTTTTGTTCATTAGATGTTCTGCAAAAGTTTAATATGTGCTGTCACTTCTTAGAGCTCTCATGTGCTCTGTGTACCTCGTTCGGAAATTTCTGCTTGTTTGTCCTATGTAGTG
Source organism: Schistocerca piceifrons (assembly GCF_021461385.2). Taxonomy (NCBI): domain Eukaryota; kingdom Metazoa; phylum Arthropoda; class Insecta; order Orthoptera; family Acrididae; genus Schistocerca; species Schistocerca piceifrons. Next base: position 632,847 of record NC_060147.1, read on the forward strand.
CGCCTGACAAGAGTTGCAAGTGAGTTGATAAATTCCAGCGTTGCTGAATTTGTCTGAGGTTTTTCTGACTGGTCTTAGTCTTTTCTGAACTGCATTGTTTGTTCTGAATGTTATTGGGATCCCTTGCTTTTTTAAGATGTTTCCTATTCTATGTGATATTTTGTTATTGTATGATGGACGAAGTAGAGAGGATATAAAATATAGACTGGCAATGGCAAGGAAAGCGTTTCTGAAGAAGAGAAATTTGTTAACATCGAGTATAGATTTAAGTGTCAGGAAGTTATTTCTGAAAGTATTTGTATGGAGTGTAGCCATGTATGGAAGTGAAACATGGACGGTAAATAGTTTGGACAAGAAGAGAATAGAAGCTTTTGAAATGTGGTGCTACAGAAGAATGCTGAAGATTAGATGGGTAGATCACATAACTAATGAGGAAGTATTGAATAGGATTGAGGAGAAGAGAAGTTTGTGGCACAACTTGACCAGAAGAAGGGATCGGTTGGTAGGACATGTTCTGAGGCATCAAGGGATCACCAATTTAGTATTGGAGGGCAGCGTGGAGGGTAAAAATCATAGGGGGAGACCAAGAGATGAATACACTAAGCAGATTCGGAAGGATGTAGGTTGCAGTAGGTACTGGGAGATGAAGAAGCTTGCACAGGATAGAGTAGCATGGAGAGCTGCATCAAACCAGTCTCAGAACTGAAGACCACAACAACAACAACAACAACATGTTAGTGTGTACTATGTCTCTCTTTTTTTATGAAGTGGTGTGGTCTGCTGTGTTGCCTGTGTGTGCTGCGTGTTTCCATTTTACCTTGTTGTTGAGTTTGTTTATGATGTCTGTTTTGTAGTCGTTTTCAACAGCAATTTGTTTGATTATGTTTAGTTCCTGGGTGTAGTTTCCTGGTTTAAGAGGTGTTCTGTTTATCCTGTGGAGCACGTGTGTGAAACTGGCTTATTTATGCACTGTCAGGTGGTTGGATGAGCTGTAGATAACAGTTCTTGTGGATGTGGGTTTTCTGTAGATGGTGAATTAATGTTGGTGGTTGTTTCTCGTGATTGAAAGATCCAATGAATTTAGTTTCTTGTTGTTATCCATTTCCATTGTGAAGTCGATTTGTGGGTGTACTGTGTTGATGTTACTGTGGGGCTCTTCTATCCTGCTATGTGTTTAATTTACAAGACAGATTATGTCATACACATATCGGTACCAGTAGATTATTTTGTAGCATCTTTATTTTACAATGTTATTGAATATTGTGTTCTCTATATGGTCCAAGAAAATGTTCCCTAAGATTCCACTGATGGGGGACCCCATGGGAAGCCCCGCTTGTTGCAAGTAGAAGTTGTTGTTGAAAGTGAAGTAGTTTTGTTCTGTGATTAGCCTAAGGATAGATGAGATTTCATTTATATGTGCATCTGGGAATTTATTGCATTTTAGCTGTTGTTCTATAATGTTTATGTTTCTTCTGTGGGTATGTTTGTGTACATGGATGCTATGTCAAAAGACACCATTTTGCTGCTGGGGGGATGTTGACATTCCTAATTTTCTCTGTCATGTCTCGTGTGTTTTGATGCTTCTGTTGCTTGTTTATGTGTATATCTTCTGTAGGAATGTGTGCATGTGTCTCCCTAGTAGGTAAGATGGGGCTTTTCTGAAGACAACCACTGGCCTGACTGGGATGAGGGGTTTGTGGACCTTTGGCAGGCTTGTTAAGAGTGGAGCTTTGGGGTTCTTTTGTGTCATTCTTTTTGTCTGGTTCTGTGTCAAGGTGCGTGTGATGTTTTTTAAGAGAGTCTTTACATGTCTTTGGTATCTTTGTGTTGGGTCGCTGGTTAGCTTGCTTATTTCATTCTCTGCCAGAAATTTTTCTGTTTTCTCAATGTATTCTGCGTCTGTCATTAAGACTAGAGCATACCCTTTGTCTGCCTTGGTGATCATCAATAATAGCTTAAAACATGCTGTAGCATACAATAAATTAGGTAGTATGAAAGTGTCAATATAAAACTATATTTCAAAAGACTATTTGTAAAAATGTAATAATGTTTTACTGTGTTTGTACAACCACACCACTTTCTGCATGATTTAGATTAAAAAAAAACACTAATGATGGCGATATTTGTCGCCGAAACTAGTTTAGGATAGTAAAGAAATAAACAAATAACACGATGTTTGCATCTAGGCGGACTCAATTTGTGATATTACTGTTTTTCCTATAGAATCATTTTGTATCGCATTAAAAGTTTACCACGAGCTGAAGACGTCGTTATATTACTGACTAAAAACTCTTGGAAGAGACTACACCACACGAAGAGTGTTAATTACGACAGCATTACAATTTCTGCCGCGGACGTCCTCCCAATTCCACCCATTGCGGACTTAATGCTACTCCCATGCATAAACGTCGTTGGTCTGCAGCGAACAGGTTTTCGGTACAAAGTTGAATATACGGCGACAATATCCAGAAAAAAACTGAACACCTTGAACCATTAGGACATGTACATCAGTATGTTCTGCAGAAATGATTACCTCATTCACCTCGGTTCAGCAAGTATCCTGTTGCCTAGTAGACAGAGGGTCCGCCATGGTCCCTGGTAATTCGTTCCGTGCGTGACAACATCGATGCGTGTAAGGTGTGAACGGCGTCCTGTGGTACAGCCATCAGTGCTGCATTCCTCTGGTTCCGACGTTCACCTGTGGTGGTTGACCCGTCGTTTCACCGTACCCCACACATTTTCGCTTCGACCGGCGACAGGTCTGGTGATCTGGCGGGCCAGGGCAGAAGGCCGACATCTTGTGACACCGAGAAGGCACGTGTTCGTGCGCCGACATATGGTCGTGCATTGTCTTGCTGAAAAATGCCTCCTGCAGTTTTGTGCAGAGCAGGTATGGCTGCGGGTCGCAGGATGTCATTCACGTACGTCACACTGGTCACAGTGCCCTGTGCCATCTGGTGAGCAAGGTGTATGAGACAGGCGAAATACCCTCAGACTTCAAGAAGAATATAATAATTCCAATCCCAAAAAAAGCAGGTGTTGACTGATGTGAAAATTACCGAACTACCAGTATAATAAGTCACGGCTGCAAAATACTAACGCGAATTCTTTACAGACGAATGGAAAAACTAATAGAAGCTGACCTCGGGGAAGATCAGTTTGGATTCCGCAGAAATGTTGGAACACGTGAGGCAATACTGACCCTACGACTTATCTTAGAAGACAGATTAAGGAAAGGCAAACCTACGTTTCTAGCATTTGTAGATTTAGAGAAAGCTTTTGACAATGTTGACTGGAATACTCTCTTTCAGATTCTGAAGGTGGCAGGGCTATAATGCAGGGAGCGAAAGGCTATTTACAATTTGTTTAGAAACCAAATGGCAGTTGTAAGAGTCGAGGGGCATCAAAGGGAAGCAGTGGTTGGGAAGGGGGTGAGATAGGGTTGTAGCCTCTCCCCGATGTTATTCAATCTGTATATTGAGCAAGCAGTGAAGGAGACAAAAGAAAAATTCGGAGTAGGTATTAAAATCCATGGATAAGAAATAAAAACTTTGAGGTTCGCCGATGACATTGTAGTTCTGTCAGAGACAGCAAAGGACTTGGAAGAGCAGCTGAACGGAATGGACAGTGTCTTGAAAGGAGGATATAAGATGAACATCAACAAAAGCAAAACGGGGATAATGGAATGTAGTCAAATTAAGTCGGGTGATGCTGAGGGAATTAGATTAGGGAATGAGACACTTAAAGTAGTAAATGAGTTTTGCTATTTGGGGAGCAAAATAACTGATGATGGTCAAAGTAGAGAGGATATAAAATGTAGACTGGCAATGGCAAGGAAATCGTTTCTGAAGAAGAGAAATTTGTTTACATCGAGTGCAGACTTAAGTGTCAGGAAGTCGTTTCTGAAAGTATTTGTATGGAGTAGGGCCACGTATGGAAGTGAAACATGGATAATAAATAGTTTGGACAAAAAGAGAATAGAACCTTTCGAAATGTGGTGCTACAGAAGAATGCTGAAGATTAGATGCGTAGATCACATAACTAATGAGGAGGTATTGAACAGGATATCGGGGAAGAGAAGTTTGTGGCACAGCTTGACTAGAAGAAGGGATTGGTTGGTAGGACATGTTCCGAGGCATCAAGGGATCACCAATTTAGTATTGGAGGGCATCGTTGAGGGTAAAAATCGTAGAGGGAGACCAAGAGATGAATACACCAAGCAGATTCAGAAGGATGTAGGTTGCAGTAGGTACTGGGAGATGAAGAAGCTTGCAGAGGATAGAGTAGCATGGAGAGCTGCATCAAACCAGGCTCAGGACTGAAGACCACAACAACAACATCTTAAAGTGTAACACGCGCAAAAAAGATCAACATTATATGTGGAAGCTTAAGTTTTCTTCCAGCTTATTAATCTTCGAGACCAATATTATATGTGAATGCTACGTATATTAATTTAAACCATTAACTTTCTTTATTTGTGTGTTCTCGCTACTGAAGAGTGATCTTGATATTGGCTGACTATATCACGTGTCCTGTGCTGTCATCAGCTGGCGAGATCACGTGACATAAGCTATGACTGGCTTACAGAAGCCCATCATAATCTCGATTACATGCGTTGTTTGGCGGAATTTCCCCCCCCCCCCCCTCCCCACTCCCCCCTAGAGTCTCGTTTTCTAAAGTGCCGGGAAATTCTACGTCGGTATATAAAACCATAAACGTTCAATGAGTGATGAGTTTTTACAGTGTCGAGGAAGAGTATAGTGTCACTTAACACGGAAAAAGTGCATTTTCACCCTGGAGAAAGTGAATTTTTAATCGGGAAATGCGGGAATTTTTTTCCTTGTCCTCGTATAAACCCTGAAGTGGTTTTACTATATCACCACACATTAACTTGAATACATCAATTGTACTTAATTTTGGCTGAGATGAGCTCGTAGGTGCGAAGCTGTACATAAAGTTACAAAGGCAAAATCTGTAGTGCCTCGCCCACTATGAAACAGAAACAACGTTGCTTGGTCGTCTACTCGGCATCAAAATGGGCTGAACCCGGAGCGGCGCTCGTAGAGCCGTCGTCGGTGTCGGTGCCGTAGTGCCAACCTAACAACTTGCACCTACGTTGTGGCATCGTAGTTATCGATACCCATACCACACCACCGTTGCGCCAATCTTGTGGGCGGCTGGTCTGGTTGGTGCCACCTGACCCACGCCGTAGTGTTCTGCGCCTTCCGTGAAACATTCTGCTCACACCATCTGCACCGCTGAAACACTTCGTCCCACACGAGCAGCAATTTCCCCCATCGACGCATCCATTCTCTCTGAGATCCATTACCTTTGATCTGCAGCGACAACGATAGGCGCAGGCAGATTTTGCCGGTACGTGGTGTTGCGCCGCGATATTGCTGTTGTCCTTGAACTGTAGGGGCGATATGGTTCAAGTGCTTACCATTTCTGCAGAACGTACTAACGGTACATGTCCTGTGACTATAAACGTGCTATCTCCAGTCACTGAAGGTGTTCTGTTTTTTTTTTTCTGAAACATACAGGATGTTTCCGAAGTGACGGTCAGTATTCAGCGATGTGACAGGAATGATGATTCCAAACAAAAAATGGCTCTGAGCACTATGGGACTTAACTTCTGAGGTCATCAGTCCCCTAGAACTTAGAAGTACTTAAACCTAACTAACCTAAGGACATCACAAACATCCATGCCCGAAGCAGGATTCGAACCTGCGACCGTAGCGGCGGCGCGGTTCCAGAGTGAAGCGCCTAGAACCGCTTGGCCACCATTCCAAACAAAAAAAGTCATGTAAACAAGGACTGTAAAACGCATACTCGCATACCTTAAGAGCTACGAGCAGTTCTTGATCTTCGATGTTGTGAAACGAATCTGTTCTGCTGCAGGCTTTGTGTTTTCCATATTTTGGGAAGTGGTAGTACGGAAAAAAAACAAGAAAAGAGAATGTGCAGTAAAAATGTGCTCTAAAGTGCCACCTTAAGAGCTGTTCGCTACCGTGAAACATGTCTCCTCTATTGAATAAGTGCTCATCGCTCTTAAAAAATGCATTTTAGTGCCCACGTTTACCAGACATTTTTTCTAGATGTAGTCCATACTGCCACCTCTGAAAGTTCCTAACCTTCTATCTTACCAACAAGAGTTCCGGTACACGTATTCCACTGTCAGAGGTTGTATGATTTTTGGGGTACAGCCATCATACTCGGCTATAAGAAGCTCGTCATAGAGAAGGCAGAAGTGACACGATGACGTAATGTTGTGTGACGTACCGATGACAGATGATTTCTTCAGTACGGGTATCAGGAGGAAGACCGCCGAAACTGGCTGCTGAAAGGAAATTTATTTTTTTCTAAAATGACAGTTCCTCGCTCAGACTTCCTTACAGCCTCAAGATAACGGTTTCACGACCTACGTGCTGTTTTCTGCGCAGGGGTCAACCACCTTAGAAGACTGCAGGCTGGTGAACTCAAGCATTCCACTCAGGGCGGTGGGAAGCGACTGGGCACCTCACGTGTACTGCAGTCTCGCTGCAAGTGACAAGTCATCTGTGGTAACACAGAGGAGGTATGAAGGAGAGAAATGTTTTTGAGGGAAGACGTTTATCATACCTCGCTCTCACTCTGTTTTTCAGCTTGCTATACGTGGCATCGCTGGTGGGGGTACTCGTCCAAGTCGAAGTGCTTTAGAAATATGAGGTTAGATTTGATTAGCGAGAACTGTGAACTGTAGACGACCAGCGAACTACATAAGGTCTGTGATTCGTGTGAACTGTAAAGGACCAGAGAACTACATGATGAACTGTGATAAGTAGGCTCTGAACTGTGTTTGAACCGTTTTTGAACTTCAGTTAAATTATAATATCCAATGCCGCAAAATCAAATTTTCCGTTGCAATGAAAGTAGCATCGGTAAATGAGGACTGATAAGTGCGGAAATGGAACGAGAATAAACGTTAACGTTGTGCGCGCGGTCCTTGGGATTACGTTATTGATCTACTTTGAGATTCTTCGTGCTTTTAGTACCTCTGGGGAAAAGGAAATATGACATGCTCTGAGAAGTAGCTAGTCTCACAGTAGTAGTGACCAACTGGTGGGACAGATACAAATAAATAAGCTCTGATTTCCCTTATTTTATCGTGGTCGGTGTCAACAAAATATTTTCGCATTCGGAGGAGAAAGTTGATGATTGGAATTTCGTGAGAAGCGTCGCAACGAAAAACGCCTTTCTTTTAACGATTTCCAGCCCAAATCCTGTATCATTTCTGTGACACTCTCTCCCATATTTCGCGATAATACAAAACGTGCTGCCTTTCTTCGAACTTTTTCGATGTACTCCGCAGTCCTACCTGGTAAGAATCCCAAACCGCGCAGCAGTATTCTGAAAGAGGATGGACAAGCGTAGAGTAGGCAGTCTCCTTAGTAGGTCTGTTGCATTTTCTAAGTGTCCTGCCAATAAAACGTAGTCTTTGGGTAACCTTCCCTACAACATTTTCTATGTGTTCCTTCCCAATAATCACATTGAGAATTCTAAATTAGCCATGAATGATTTCACTGAAAATGTAGAGTTAACTAATAATGAGGACAGTGGAAATCTTGATTTAGTGACAAACAGTGATAATGTAAACACAGGGTTTGTAGTACAGAAATGACTCATTGGAACGACGATGCCAAAGAAAATGACTGATGCTCACATTATTAATGAGCCAATAGTTATGTACATCAAGTCACGGTACAGCATCAGCTGACATGTTACCAACTCAGGATGATGATCAGCTTATAAGGTCTATACTAAAATTAATTTTCCAGGAACAAAAAGAGGAGTCAAATACAGGAAATAGGTAAGGAATTAAGTAACGCACTGAATGAAAATAATCAGGAATTAGGTAATAAAATAGATAAGTGGTTAGAAGAAGTCACTGTAGGAATATCTCAAATCAACAATAAGTCCAATGCTTTGGGACAAAAGGTTACAAAACTCGAAGCTAAAACTGGAGAATAGATTGTGAAACAAAAAAATGGGGTAAAAGAAGACTGCAAGTCGAAAATATATCAAAAGGCTGACCATGGAATCAAAAAGATAATAAGAAAATGCAGGATCAAAATGGGATGACAGAAACAACACTGAATGAAATTAGTACCGTAAGACAAGGACAAAGCAAAGCAATCAAAACATGTCAAGCACACAATACTATAAGAATAATTTATAGAGTATCAAAAATGACCAGGAACTACTTAGTCATAATATTTCACATGTAGAATCCTCTTGTAAAGGCAAAACAAGTACGATTCTGGGCAAATTGAAAAAGAGCGAAAGGTACTTCCTCAGACGAAAGATAAAGTAGAAAATGAAGTTAAACAAAAGGTAGAAATTTAGTGTGAACAAGAAATAAAGAAAGGTGAGGTTCATGTAAGTAGCGCAGCGAATTACTCTAATGCGTATAAATTCAATAATTTCTCTAGTAAACGAACTATATAAGGTCTGTAATTCGTGTGAACTGTAAAGGACCAGAGAACTACATGAGGAACTGTGATAAGTAGGCTCTGAACTGTGTTTGAACCGTTTTTGAACTTCAGTTAAATTATAATATTCAATGCCGCAAAATCAAATTTTCCGTTGCAATGAAAGTAGTATCTGTAAATGAGGATTGATAAGTGCGGAAACGGAACGAGCCAGTAACCCACGTTGGGCAGTTTGAGGGCATCATTCCTGAAAACATGACTGTACAGCAACAAATCGAAATCGTGGCCACTAGTTTAGAAACAGAAGCAAACTCATGGCGAACAAAAGGGTGAGTAACACATATAGACTCAAAACAGAGCGAGAGGTAAAGTATCTGTGGACAGAAAGTTTGAAGGTGGAAAAGTCATTATACCACAAATGGATAGGAGAAAGGCACTAGAAGGTCCAGCACCGAAGTTCCGTGGCGTCGAGATATCAATAAACATGGACCTCACAGGGAGCTTCTGTCAGAGGCAGCTAGCAAAAAATACATTCCTCTGCGCGAGACAAAGCTATCAATTCGGTTCTAAGAAGCATTATAGCGGGATAGATTACATGGTTGAATCTGAGCAAGTTGTAAATGAAGTGATTCATTTTATTACGGAAATACCACTACAACAATTATTACTTGAAATGTCGATCAATGACATGAGCAAACATTATGAATACTAACCTCGAGGGGCAATAACATTCTTTGTATTGCTAGGTAAGTGAAGATTACCACCTGCCCGAGTTAACTGACAGCATACTTCATTTCCTTTTCCTGCTGTTAGTTCTTTCCCTTCTTTCATTCAGAACTACATCTGTCTTCTTTAACACTCTTCACTATCAAGGTTAAGATCACCGAATTTTCTTACACTGTATATGACAACAAAGAAACAAGCTATGACAAAAACATAAAGTCATCCAGCAGAATAACACGGGTGAAAGACAGGCATCTGCTGGTATTACGTGGGTAGGCCCGAGTATACGGAGAGTACGCATACATCATCAAGGGAACACAGTTTATAGTTACAAGAAGGCGCCAGGACCATCTTAATACACATACAGTACGTAGGGGAACAATTTCTAAATATTTACAACAACTATACACAAATCCTTATGCTTGAAAATGTTTTAAGAATAAGAAAGCAAGACGAGGGCTATTATATATAATACACATGAAATAATGCATAAAAATAAGCTGAAGGCTGCAGAAGAATAGGACGACGCTAAATGAGGTAAGTGAAGATGATAATGTACGATAGCCGAAATTCAGGTGGAAAAAATAATGTTGTGCTTGAGATGATGTACAGATTGTGTCAATATAGACATATCGTTACTCTTTAGTATGGATTGAAACGGCAAATTGGTTTCCGCTGTAATGAACTATGATACAGTGAAATGCCGGGAATAGTTCTGCGGAAGAGGTTTATACGAGGGTAAGTCAATTATTATCCGCAAAGTAGTTATAAAATGTTATTATAATAAAATAGGAAACTTACAAGAACATCATTTTTCGACATAGTCCCCTTGCGTTTCAACGTACTTGGTCGCTCGTTGTACAAGCATCCTGATGCCCTCATGAAAGAAGGTCCTCGGTTGAGCTGCGAGCCAGGAATGCAGCGCTTCTTTCACTGCTTCGTCCGGGGCTATTGCCTGTTTGAGTGGACCAAACAAGTGTAGTCAGAAGGAGCAAGATCGGGACTATATGGGGGATGATCCAGTACTTCAGATTTGAGTTTCTGAAGCGCTTCAACAGTGTGGGCAGTAGTATGCGGACGGGCATTGTCGTGCAACAATACAACACCTTTTCGCAGCAATCCTCGGCGTTTGCTTCGAATTGCAGGCTTCAGCCTGGCAGTAAGCATCTCACTGTAACGTACACTATTGTTGTGGCCCTTTCCCCATAATGCTCCACTACGTCCCGAAAAACAGTAACCATCAGTTTTCCTGAGGACGGTTGGGTCTTGAACTTTTTCTTGCACGGCGAATTTGAATGTTTCCATTCCATACTCTGCCGTTTACTCTCCAGCTCGTAACGATGGATCCATGTTTCGCCACCAGTAATGATCCTGTCTAAGAAGTTGTCCCCTTCATTACCATAGCGATCCAGATGTTTTTTGCAGATGTCCAAGCGCGTTTGTTTGTCCAATTGTGTGAGTTGTTTTGGGACTCATCTTGCACAAACTTTATGAAACCCAAGTCTGTTGTGGATGATTTCGTAGGCAGAACCGTGACTAATTTGCAGACGATGTGTCACTTCGTCAATAGTTAATCATCTGTCTTAGAGAATCATTTCACGTGAACGTTCTATGGTTTCTTCATTTGTGGTGATAAACGGCCGTCCGGCTCCTTCATCGTGCGTAACACTAGTGCGAACATTTCGGAAACAATCCATTCGTAGAGACTCCGTTGTGGCAAAACACTGCTGCCGTACTGTACCGGAAGTCTTCGATGAATTTCGGCCCCTGATACGCCTTCCGACCACAAAAAACGGATCACTGAACGTCGCTCTTCTTTGTTGGGAATAGACAGCGGAGCAGCCACGATTAACAGCACGCCAGCTATCACGAAACTAACCTAGCAGCTTGAAAAGTGCAAAGATATAACAACAAATAAACAAAGCATGCGTCATCTACGTAAAACGACAGTACTACCAAAGTAAACAAAAATATAACTAAATTGCGGATAATAATTGACTTACTTTCGTAGTAAATGGAGAGTTATGGTTATCAGGCGGCAGGAAAGTCTGACAATTATTTGCAAAGAGAGAAAAGAGGTACCTGGAGAGTTGTAGATTTGATGACAGAAAAGTTAGCCTATTATTTACATACAGAGAGAAAGAGAAGCTTGGTTATTAGACGGCAGGAAAGTCGGCCAATCATTTATGAAGAGTGGCGGAGGAAAGGCGAAAGGCGACGTGTAAGTCGGCCGTTAAGGAGTGTTTGCAGCCGAAGTGGTTTCCGCCAACTGTTTTACGAAGCACGATGGAGTAAACATACTGTCGAATTAGGACACAACACTGACTTGGAAATCTGTTGAAAGACATAAACGTAGTAAATAATGTTTAAATAGATGGCAACGTAATAAGAAGGATACACAATAATGCCACACACTGGCTTTAAATGTGAGGAATAAAGGTTCACCTAAGAATAAGGTAATTAGCACCAACATATTACAAAGTCACTTAATGCTCGTATATGAAAGTCAGTAGAAAGAATACAGTCATTACATGAAAAGAGTTCCACTAGTACGTTTTGTAGCAACAATGAGACTGATGTATAGATGGAATGTTACTGTTTGATAAATGAGTGTCTGTGCATTATGCTTGAAGCAAGATTCTAAGATAGGGTGACCAAATTATTTTCGGTGAAAACCGGGACACATTCACCCGGGTGCCAATGGACACCTCATTCCATATGTACCCAGGTTTCTTAATTTTAAATATTAATGTTTTGTTGATACATTCTGTTACCAGATTATTATAACTAATAAGAGCATACAAAAGATTCATATAATCTAGATTATCTGTATAATTAATGACATTTAATAAACGTATACAGTAATAAAAAAAGTATTACGATTTTACAAAATTTTACAGCCATTCAACTTTTAATCAATTAATATTAACATGAACTTTAATATTACTGAGCACTTGTAGATGGAATTGACTGTCCTTGGAGAAAAGGGTATTTCTCGCTGCCTCCAGCCTTCTTGATCATGTCTTTGTTCTTTGAGACACAGTGATAAAACTCGACACAATCCATTTTTAGATGTACAGGATCTGCAGGATCTGTTTGTTTCATCAGCCCACTGGATATTCATGAACGAAAATATTCTTTCCACATTGGCATTATGGGCTGGGATTGCAAATAAATACCTTCCAATTATTACCAACTCAGAGTAATGCTGAAGACAGTCACAACTTTTAAAAAAAACTCACCCACTTCTCATGACATTCCAATGGTGTTTTTTTTTTCATCATTCCACTTGTGAAGACTTTCTTCAACAAAATTTGTCAGTATGCCGAACTGATCAAAGAGAATGGAATCATCGATTTCAGTCTCTTTACTCTTCAAATAAGAAACTGTCTCTTCAACACTTTCCCATTAAGACACTCTCTTCAGTAACATCCATTCAAACACCGGCGATGAGGGTAAATATGAGGCGCTCCACTTGCTGAGATATTCTACACAAGTGTCATAAAACTTGTTAACTTCTTCCCTAAAACTCCTTACCGCTGCTTCTGATACTTCTGCTCTTTTAAGGACAGATTTAACATTTAAAAAAATGAACTGCTGTTCTCTCCTCTTAGTAACAGTCTCCAGAGTATTTTTCAAAACATTTACCTCTATTACACTTTTCGTGCTTCCCTCAATTTCCTTTATCCCATGCTGCAAAGTGCTAAGCTGACTGTGAATGAACCATAAGTAGGCTTCACTTAAACGGTTACTGAAAAACTGAACCAATGTTTTGGGGGCTTTGTCTTCATTTACGAAAAACTCTTTTAACGGTTCAAACAGGCGGATTACTCTTTCAACTGCTGGAAACAGTGATAACCAGCGAGTTTTCGAGTGGCACATTACATTCACATATTCAGTTCCCACATAATCACAGAACTCCTTAAGCCTCTCTGTTCTAACAGTATATATGTAAAAGTGTTAATATACCTTCATGACGATAGTTTCAACATCACAGCTCAAACTGTCAGCAGATGGCTGCACGCTATTGTGTAAAACATGTGCAGGGCACCCAATGCCTTCAATGTTTTCATGCAATGTTGCGTTTAATTTGGTAAATACGTTGCATTTGCCTTGTCTTTTTAAACCACCAAAGTTTGTGTTGGTGTTGTCTCCACAAAATGCCACACATTTATTTTTCTCAAGATCAAACATTTCGATAGTATTCATACAAAGTCTTGAAATTTCGTCATATGTTTCATTAGGTAGGGAACTCCCCTTCAAAAGTTTGGTCTGCATTCCCTGATTGATATCGAAAAACTGAACAACAAACGGAAATATTTTAGTGGCCTTATGATTGCTGGCATCAGTGGATATCCCGTAGAAAGAAGACTTTTTGATGTATTCAAGGCTTTCCTTTACACTCTGGGGAGCAATAACTCCTTTCACTAAGGCTGACACTTTAGTTCTTGCTGAACTAAACTTTTTTGCAATGGAAGAATCATCAAACATAATGCTGTTAAGCTCATTAGTACAATCACTAGATCTATAAGTTTGGTCATGTTTTACCGTGTGGTAGGCCAGTGTAAGCTCGGCTGCTCGAACTTTCGTCTCTTCACTTGACTGATGTTTCACAAAATAATTTTGTAGAGTTTTACTGCAGCTCGGTGCACTGTATCTGTTAATGTGTTTCTTTGACCTGATGTGATCAACTATGTCGGAACGTCCACCATGACTTATACTAATAAAACAGTTACATACGGAACACTCTGCTTCGTAATCAAAACGACCTTTCTTAATGAAATTCCATTCCTTGGAATAACAGTCACTGAACTTGCAGGCACGTTTCGGCACGTTTCACAGTACTGCACCAATAATACCACTAACATGAGAAAAAACTATTGCAGTTTGTCTGACAAAACATCAACTACTACACTGTTCTGACAATGAGTGTGTAAGTGGCGCGACAATCGGACGGTTTCATAGCTCTGTTACAATAATACAAGTTACTACTTGTTGGCCAAAGTACCGCTCAAAGTAAATTATTGCCTGAGTGTATCAATACTGATACTGCGATTACTAGTATGGGACAATGGAGGTTTCAGACAAATGAGCTAAAATATATTAATTTCTTGTGTTGTATTTCCTTTAATATAGCGAAATCCCAAAAATTTGAGAAAGTTTCGCGAAATGTATTTAAAAACTGAATTCCGGGACTTTTGAACGTCCCGAAACAAATCTTCGGGACACCGGAACACAGGGACGAAAATCGGGACAGTCCCGGTTTTCCGTGACGTTTGGTCACCCTGTTGTAAGAGGTTCGCTCGATGTAACTGTGAATCGCAATTGTGAGCCTCCGGAGGTAAGATTCTAGCGTAGCAGGTGACGCAATACCACAGCTGTGGCCAAAACAAAAACGTCGATGAACCACTGTCGTAGTACGATGTAAGCAGTGGCATCGTTTATAAACACCCAAAATCAAAACAAAACATTACGTATTACGTATTTACATTGTAATAGTGCATGAAAACAAGTTTATTTAAAATATGTTTAGAACCATTAGGAAACTAATTTAAGGCATTTTCAATTGTTTCATGTAATTGTGCTGAAGCTCTATGCTGAGGTTGGAGATGGAAGAATGGGCTGACAGTTCTTGCATTCAATACCATTCTGGTAACTCTGGAGCTATGCAACGCAAGACTACATCATGGACAACACAATCATCATTGTGAGTTGTTGTTGTGGGCTGCTTGCATATGTCCTGCTATAAGGTGTGAGTGTAATGTTTATTCATCTCAACATATTTGTGAAAGGTATGGGTGTTTTATTTGAAACCATGTGAAATGGACATCTTTATGACACATTCAAATATAAAGTGACTGAAGAACGGAATGGTGCCAACGCAATAGTAAGAAAAAGTGTGAAGTATGTTTCATCGTCAATAAAATTCTTCTGGTTTTGAAGCCGCGTGTTGTTGCTGTGGTCTTCAGTCCAGAGACTGGTTTGATGCAGCTCTTCATGCTACTCTATCCTGCGCAATTTTCTTCATCTCCCAGTACCTACTGCAACCTCCATGCTTCTGAACCGCTTAGTGTATTCATCTCCTGGTCTCCCTCTAAGATTTTGGTGATCCCTTGATGCCTCAGAATATGTCCTACCAATCGACCCCTTCTTCAAGTCAAGTTGTGACACAAATTTCTCCCCAATTCTATTCAGTACGTCCTCATTAGTTATATGATCTACCCATCTAATCTTCAGCAGTCTTCTGTAGCACCACATTTCGAAAGTTTATGTTCACTTTTTGTCTAAACTATTTATCATCCACGTTTCACTTCCATACATGGCTACACTCCATACAAATACTTTCAGAAAAGACTTCCTGACACTTATATCTATACTTGATTTTAACACATTTCTCTTCTTCAGAAACGCTTTCCTTGCCATTGCCAGTCTACATTTTATATCTCTACTTCGACCATCATTAGTTATTTTGCACCTCAAATAGCAAAACTCATGTACTACTTTAAGCGTCTCTTTTCCTAATCTAATTCCCTCAGCATCACCCGATTTAATTCGACTACATTCCATTATCCTCGTTTTGCTTTTGTTGATGTTCATCTTACATCCTGCTTTCAAGACACTGTCCATTCCGTTCAGGCGCATTGTCAACTATAAAATTCCGACGTTTCGGCGACTGTTGCAAGGCGTCTTTCTCAGGGTGTATTGCCAACGACTGACTGTGACAACGGCCGCGGAAGCATACGTTTATGTTTCATCGAATTGAAAGGACGGCAATGCGCCGATAATAACTGTGTAGCAGTGTGAGTTCTTGAGAAATAATTTGTTGAAGTTAATGGACGCAGTGTGTCGATAGTAGTGGTTAGCAGTTGGTCAGTGTGACAGCAGTGATTAACTGTAATGCTTCGCGAGAAATATTTCGTTGAAATTAATGCACAGCAATGCGCCAATACTAGCTTAACAGCAGTATGACATTTCTGATTCATTGAAAATTGGTTAGGAGTTAATGGACTGCTATAGAGTATTCTAGTAGAAATGATAGACAGTTGGAAAGAGACTACTAACAGCATAAAGGTGCAGAATAATGATTCTTTGAAAATATTTACTATTTAAAAAATAATGTGATTAGTATAGAAAGTGTAACTAAAGATTAATGATTTTGGGATGTAAGCTTATATACGAATTTATTGAGGGCAACAGTTAGTTTTTTCTAATAGAAAAATAATTAAATCTATGATTATATAAGTTGATTAATAATCTGAGAACGAAAAATTATGAAGTAAATTTAGCTATCAAGTGATGTATTTCGTTGGAAAGACGAAAGAAAAAAGCTCTTAAGCAGGTGGTGGCTCACCAGAGTATATTTACAGGCGCCACAGCCTGGAACTTTGTCGCTCTGCAGGGTCGTTGGATAACGTTTCCGGTCACGGGTTCAAATTTAAAATATCCCACACTCACTCCCCTGTGCAAGTTCCAGAAGTCTGTAACGGGAATTTGCCAACACTCTGTATACTTTCCTTACCGCGTCACGTGGCCGCTCTGCATTTAGTTTTGCGGTGGGCAGTGGCCATAATATCTTACGTCATCTTACGCGTGTGTGGATAAGGTCGTAGATTTCAGTGAAACTATACTGATGAAAAACTTGGAAATGTAGGCCTACTAGTGTAGGCTGAACTGGTAAGCAGCTGAACGCACTGCACACGTGACCACCACGCGGAGCAGGCGGGCTCCTGATGCGCCTTATCCCGCGCCTCTCCGCTCTCTTATCGGCAGTGCAGGCCGCGCCGCGCGATAACTATCGCAACTCGCTTCCCGCCCACTTGTAATCCGCAGCTATTGTTGCTGTTGTTTTCTGTACAGCAAAATCGCCATCTGAAATACCATTGACGTCAATGCATTTATCAGACTTTGCAACATCAAAGATCAAGTGGGCGTTCAGTAACAGCTGATGAATATCCGTTATGACTAAGCCGCTGGTCGGCTAGGGGGGAGGGGAGTTCGGATCCGTCCAGGCTCACATCTTCTGTGAACATTGCGCCTACAGGTGTTTGGTACGGCGCAGCCAACTTTTCGATACTACGGATGGAGTTTAACGTTTCGAGAACCCTTCACGTTTTCTGCTTCCTCGTGGCCGCGTGTCGCTGGAAACACGTTGGTGCGGTCTCGGTGAATTCTCGTTCCTCCGCTTCGAAGCGTTCCGTGTGCAGCTTCACCGCGACGGGCGATAACGGTCTACTCTTAGCCACGCCATCTGTTTCTTCGTAATTTTTTTCCCATCAAACTGAAACTGCGCAGTAACTGTTCGTTGTACATTTTTGACATGGCTATCGCATCTTCGAAAACACCGTTTCTGAGTACGTTACGACGATTCGAAAATGGGTCTCTGCCCGAAACTAGCCATCGAGTGATTCAAAAAGTAAAATTCGCAACTTTGGGCTGGATTTTCGTTGTACCGGAACGGATATAAGTTGACGTGAGCCTGTGTCTAAGAAGATCACTGAACCGAATTTTCTCGAAAATTACTTCTAAGGGCTGAGAAAGGGGACTCTCCATAAAGAGGGAAACTTTCTTACAATTCTGCTTCTTAAATAAATATTTTTCTTTTCTTTTTTCCACTATACGCATAGTCAACATACCATGTTTACGTAAAAGAGTCAAATTCTTATGTACGCAGTATTTTCCTATACGCTATTACTCAGAATACAATTTACAAAAAAATGGCTCTGAGCACTATGGGACTTAATATCTATGGTCATCAGACCCCTAGAACTTAGAACTACTTAAAGCTAACTAACCTAAGGACGTCACACAACACCCAGTCATCACGAGGCAGAGAAAATCCCTGACCCCGCCGGGAATCGAACCCGGGATCCCGGGCGCGGGAAGCGAGAACGCTACCGCACGACCACGAGCTGCGGACCAATACAATTTACAGTCCGCTTTGCTGCTGGCAACAGTACGCTCTTACTGGAACATTTTCCATAACTTACGCTACCTGTAAACAATGTGCACATCAGAAATCAATCCCACTAAAAATCGCTTGTTGTAAGATTGACGTAGATTTTTTTGGTAGCCTTCATTGTCCCATCTTAAGCAATCGTCTTACTTTTCCAGTTACTCGTTTTTAAAATTTAGATTTCCAGATTCCTCCATCTAAAATGTATTTCTTTCAAAGATCCAGTGTTACGTTTAATAGACTTCATTTTTCAAATGGTTCAAATGGTTCTGAGCACTATGGGACTTAACTTCTGAGGTCATCAGTCCCCTAGAACTTAGGACTACATAAACCTAACTAACCTAAGGACATCACACACATCCATGCCCGAGGCAGGATTCGAAACTGTAACTGTAGCGGTCGCGCGATTCCAGACTGAAGCGCCTAGAACCGCTCGGCCAATCCGGCCGGCACTTCATTTTTCCAAAAATATGTTTACTTTCGTTATAACAATATGTTCAACAAATATTAACAATGTAGTAATTATGCGAATTAGAAAATCTCACTTTTTAGAAAATTCTTACCGAATTTTGACAATACCCACGAATGTGAAAACTCCCCTGTCATAAAATGATACCTGTTATTTTCCCATTTTCCAGTTATGCAGTTTTTGCGTAAACAAATTTACTTCGCTGGCTTTTTCCAACTTTTTATCTCCCACTAGTTCATCGTTTTGTGTTGTAATTTAACATTTTGTATATAATTATACATACTTTATCATTTTGTAGTTTCTACAGTACGTGTGTCTTTAAACAGGCGTTTGATTTTTTTCATTATAAATTTCTTTTTTGAAAACTAGTTTCTGTGTTACTGGGTCTGTGTATAAACAACTTATCTGCTACCAGTCATGATTTTCTTTCATTCATATTTTACACGATGCGTTTCAGTTAGTGATTTCCATTTTCACGTGTGCATTTCGTTGTACTATCCCATTTTTATGCAATGTTTTCAGAGTGTGAGGTTCTGCTTTGTTCTGCAATGTATAATAAACGCGCAATTCTTAGTTAGTCATTGATTTTTGCATGTAGTCAGTGCCGAAATTTGGAAAAGCTTGAACTTACAGTTTTCTTGAGGTCCATTTGTGCAGTCTCGCACACGAAAGTTGTTTGTGATGTTTGATATGCGAGAGACTCTGCACAAATGGTCCATAAGAAACCTGGAAGTACAAGTTCTTCCAAATTTCGACACTGACTACATATGAAAATCGATAAGTAACTAAAAATTGCGCGTTTATTATACATTGCAGTAAGATCAGCAGAACAAACCAGAACCCCACACATCGAAAATACGACATAAAAATGCCACAGAACAAAGAAATACATACCTGAAAATGGCAAGCTCTTTTTTTTTCATATATGCATTTTAACCTTGAGCTGCTTGTTTGTCCCATTATTCGTTATTAACCATCATCCAGGAGGCAGGGTACAACACTTTAGTTAAAAGCATCCCGTATTCCTTTGAAGCTGACCATCATCGAAATTATACAGTGAAATTGTACAAACATCTGATATAATTTCTCTTAGAATACTTTTTTTTACATGTCATTTGACTCTCAGTATTCTAAGGTGAATTATGTCAGGTATTTGTACAGTTTCACTGGATAACTTCGATACTCATAAGCTTCAAAGGAATATGGGACGCTTTTAACTAATCTGTTGTACCTTGCATCCCGGAACATGGTTAATAACGAATAACGGGACAAATAAACAGCTGATACTTAAAATACATTTTATAAAGTAGTACTTTATGGTTGCTGAACCTCATCTTATGGAAACGCTATACTGGGAATC
The DNA here is from genome assembly GCF_021461385.2 of Schistocerca piceifrons. Taxonomy (NCBI): domain Eukaryota; kingdom Metazoa; phylum Arthropoda; class Insecta; order Orthoptera; family Acrididae; genus Schistocerca; species Schistocerca piceifrons. The sequence continues at coordinate 652,823 of NC_060147.1, forward strand.
ATTTCCCGAAACGATTCGTGTAAGATAATAAAAGAAAATCGTGACTAGTAACAGAAATGTTATTTATAAATAAACAGGTGTCATGTACCAAGCAACATGGAATTCTAACGTACACTATGTGATCAAAAGTATCCGGACACCTGGCTGAAATGGCGCCCTCCATCGGTAACGCTGGAATGCAGTACGGTGTCGGCCCGCCCTTTGACTTGATGACAGCTTCCACTATCGCAGGCATATGTTCAATCAGATGCTGGGAGGTCTCCTGGGAAATGGTAGCCTATTCTCCACGGAGTGCTGCACTGACGAGAAGTACCCATGTTAGTCGGTGAGGGCTGACACAAAGTCGGCGTTCCGAAACATCCCGAACGTGTTCTGTAGGATGCCGGTCAGGACTGCGCAGGGCAGTCCGTTACAGGGATGTTATTGTCGTGTAACCACTCCGCCACAGGCCGTGCATTATGAACAGGTGCTTGATCGTGTTGAAAGATGCAATCGACATCCCCGAATTGCTCTTCAACAGTGGGGAAGGAAGAAGGTGCTTGAGACATGAATGTAGGCCTGTGCTGTGATAATGCCACGCAAAACAAAAAGAGGCGCAAGCCCCCTACATGAAAAACACCGCACACCGTAACACCACTGCCTCCGAATTTTACTGTTGGCAATGCACACGCTGACAGATGATGTTTACTGGGTATTCGCCGTACCCACACCCTGCCAGCGGAGCGTCATATTGTGTACCGCGATTCGTCACTCCACAGAACGTTTCTCCACACTGTTCAATCGTCCAATGTTTACGCTCCTTAAACCAAGGGAGGCGTCGTCTGGCATTTACCGGCGCGATGTGTGGCTTATGAGCAGCCGCTCGACGGTGAAATCCAAGTTTTCTCACCTTCCGCCTAACTGTCGTAGTACTTGCAGTGGATCCTGATGTAGTTTGGAATTCCTGTGTGATGATCTGGATAGATGTCTGCCTATTACACATTACGATCGTCTTCAACTGTCGGCGGTCTCTGTCACTCAACAGACGAGGTCGGCCAGTACGCTTTTGTGCTGTACGTGACCCTTCACGTTTCCACTTCACTATCACACCGGAAACAGTGAACCTAGGGATGTTTAGGAGTGTGGAAATCTCGCGTACAGGCGTATGACACACGTGACACCCAATCACCTGACCACGTTCGAAGTCCGTGAGTTCCACGGAACGCTCCATTCTGCTCTCTCTCGATGTCTGATGACTACTGAGGTCGCTGATATGGAGTACCTGGCTATAGGTGGTAGCACAATATAGCTAATACGAAAAACGTATGTTTTTGGTGGTGGCCGGATACTTTTGGTTACATAGTGTAAGTCAGCCAGGGACCAGCAGTGAAGCCGCAAACCTCTGCTGTTCCGTATCATGTATCACCGAACATTTCGCCAGCGCAAGGAGCCGAAATGTATGTATCACCGTGACTCTGTACGGTACTCTCAGACTTGTATTCAGCAACTGCAACGTGATGTTGCAAGTCGATTATTGTCACCCGTGGGCTTCGTACACCTCCTTCCAGCAGGGGATCTGTGGTAACAGTACTGACGCCGGTGCGTGCTAGCGAAGCCCGCAGTAGGAACTGAGTTTAGTATTCACCGGTAAACCGCCGACTGCTGGAGAGTCGAACCTCGCATGTGTAAAACAACTCCGAAGTTCTGTTTGCTTCACAAATGAGTTAATGTCTGAAATATCTAATGTTAAGCACGTAAGCGACAAAAACTTCAGAAAACGTTTGAAGTTAGGCTTAAAGCTTCTTGAATGCCGCTAAGTGTTCTCATTATGAAACCTGGATCAGCATCGTCACGCTGATTTGAACTCCATTTTAAGTAAAAGCAATTTTTTAAGCATGTCTCCTGAAGTAGTAAGTGTCGTACAGTGATGTAATTTTTCAGGTGCATTCAGTGGTATGTGTGGAAGAGGACTGTTGATAATTTTAAAAATATCGAGAATTAAAAAAAGCATTGTCGGGCCTGCATGTATCGAAAACAAGTGTCGGTGTATCGATATGCCGAAGGAAAAAATTTCGACATTCCGACCTATAAAAATATTGGCTGCACACTGTAAATGTACCGCCGGTTTTAGAGATGAATGTTTAAGTATTTATTTATTATCGGATATTCTGTACATCAACAAGCTAGCAGCCTGCCTATCCCCATCAGAGCAAGAACTGAAAGAAAAAAGTTGCACGCTCACGCTTGGCGATAACCACTTTGGTAACAGTGGTAACCGCACGTAAGTGGACAATGAAAGCCTGTAGAAAACTTGCGTCCCTGACGTCTCGTCAAGACGTCACGTGACCCTTGGCCAGTTGGTTTCTTCTGTCGGTGGCGAGCTCTAACGTTGCATGGCAGTGTGGCAAGTGCATAGGTTTAGATGCTAGGCATAACGAGAATCGTAAAATGTTATCATGTCCACTAATTTTGTTTCCTTTCGTTAATCAAAAACTAGTGAAATGATTTCTGGAGTCAGTCTATCGTTAACATTCATCACCAGATTCCTGGTCATCAGTCATTAGTTCCCCAGCACCGCAAAAGTCACAAAAAATTCGTCAGTTGATGTTAGAATCCACATGAGATCGCGCAAATACGTTTGCCGAGGCAGCAATAACACAATTAATCCCGTCTTTAGACGTAGACATTAATTAGTTCGGGAACCGCTCGTGGCGTGCCCTGAATTAAGACAACGTCGCGCAAACACTGCATCTGAGGGAATTTCTCAACCAGCTGTTCCTTCCTTACACCATATCAGATGTGATACACGGACTCTAGTATCCTCCTTGGAAATCGATCGTATACTCTGTTTACCATAAGAATAAACCAGAAACACAAGCGCGATGACGGACAGAAGCCGTGGAACACGCACACTGGTGTTGTTACGCTCTTGGAAGTAGGTCCTACTGATGTATGAGATTTCTTATTACTAGGTCACGTTAAATGAAACTTTAAGATATTCAAATGTATTAATGGCCATCAAAATTTTCTTAATCACGCTTTAGCTATGTAGTTTTTATTTAAAAAATCGTGTACAGTCTGTGTACTGTTGTGCTCTGATTGTCGCACTGTTATTACGCCGTATGAAAATGGCTGAGGCTACATCCTGTCCCGTAGTGAGACATGCGTGTGGAATACGGTTAAAAAGTGCCGAGAAATAGGTTGCTCTTAGTTTTGCATAAACTTACAGAAAAAAATCGGCTTATAAATTTTCCGAGCAATTGTATTTGATACAGTTGAATAACAATAGAGGCTCAATATGTGGCAGAATCGCTAGCGGAATAGCATCGTGACCTAGTGCAGAGCATGGATCGCTGGCTCAAGCCTCGCCTTAGTGGTTTTTTTTCGTCCAATTTGAAATACCTAATCTCATAATTATAAAATTCATCATCTTTTTTATGAATAATGCACGTCTTCTTGTTTCTAATTATAAATGGCATGGGAAATTCATGTTTTCATTTCAAATATAAATTGTTAATTATTGATATTTTATGAAAGACTGTTGATAATGGTTGCTTAAATTAAGGAAACGTAATTTAATTTTTAGGGCAAAAATGGAAAACCATAAGCTCCTCATTTGGACAATGTCCATTGTTTTTATGCCACAGATGCAGTCTCGGAAGAACCAGAGTGATAAGAGTCGCAGAAACATGCAAAACAGTCATTTTAACAGCATCGAGCACACCATAAACATGTTGCATTTTTACATTTGCCACTGCGCAATTACAAAGGAACCCAACAGAACTGATCTAGAGCTATGTTAAGGGATTTGTCCCGAGACATAAGAGTGGTAAGCTGCCAGGCGTACTGGAACGAGGCATTTTTACGCTTTCCGTCTGGTCACCTAAATAACATGTGGTAGCGCTCGAGTTTTGCCGAGTATTATTTCATTCTCTATAAAAATTAAATGGCATTCCAAGCTATATTGTTACTTCGACCGTCTCTTTTTACGTCTGAATTGCAACTGGTCACATCATTGCAGATTATTTGGACCGCTGCTTGGCCAGTGCGACCAAATTAAATGCGCCAGTAAAGCTGTTGTCCCGCATTATCCGTCAGCGCGACAGAATGTCAGTCCTAAGGGCCCAGGATCGATTCCCAGCTGGGTCGGAGATTTTCTCAGCTCACGGACTGGGTGTTGTCCTAATCATAATAAAAAAATTACAGATGACTGTGCAAAACGTTTTGAACGACATTCGAAATTCTGAGAAAAGTAGGGGTAAACTATACGGAGAGACGGGGAATATACAACATGTACAAGAGCCAAGAGGGAATCGTAAGGATCGGCAAGCAAGAAGGAAGTGCTTGCCTTAAAAAGGACGTAAGATGTAGTCTTTCGCCACTACTGTTCAATCTGCACATCGAAGAAGCAGTGATGGAAATAACTAGGAAGGTTCAGGAGTGGAATGAATAATACATAAATGACCTTGTGGATAACATCGGCAGTTCACTGGGGCTTTTTGCGGATGATGCTGTGGTATATCGAGAGATTGTAACAATGGAAAATTGTACTGAACTGCAGTAGGATCTGCATCGAATTGACGCACGGTGCAGGGAATGGCAATTGAATCTCAATGCAGACAAGTGTAATGTGCTGCGAATACATAGAAAGATAGATCCCTTATCATTTAGCTACAAAATAGGTCAGCAACTGGAAGCAGTTAATTCCATAAATTAGCTGGGAGTACGCATTAGGAGTGATTTAAAATGGAATGATTATATAAAGTTGATCGTCGGTAAAGCAGATGCCAGACTGAGATTCATTGGAAGAATTCCAAGGAAATGCAATCCGAAAACAAAGGAGGTAGGGTATAGTAAACCTGTTCGCCCACTGCTTGAATATTGCTCACCATTGTGGGATCCGTACCGGATAGGGTTGATAGAAGAGATAGAGAAGATCCAAGCGTTACGGAGATGATAGATAAACTCCAGTGGAAGACTCTGCAGGAGAGACGCTCAGTAGCTCGGTACGGGCTTTTGTTGAAGTTTCGAGAACATACCTTCACCGAGGAGTCAAGCAGTATATTGCTCCTTCCTACGTATATCTCGCGAAGAGACAATGAGGATAAAATCAGAGAGATTAGAGCTCACACAGAGGCATACCGACAATCCTTCTTTCCACGAACAATACGAGACTGGAATAGAAGGGAGAACCGATAGAGGTACTCAAGGTATCCTCCGCCACACACCGTCAGGTAGCTTGCGGAGTATAGATGTAGATGTAGATGTAGAAGGTGAACGGATGTCAATGATATGATTCGTTGATGATATTGCTGTTCTGAGTGAAAGTGAAGAAGAATTAAACGATCTGGAATGAACAATCGAATGAGTACAGAATATGGATTGAGAGTAAATCGAAGAAAGCAGCAGAAATTAAAACAGCGAGAAACTTAACATCAGGGTTGATGGTCCCAGAGTAGATGAACTTAAGGAGTTCTGCTGCCTAGCCAGCAAAATAACCAACGACGGATGGAGCAAAGAGGACGTCAGAAGCAGAGTAGCTCTGGCAAGAAAGCTATTCCTGGCCAAGACAACTCTACTAGTAGCGAATGTAGGTCTTAATTTGAGGAAGAAATTTCTGACAACGTACGTTTGGAGCACGACATAGTATGGAAGTGTAACATGGACTGTGGGGAAAACTGGAACAGAAGAGAATCAAAGCATTTGAGATGTGATGCTACAGACGAATGTTGAAAATTCGATGGACTGATTAGGTAAGGAAGGAGGAAGTTCTGCGCAGAATCGGAGAGCAATGGAATACGTGGAAAATACTGACAAGAAGGTACATAACGATAGGACATATGTTAGAACATGGGGGAAAGGCTTCCATGGTACTAGAGGGAGCTACGAGAGAAAAAACGGAGAAGAAGACAGAGATTGGAAAAAGTCCAGAAAATAATCGAGGACATACGTTGCAAGTGTTACTCTGAGATGGAGAGGTTTGCACAGGAGGGGAATTCGTGTGGGGGGTGGGGGTGGGGGGGTGGGGAGGGGCATCAAGACTGAGGACTCAAAAAATAAAAAAAAATATGTACAATCGCACGTTTCCCAGACGCTTGTATCAACTGATTGTCATACCACTACCTAAGCCCTTAAGGACAAACGCCTTCCTTCTACCTACCGCCCCATTTCTCTCACCAGCTGTGTTTGCAAGGTGATGGAATATATGATCCATGCCCAGCTATTTTCGTGGCTTGATTCTTTCAATCGACTAACCACTGAACAATGTGGATTTTGAGCGCGCCGTTCTTCTGTTGACCATCTCGTCGCTTTGTCATCACAAGTCATGAACGGTTGCTGCAGAAATACCAGACTGTGGCCGTGTTTTTGGTTTGGAGAAAGCCTGTGACACCTGTTGGAGTGTGGTATCCTCTATACTCTATACATGTCGGCTTCCAAGACCGCCTGCCACATTTCCTTGAGGTATTTTTAAAAGACAAAGTTTTCAAGGTACTTTTGTGTTTGGCATTGTCAACACCATAATCCAGGAGAACGGAGTGCCCCAAGGTTCGGTACTGAGCGTCGTCCTCTTTGGTGTAGCCATTAGTCCTATTACGGTCTGTATATCGGCGGGCATCTCTGGCGCCCTTTTCAATGACGATTTTGGGCTCTATTGGAGTTCTCCACGGACTTGTCTCCTTGAGCAGGGATGTCTCGATCGGTATTATTCGTGGAGTATCGACAATGGGTTTCTTTCACTATCTTCATATCTTGGGCCTGTTGCGCTTCCTTTCGTTGAAACTACGAAATTTCTGGCGGTCATGCTTGATAGAAAACTTTCTTGGTCCTTCCGCATGTATTACCTGGCCGCTCCCTGTACCAGGTCCCTCAGTGCCCTACGCGTCCAAAGAGGTACGTCCTGGGGAGAGGATTGTATCCCACTCCTCTGTTTGTGCTGATCCCTTGTGCATTCTAAACTAAACTATGGGTGTTTCGTTTAATGATCTGCACGTCCGTCCATCTTACGCCGTGTCAATACACTCCACCATCGTGGAAGCCATTTGGCCACGGGCGCCTCTTACACCAGCCCGGTTGAGAGTCTGGATGCTGAAGCTGCTGAACTACCGCCGTGACTTTCTCCTCAGCAGCTTGTCTGCCGTGCGTGGCCACGCATGGCGGGCCTCCTTCTGCGATGACTCCCTTGACTGCCAGTATGGGGTGCGTCCACCTTCTGTGTCACTTCCCAGAGTTCGCATGCAGCTACTGTTCTGGCAGCTTAACTTCGCGCTAGCTTCCACGTTCCCTGCTGTCCCTCCCATCGCCCTGTCTCCCTCGGTGCCCCTCCTCGCCTCCCACACCCCCTATCGGTCCTACCACACAGGTCGTCCCGCCTCCATCCCCCCGTCCCTCCCGTCACCCCCATTTCTCACATCGCCACTTGCCCGTGTCACACCCGTCGCCCCTGTCACCCCCGTTAGCCTCTGTCACACCCTGTCGTCTCCCTCACACGCCCCCGCCCCCATCACTCTCTGCCATCACTGTTGGCCCCTACCCGTAGTTCCCCCTAGTCCCCCCATCCCCGTGTCTTTCCTGTCCCCCCAACCTCCCGTCCCTCCTGCCGTCCCCATCGCTCGTGTCGCCCCCCATCGACTGTGTCGCCCCTGTCGCCCACGTCTCCCCCATCACCAATTCGCCCCCCCCATCCCACAGGTCCCCCTGGCCCCCGTCGCACCTGTCCCCCCATCATCCACGTCCCCCTATCATCCCCCGTCTCTCCTGTCTCTCTTTTCATCCCCTTAGCTGCCCCATTGCCCCCCCCCCCCCAACCCTTCCGTCACCAATGTCACCCCCATCGCTCATACTGCCGTCTTGCCGCCCTCATCGTCTCCCTTCTCACTGTTCCTTCTAACCCCCCATCCCACCTTCCCCCACTCCATGCCGTCCCCCTGTGGCCTCTTCTCCCTCTCTTCTCTCCCTCTCTTTTTCTCTCTCTTCTCTTTTTTTCTCTTTCTTTTTGTCTCTGCTCTGTCTTTTTGTCTCTATTTTCCTTTCTCTTCCCTCTTTTTCTCTCTCATGTATCTAGGAAAAGTCTTTGACCAGGACATTTCGGAGAAAAAGCCATTAAAGCAGGAATCTTGAAAACAGCATACTAAGACATTAAGGATGAATAAGATATCAATATCCCTCGTTGGTAGTCTTAGACACTAACCTACAATAATTCAGAAGCTCAGCTTTATATGGCTGCCTCCAAAAAATGAATTACAAAAAACTGTAAAAAACACTGATCACTTATTTTGGTAAAATTGGATAAAGCATGGTATAAAGAAACGGGATATATCGTAGAGAAACTGCAAATTACTTCACAATATACTGAAGAACGACTGCCACTCAGCAAGAACTTGTAAGATGCTAAAGATTGCCGCGAAAAACCGTAGACGAAGACTCAAGTCATTTGGACAGAAGATATAAGAGAGAAATTTTGAAATATAGTAAAAGAAATGCGGAAGAAAAGAAATGAGAAAGGGCTGAAATAAACGTAGTCTAAGGTGCCTCATACTTAAAAGTGGAATATATAAAGTGTTGAACTAAACTGGTATGTAAGGACTTGGTAAATGCGAGTTATTATTGTACAGTTCTGCCGCGCCACAGCTGGCGACAGATCCACAGAAACGTGCTGGCGGACTCGTCGCAGAATTTTCCTTTTCATCTGTCACCGCGTGCGTACATCTGAAAAGTCTGGAGAAATGAGCGGGAAATTGTTCCGACAGCGGGATGGACAGCGGCCGCCAATGACTGGTTTCGTGTCGGCGGCTTCTGAGGTCTGCAGGCTGAGCCGGTGTCTCTTCCTGTCTGCTCCACAAAGGTGGCGTGGTGCAGAGGACGCGTTCACGTCCAAATGTTACCGCTTTAATGTTATCGTACTGGTAGCCGAAATATCCTTGCAGGGTAAGCGAGATATAACTTATCTGTCCGTTCTTCCGTGTAGGAACCATCCGGACAATGCGTATGTCAGTTCAGTCCGTATAGCGCCACAAACAGCTTTCTGGGGAGGGCAGCAACGCTCAGCACTCTATAAGCGTTCAGATTACCACAAAAATTATAACAATTAAAAAGTGAAGGATGATGAGATATGCCGGCCGGTGTGGCCGTGCGTATCTAGGCGCTTCAGCCTGGCACCGCGTGACCGCTACGGTCGCAGGTTCGAACCCTGCCTCGGGCATGGATGTGTGTGATGTCCTTAGGTTAGTTAGGTTTCAGTAGTTCTAAGTTCTAGGGGACTGGTGACCACAGATGTTAAGTCCCATAGTGCTCAGAGCCATTTGAACCATTTTTGAACATGAGATATTTCCAAAACCGCATAGCTGTATGAAGGTGCTTAATTCGGAACTACCCGTTTCAGATCAGCATCGACGCATTTTCAAGTTTGTCTGTCAAGAATACAAATCACTGTGTAAAATTTTTAAAATAGTAGAAATAGAGAACCATAATAGTGCTGCCATTCAATAATAAACAATGACGAGTACCCACGACGGTTATATTTCCATTAGGCCAGTATTACACCACCATATTTATTTGTCGAAGTTGACGTGTCAAATATTTATGTGATGGAAATTTGGCAGTTTAATAGTGAACTTGGTAAAATCTTGCCTTTCGTCAAAGAAATATGATCGAATGTAGGCCCCTCGCTATAGATTTGATCGTAAAAGTCGTCCGTCTTCTGTTCACTGCAATATGAAATGTAACCGCTTGGAGCGCTGGCATCGCTACAGCTCTTTGACGTCTGTAGTGTGTACTGTGTTTCCAAACGTGGCTGAGAAGTCTAGCTGATGTGTTGTTTCGCCTCTGTTTAATAGCCTTGCTTCGACTGGGGTGGGGTGGCGCAGCAGTACGTGCTGTCCGCCTGTGCTGCAGCCGCCTTCACACCCACGACGACAGCTACGGCCGTCCATCCTCACATCCCGAAACAGACAGGCGGACTTCCAGCAACCCACAACAGGGGAGGAAGACACACTCTAAAATGAAAAAATGAAAAATTCTGCGCTCTCCATTGTACTTTGTCTAATTTTGAAATATGGAGGCCACAAGTTCAAAAGTGCTTCATTTGTTTCGTACCGATACTTTCTATCAGTTTTGTAGTTGTTGGAACACTAATTCTGTTAATTAAATTACTCAAAATAAAAGTAGTTCTTAATGCCCAAGTAGTGTATTAAAGATTTATTTATCTTCACAGATTCCCTCTTCAGAGCTTTATAAATCGCTTCACACGTTCATGGAATTATGTTGGTTAACATGCACTGTCCTATTCCTGTGCAGTATTGTTAGCTAGAGTAGCTGTCTCCTGTAGGAAGAAATCGCGGTGCTATGGTGAGTCTGTGCCCTGCACATTTTCGAAAGTGAAGATTCTGCTATGACGAGCCACTTTACTGACAAGGGAACCTCCCCATCGCACCCCCCTCAGATTTAGTTATAAGTTGGCACAGTGGATAGGCCTTGAAAAACCGAACACAAATCAACCGAGAAAACAGGAAGAAGTTATGTGGAACTATGAAAAAATAAGCAAAATATACAAACTTAGTAGTCAATGTGCAAGATCTGGTGCTTAGCGTGAGCAGCTGCAGAACGAGAGGTCTTTAGTTCACGTCTTCCCTCGGGTGGAAAGTTCAATTTTTTTTATTTTCGGTTCATGTGACAAACTCTTATGTTTTCATCACGTTTTTGGGAATGATTATCACATCCACAAGAAAACCTAAATTGGGCAAGGTAGAAGAATCCTTTTACCCATTCGCCAAGTGTACAAGTTAGGTGGGTCGACAACATATTCCTGTCATGTGACGCACATGCCGTCACCAGTGTCGTATAGAATGTATCAGACGTGTTTTCCTGTGGAGGAATCGGTTGACCTATGATCTTGCGATCAAATCTTTTCGATTCCCATTCGGGAGCACGTCCTTTCGTCTACTAATCTCACGGTTTTGCGGTGCGGTCGCAAAACACAGACACTAAACTTATTACAGTGAACAGAGACGTCAGTGAACAAACAGGCAGATCATAACTTTGCGAAAATAAAGAAAGGAAACTTTCCACTCGAGGAAGACTTGAACCAAGGGCCTCTCGTTCCGCAGCTGCTCACGCTAACCACGGGACCACGGCGCTCCTGCTCTCACCCTATCCTTCATGTTGCTTATCTTCCTTCCACATGGACTACTCAGTTTGTATATTTTGCTTATTTTTTCTTAGTTCCACACAGCTTCTTCCTGTTTTTCTCGATTGATTTGTGTTGAGTTTTTCAAGACCTATCCACTGTGCCAGCTTATAACTAAATGTGAGGGGGGTGTGATGGGGAGGTTCCCTTGTGAGGAAACACTGACACGCACTCTCATCCATTCGTAGGTAATTTATATAAGACTTGCCGCCCTCTACTTACAACTCTCCTAACGAGTTTTGCCTAACGCTTTTGTCATTTCGACGTAAAAGCCAATTATATTCCCCCTTTTTTCCGCCGCTTCTCTTCCAAATGCTAACAAAATGCAACTGCAAAGCAAAATAAAAAGTTGTTGTCTGGCATCTTGGACTTTGATGAAATTATGATGACTGTGTAATACCCCTTTTCAGCCCCACGTTAAAGATCATTGTCAAAGAAATTCGATGAATATATGATCACATTTCTTTATCAAGGAAGTATAATAGTGTAATACTGGCCTTATGTAGATGGACAATTACGGAGTCCCAGCTTTCTGGTAGTTATCCGCGTTAAGAGTGAAACCACAATGGTGGGTTGTCATAATGAAATTCACCTCGCCCAAGAGACGTTTGTCAAAATGTACAAAGCGTACCTGCTGAATGAGCCAGGCCTAGAAAAAACCGGGCCTAGAAAAAATGGGACACCACCGTACATTCCGTGGACGTTGGTCTATTTTCTAGCATTCTATCCCCGTTCACAGTGTGTCCCATTCATTACTACTTCTTTTCCCCGCTTTTTTCTCGGCCTGACTTGTTCAGCAGGCGCGCTTTGTACATTTTGAGTGGCGCCTTTTCGGTGCACTCAATTTTCATATGACAGTCCACCATTGTGTTTTCACTGTTAACGAAGATAACTTCCCGAAAGCTGGGCCTCCGTAATTGTCCATCTACATCATGGAAATATAACCATTGTGAGTACTCGTCGTTGTCTTTTGTCGAACGCCAGCACCATCGTTCTCTACTTCCAGTACTTAAAAATTTCGCACAGTGATTTGTATTCTCTACAGATAAACCTGGAGATGCGTCTATACTGACGCGAAGCCGGTAGTTGCGAATGTAGCACCTTCACAGCTATCCGGCTTTTGGAAACACCTCACCATTCTTTAATTTTTAATTGTTAAAATTTTGTGGTAATTTGAATGGTTATTGTGAGCTGAGTATTGTTACTGTTATTTCAATCAGAGGAAACGGCTGTATCTTTTGTTTATTGTTGTTTCATCCGTCACCCCATAGGGGCAGCAGCAGGGCGGGGGGGGGGGGGGGGGCGCTGGTTGTGAGTGGCACACTCAACACATTGTTCAGCCAAATGATGGCGACAAACAGAAACACTAGAAACAATAAATTAAAAGATGATTTATTAACATTTGAAATTTGTTAAATTTTGAATTTAACTAAAGTTTTATATAAAAGAAACTTTATTTCCTCGATTTTTTGACAAATTAAAAAAGGAAAATACTGGAGTTAAGATAAAACAGTATACATCACTAACCGACTATCCCCAAAACCAGAAAGTGGCCAGTTGAAGGCTGCCTATCTCAAGAAAGTTCGATTTTCAATATTTCCCGTAATTTTTGACCAAATAATAGTAAGAGGTACACTGAAGCGCCGTATTCAAATATAGACAGATTATGGCGCTGCAGTCTGCAACGCCCATATAACACAACAAGTCTCTGGCGCAGTTGTTACATCGATTACTGCCACTGCAATGGCAGGTTATCAAGATTTAAGTGAGTTTGAACGTGGTGTTACAGTCGGCGCACGAGCGATGGGACACAGCATCTCCGAGGTAGCGATGAAGTGGGGATTTTCCGGTACGACCGTGTCACGAGTGTACCAAGAATATCAGGAATACCGTAAAACATCAAATCTCCGGAACAACATCTTGCAAGAATGGGACCAACGATGATTGAAGAGAATCGTTACACGTGACGGAAGTGCAGATTTCAATGCTGCGTCATCACGGAGCGTCAGCGTGCGAGCCATTCAATGAAACATCATCGATACGGGCTTTAGGAGCCGACGACCAGTCCTGTACCCATGATGACTGCACGACACAAAGCTTTACGCCTCGCCTGGGCCCGTCAACACCGACATCGGTTTGTTGATGACTGGAAACATGTTGCCTGGTCGGAAGAGGCTCGTTTCAAATTGAATCGAACGGATGGACGTCTACAGGTATGGAGAAGAACTTAGGAATCCATGGACGCTGCATGTCATAAGGTGACTGTTGAAGCTGGTGGAGGCTTTGCAATGTGACACATACGAAAGCATCCTATCTGATCACCCGCATCCATTCACGTGCATTATGCATTCTGACAGAGTTGGGCAATTCCAGGAGGACAATGCGACACCCCACACATCTAGAACTGCTACAGAGCGCCTCCAGGAACACTCTTCTGAGTTTAAACACTTCCGCTGGTCACCAGACTCCCCGGACATGGAGAGTATAGAGAATATCTGGGAAGTCTTACAAACTGCTTTTCAGAAGACATCTCCACCCTCTCGTACTCTTACGGATTTATGGACAGCGCTGCAAGATTCATGGCGTCAGTTCCGTCCATTCACGTCGTGTTGCGGCACTTCTGTGTGCCCGCGGAGGCCCTACACGATATTAGGCAGGTGTGCCAGTTTCTTTGGGTCTTCAACGTATTTTCTTGTGTTCAAAGCGTATAACAATAGGAGCTGTGTGTTTGACGTAGGTGACGGCGCGCGATTACCCGGACGTTACTCGTCCGTTTGAGAATCACATCACTGGACAACTTGCAACATGTTAATTTCAATGTTTAGGTCTGCAGGTTTGCCATTGTACAGCGTAAGAAGGAAAACATAACAGGATAGGCAGAGCAGGGATGGCAACTGAGACAAACTTCGCATCTACCTTTCCTCGGCTCCATTCTTTAAATTAGCTGCTGGGTGGCACAAAAGTTGTACACACTGTTCAAAATATTAGGTTGGTACGTTTTTGCTTTGCATGTTGGTACTCTGGTTGCTGTGGGTTTATTTATCGATTGTAATTTTTTATTTATAGTTCATTGTTGCTGGTTTAGTTTATATATTGGCATTTTGTCATCTGGAGATAGAGAGTGGATCTGAGGACGCTAGAAAATGGAATGTCAAGTGGAGATATCGGAACATTTCCGACGTCGTGTACGGCAAGAAGATGGTTCTCTCGCTTTAAGGAGCACCGTTTTGACACCAGTGATCCGCCACGTTGAGGAGGACATTCGGGGTCTGATGGAGATCGTTTAGAAGCGATCCCGGCCAGTGTACTCGAGAGCTGGTAGATGTAATGAACTGTGATCCAAAGATCAGGGGTGCATGCTATTAGCGAAAATCACAAAAATCAGCGAGTGGCCGTATGTGGACCTCTGTTCTCTCGTCGTCGACTGACTCGTGAACAACACCGACCATTCCTGTCGTGTGTCGCTGCTGGTGACGAGAAATGGTGCCTGTACGCTAACATACGGGAAACAAAGAAATGGTTGAGGCCAAACAAAGCACAGAGACCTGTGTGCAGACACCAGAGATAGTGTTATGCGTCTGGTGCAGCAGCGGCCATCTGGTGATCTGAGGTATAACCATCACCGCCGAAAGAATGAGATTCTCACTCTGCAGCGGAGTGTGCGCTGATATGAAACTTCTTGGCAGATTAAAACTGTGTGCCGAACCGAGACTCGAACTCGGGACCTTTGCCTTCCACAGGCAAATATTCTACCGAGAGACGAGGTACTGGCAGCTGTGAGGATGGGGCGTGAGTCGTCCTTGGGTAGCTCAGATGGTAGAGCACTTGCCCGCGAAAGGTGATGTTTGTTGTCAACAACTGAGGTGTCTTCCAGATGCAGTCGATGAACGACTTCCAGGAAGACTGCTAGTCGACGGTAACTCCCGTCCGCATTCTGCTAGACTGACAAAAATCAATGTACAGTAGTTGGATTGGGAAGTCATTCCACACCCGCGCTATTCACCTGACCTTGCACTGTCCGTTCTCTATCCCGCTGCCTTCAAGGAACTGCCTTCCGGAATGAAAACGCGCTCCGAACATGGCTCGACGCGTTCTTCGGCTCGAGACCACGTGATTTCTGCGGTCGGGGAATCGGAAAGTTACCCCAGCGTTGGCAGACTGTTATAAATCATCTTCATCATCATCATCAGCCAATTCAGTCATTAAATGATGTGGCCTCTTCGAGTAGTGGATTCAGGTAGGCTTTCAGCAGTCTCCCCCAAGTGGCACGGCCTTGGGCAGTTCTCTGCCAGGTGTTACCAGCGACCTCCTCGATGTCTTTGTCCCACCTGTCTGGTGGTCTCCCTCTAGGCCTCCGGTGCTCCCTCGGACTCCACTCCAGTACCAGCTTCGTCCATCTGTCGTCTTTTCTTCTTGCGACGTGGCCAGCCCACTGCCATTTCGAGGAACCTACTGTGTCTGAGATGTCGTTAACCTTCGTCACAGACCGGATGTCATCTGCCCTTTTCCTATCCTTTCTTGTATCGCCCAGCATTGATCTCTCCATGGCTCTCTGTGCTGTCCTAAGTTTCCCTTTTGTGAATGAGTTCTGTGTCCATGTCTCGCAGCCATACGTCATAGTGAAATAAAAATAATTAGAGAATATATTACTGATGGGTAAAGTCTGTGTTATGTGTATCTGTTGTGTTTATTAAACTTATGGAAAAACGCTACAACTTATGTGCCAACCCAATAACAAATCAAAATCTTCTGTCTTAAAGTTGTCTTAGAATTTCCAAGCAATTCACTGCCTTTTGTCGTACAACTCAAAACCACCTCTCCAGGCCCCAGCGTAAAATAAAAATTTATAATGTATTTTTCAGTTAAAGTTACGTTCGTACGTGAATCCAGCATTAACTTTCCAACTTCAAAAACATTCATTTGGCTTCGCAAACTTTGTACAATTACATGAACAAGCGAAAGTCATAAAATTGCACTCAACTCAGAAACCATTTCGAATACGTTAAGTCACAAAAATTACGACTAGAACCTTGCGGGCAAAAACACATGGACGAAGGGGGAAGTTCGTGACAGCTGAACAACTGTATGAGGCGGACCAGTGGCGTATTTCACAAATGCGCCGCTAGAGAGCAGCTGCTGCTGCTTGCGAGGAATAAACGTGGTGCACAAGTCGTGCTGTCTTTGTCGTGTCAGAAAAGTCACGTTCTCTGTTCTGGGTAGCTGGTAAGCTTGACCGTGTCGTTACACGATTTTAGTATTAAGGCTTAATTCGCAAAAAATTGATGCAGGTTTTTTTTTTTTTTACTGCGACCGTGACGAATGTGTAGGCATGAGTATGTCTCCCCGAGAGAGTCAGGAGAGATGGACCAGTGTTATCTGGAAGAGATGGAACACTTGTTTTAATCTGAGAGAGATGGATCACAATTAAATGTAGCCACAATGCATACGGAATAACCTCACTGAAGATGGCCGAGAAATACGTCTGTGCCAACAAATGGGATAGCAGAATTTCACACCAACCATGTCAAATCGCATCAAAAGACCTGCCGAATCCAAGACCGTCAAAAGAGCAGAGTTATTGGCACAAGTCAACTTCCTTCGCTCACACAACTTCGGACTCCACTTCTAATAAACCGAAGACTTCCAACATTACCACCTCAAACCTGACTACTCTTAATCCAACACAGATAAAGCTTTTCGAAGAAATATCAACTGTTCCTTCTATTGGAATGGAAGGCGGCAAGTGGATGCAAACGGCTAAACTTTGCTGAAACTACTGAAACTGTAAAGGAACACAGAGATAAGAGAAGAAACGGAATAGAAAAATGACACAGAAAAGTCATCAAAAGGAAGTACCAGTGAAGAGAGAAACAGATGGAAGCAGCTGAATAAGAAAAAAAATTCTGCAAATACCTCACCGTGCTCGTCATATGCACACATTGTAGAAGATCACCAAAAAAACTTTGATGAAATGGATGAAGATGAATGTGTCTGGTGTCGTGATTTCTGTTACGGAGTTAATAAAAATGCAAGTGCATTCATTGCTTTTCCTGTCCACGACTGTTACACGAATGTTGTAGAATAGTTAGTAATAAGTGTAATTGCTGTAGTGAAAGGAAGACAGGCTAATGCTCGAACAAAACGAACATCTCATTAGAAAACCCAATGTTCAATCGAGATTTGTAATACACTGATACAATTCTTTTCGACTAAAATATTTAATAGTATAATTCTACACTGAAGAGCCAAAGAAACTGGCACACCTACCTAATATAGTCTACGATCCCAGCGAGCATGCAAAAGTGCCGAAACCCACGTGGCGCAGACTCGACTAATGTCTGAAGTAGTGCTGGAGGGAACGTACACCGCGAATCCTGCAAGGCTGGTCATAAATCCGAATCAGGGGATGCAGGTCTCTTTCGAAGAGCACGTTGCAAGGCATCCCAGATATTCTTAATAATGTCCATGTCTGGGGAGTTTGGCGGCCAGCGGAAGTGTTTAAAATCGGAAGTGTGTTCCTGAAGCCACTCTGTAGCACGTCTGGACGTGTGGGGCGTCGCATTGTCCTGTTAGAGTTGCCCAAGTCCGTTGGAATGAGGAATGGACGTAAATGGATGCGGGTGGTCAGAGACGAGTCACCTGTCAGAATCGCGCATGTAGACACACTAGGGGCCCCATATCACTCAAACCGCACACGTTCCACACCATTACAGGGCCTCCACCAGCCTGAACAGCCCCCTGCTTGCATGCAGGGGGCACGGATTCACGAGGCTGTCTCCACACCCGTACACGTCCATCCGCTCGATACAACTTGAAACGACTCGGCCGAACAGGCAACACGTTTCCAGTCATCAACAGTCCAATGTCAGTGTTGACGGGCCCAGGCGAGGCCTAAGGCTTTTTGTCGTGCAATCATCACGGGTACACACGACTGGGCCTTCGGCTCCGAAAGCCCATATCGATGACGTTTCGTTGAATGGTTCGCACGCTGACACTTGTTGATGGCCCAGCGCTGAAACATGCAGTCGTTGTTGGTCCCGTTCTTGCAGGATCTTTTGAAGCTGTACCGATATCGGAGATTTGATGTTTTACGGGATTCCTGATGTTCAAGGTACACTCGTGAAATGGTCCTACGGGAAAATCCCAACTTCATCGCTACCTCGGAGGTGATGTGTCCTACAGCTCGCGCGCCATCTGTAACACCGCGTTCAGACTCACTTAAATGTTCATAACCTGCCACTGTAGCGGTAGTAACCGATCTGACAACTGCACCAGACACTTGTCGTCTTACATAGGCGTTGCCGACGGCAGCGCCGTATTCTGCATTTTTTACATTGTGTTTGAATACGCATGCCTATATCAGTTTCTTTGGCGGTTCAGTGAATATTGTAGCGCTGCTCTTGGGCGGCGAAAAGAAAAAGAATTGTTATTTTATATTTTTTGAAAAATTTCGAAAAAGTGAATATTTTGGTGGGCCACTTGGCAATAGCATCAGGGATTGATTACACTATTATAATAACATACGTTAAGCGTTAAATACCTGGTTGGATTATATTGAACAAGAGCAGCAGATTGATTTCTTTGAGATCTTTTGGAAGAAACATTATCATTTCTGTGCATTTTTATAGTCGCGATGTAGTCATACCCGGAACAACACTAAGGAACCAGAAGATTTATAGACTTTAAAAGAAATGCAACACTACACAATTAAAAAAAGAAAAAAAGCTGATTCAGAAATAATAGGAAAACGATAATGTTCCTTCTGCCTGACGCTGCGTTCGGCCCATCAGCGTGATCGTAATTTCTGGTGATGAAGTAACACAAAATAATTATCCTTCAGGTAAATAAGGAGATGGAAATCATCAAGGTTAATTTACTAAAGTAAGCACACTTTAACACACTTTTTTAAATGCTACTTACCTTTTCATACTAAATTACAATAGGTGACCCTTGTGGTTAAATACTTTATACATAACAGGCAAAATGTCCTCTTGATGCTGTCTGTTCGTAATAAGTTACAAGAAACTACATGTTTCCTGATTGGAAAAAAACAATTAGCGTATTTACTGAATATTTTCACATAAAATATAAAATACCGTTGCGGAACGCAGCAAGTCCGCGTCCGCCTTTCATGGAATACAAACAGTAAAAGGTGAGGCGCCCAATGCCTCATTTGTCTTGGAACAACAGAATTCTTTTTTATATAATTTATCAATACATGTACATAGAGATTTAGATGCAAGGCGCAAGAACGGCAAAGATAAATAATAATAGATTCTGTCGCTGCTATGCGATGGTTCATTTCTTTTGCTTTACAATTGTTCGATAACTTTAGGTCATCAGGCGTTTACTATTGACCATATATTAATGTTTGAGAGGGGAAAATTACTAACATTAAAATATTGATTACATCATATTCCAAATATAAATATGAAATTTTGATTGAGTTTTTTCGTCATGTATAATCATTGTTGTATGATCCATCTCGGAAAGTGTGCTGGTCCATCTCACCCACACACATGCATGAAATGTGTAACTCATGTATATTTTCATTTTATCTTTAAGTGGCAGTGCCATAGTTACATGTATTGTACCTAAGTTTTTATGACACTCTGTACGAACTTGCTGACAGTAGTCAAACAAAGTTGAGAATATACAGATTTTATGCTGAAGGAGAAAAGTCGTCCAACTGTCCCGGAATGGCCCTCTGTGGTCGTTTTCTTCGGCGCGTTGTAGCTTGTGACGAGGTATTCGACTAGGAGGCCCGTGTTCATACATTCTGCTCGTGATGGCCATTACATGAAAACAGAAAAATACAACATCTGTGGTCCGAGCATCTCACAACCCGAACCACACGCCACTGTTAAGCACTAATGAAGGACTGGGTCCCTTACTTCGATTGCACGTAATTCATTAAGGTCAATCCGACACATTTATTTCAAATAACATAAATGAAGTTACATTTGAATGTGTCTGACATCAAACAGGAATAGAAAAAACAATTTCAATATCAGCTGATTTAGAGCGTGAAGTGCGAGTTAAGCCAATAACCAGGTAAACTAAATAATTCACCGTAATTGAAAAGAAAGAAAAACAAAATTGAATCAATACACCCCACTGACAAATATCCAAAAAACCTTTCAGTACTACTCAAAAGAATACACTGAAGTGGGGAGCAGTCATTCACCCAACAGAACACTTCAAAATGAGTTCAATAACACAGCTGCGCGCCCCAGAAAACTGCAAGACATTAAATACACTTAATTTGACGAATAACAAGTGCTCATTAACATTCCGCCACTCCTGTTTGAACTGCAGTGTCCCAAAGAAACAGGCGGTTATTCTGAAAGAACAATGTTTTTATATATGTTTAAATTACAGCATTAAGGAATTCCAAACCTTTCCCCTTTCTAGGCGGAGGCGGAGCCAGAAACACAGAATGCCTCCAAAACACAGTTTTGCTGTGAAATCTTAGAGGACACCCGGAAGCAGTAACAGACAAGGGGTGGGCACCCACAAGTAACACAGGCTAAGAGTCAGGCCGGGAGCACACCCTACGAGAACTTGTCCACACTACGCTCACCACAAACTGCAGACATTCCGGCCGGACATCCGCTCGCGGTGGCTGCCAGAAGGACGAAGCGACCGACAGGCCCTCGCCGTGCTTCTCACACGGGCGCCTCAGTTTGCACAAACACCTAGGCCCACACCAACTCCGGACTCCCCTCTCACCGCCAGGCTCGGCACAGTTTATACGAAATGCCTGCCAGGCAACCAGTAACTGCGCAAGAAGTTTCACGATTAGCAAACATCCCCAGCCTAACAGACGTCACACGAGTGCATACGCCCGAGCCGCCACTCCGCCAGTCTCACCGGCCGCCCCACACCGACTGCCTCTCGCCGTCCCGCGCGCCACAGCCGAAAACCCAAAGATGCTCGTGCCTGGGGACGCGCCAAAGATAACAAGCCGATCGCTGATGATCGACCAACGATCTAGCTCAATCTGTAGTCAATTAACAAAAACAAATTTTGACGCGTAAAACTGCTCACGAAATTTCGTGTACATACACTGCGCGGTGATTACACGTAGCGACATTCACGGACAATTTCGTGACAATGTAAAATGTCGTCGGTAAGCCGTGGCGCCTGTAAGTTAGTAGACTGTTCCGTCTGGGGCGACTAGCTCAAACGTAGTGTCGACTATCCCCGTAGCCGATACCTATGAGGAGGAGTTTGTGGGCTGTGTGTGGCCAGAGGAAGGGCGCCAAGTTGGTGCATTGGCGGCAGCGGCGCGACGAGGCCCGGGCGGCCGCAGCCACGGCCCGCGCAGCGTAAAAGGTGGCGCAGCAGCACTTCGCCGGCGTCGGCTACAGGCAGCGGGCCGACATCCCGTCGGTCGGTTGGCAACACTGGTGCCGGGCGGCTGCTCCTGGGCTGGCTGCCCCCCCCTCCCCCCCCCCCCCCCCCCCCCGTGCCTGGCTGTCAGCGGCACCACTCACTCAGTAACCGCCGATCCGTGGAGCTGCTTACTGATAAAGGGCAGTCACACTCTGTAATCCTCGTCGTGATTGGTGTCTTTGTCTGCCCGACCTCCTAATTATTCTGTGGTTTTTACCCGACCCTCACAGTTTTACTCCGTCTGCTCTTTGGTCGTAAATATAGGCCGTAGTATTGTACTAAGACACTGGTTGTCGTTTAAAAATTTGGTCTGATATTATATTGACCTTCCATTTTAGTTTGTAGCCGATCATTAATGTTTCAATGAATCAGCCCCTGGTCGGAAATACTGTCTGAACAATTGTGTCAGGGCGCAGGTTACCGTTAAACAAATTGGGGTCTTGTGGTTAGATTTTGGTGTCAACCGGTTCAATTCCTTGATTATACTTGTATTTGAGATAATCTAAACTACCTGTTGTACTAAGCTGTGCGTCCCTGTGTTTGAAAGACCGGGTCATTATTGGTATATTTCTAACTGGATCTCTTCGTTCCGCCGAGTGAGTTCTCTCGTAATAAGCGATCATACGTAGTGTTTTAGAACGTTCCTTTAGAGCGGACTTCGTAACTGAGAAGCAGTTTAACTTTTGACATATTAACAGCCAAGTGTCACCAGGGCTTTACTCAGAATAAGATTGTCAAAAGGGACTGGTTGGGATCCAGTCGCACCTTGTTGCTGATTGAAATGAAAAGGTTGCTCCCTTTGAAGCAAGATTTATCATTCTCATAACTGCTTCCTAATTCGTTTAACCTTTAAGCACAGGTGCGCAGCCGGCCGGGGTGGCCGAGCGGTTCTAGCCGCTACAGTCTGGAACCGCGCCACAGCTACGGTCGCAGGTTCCAATCCTGCCTCGGGCATGGATGTGTGTGATGTTAATTAGGTTTAAGTAGTTCTAAGTTCTAGGGGACTGATGACCTTAGAAGTTAAGTCCCATAGTGCTCAGAGCCATTTCAACCATTTGAACCACAGGTGCGCAACTTAACCTCCAACCTATCGACATACAGTTTCCAAATAAAAAAAAATTGCGTCATCTGTTTGAGCATTTAAAAGACTCTTGTCATCAATATTACTTATATGTTTTCGTGAGTTGCAGAAGGGCATTTAATAAGAGAAACTGCATCCCGCGCGGTAGCAAACACAGCTGTTTCACCCGATAACGGGCGGGCTGCAGGTCCGGGCCATTTTAATTATTACCAGAATGACACGTACTAATATAGAGCAACAAAAACGTCCGCAAGGTATCGAGCATCCTAAAGACACAAGGACTACAAACATGACAGTATGGAAAAACGTCAGTACCAACTCCTCCACAGACAAATTTCGGAATGTTGGAATATATCAATTAACCTGTAGTTCACGCAAATCTGTCTACGAAGACTAGACCCGCAGAAACTGTGAAACTAGATATTCAGAACACCTGAGAGCCTTAAAATGTGATAGTACACACTCCACTTTGTAGATCATCTCGTAAAAGAAAGCCACCACCCAGACAACACTGAGATTGATCTCAAGAACCTCAGAGAAAGCAGTAGTCTCCGTCAAAAACTCACAGGCCAGTGGTACTACCACGTACACAAAACAAACAGAAAGCGAAATCCACGAGAGGTGCGCAATTGGGCGGAAGATACAAGCAGAGTAAGATGATAAGCAACCTCCACTAACAAAAAAGTATTTCAAAACTAACCACATTTCCTCAACACTATTATGCAGGCGACTTGCTGTCGAAATGAAAATAAGGCGCAAAAAGCCAATGGATAAAAACCAATTTTCACAAGAAAGGTAATTGAAAGTGAACAATCGGGACAAATTAAACATAAAGGACCAGTCTTAGTTTTGGCCATACAACAGAAAACTTTGTATGATACACTCTAAGACAAAAAAAAAGAAAGGAACAACCCATCACACCGGAATTGTCCGAATGGGGTGGAAATCGATAGATCTGATGTACATGTACACACAAATAAACGATTACAGTTTCAGAAGAACTGGATAATTTATTCCGAAGAAACACCTTCACACACTGAGCAATTTAATGATGCGTTGCTCCACTTCCTATCCTTGTGCGAGTACTTGCTCGGTTTCACATTGAGTGATGCAGTTGTTGGATGTCCTGAATGGAAGTACTGTTGGTGGCGGTCTTCTGTCCTGAGACTGGTTTGATACAGCTCTCCATGCTACTCTATCCTGTGCAAGCTTCTTCATCTCCCAGTACCTACTGCAACCTACATCCTTCTGAATCTCCTTAGTGTATTCATCTCTTGGTCTCCCCCTATGATTTTTACCCTCCACGCTGCCCTCCAGTACCAAATTGGTGATCCCTTGATGTCTCAGAATATGCCCTACCAACCGATCCCTTCTTCTAGTCAAGTTGTGCCACAAACTCCTCTTCTCCCCAATTCTATTCAGTATCTCCCCATCAGTTATGCGATCTACCCATCTAATCTTCAGCATTCTTCTGTAGCACCACATTTCGAAAGCTTCTACTCTCTTCTTGTCCAAACTATTTATCGTCCATGTTTCACTTCCATACATGGCTACACTCCATACAAATACATTCAGAAACGACTTCCTGACACTTAAATCTATACTCGATGTTAACAAATTTCTCTTCTTCAGAAACGCTTTCCTTGCCATTGCCAGTCTACATTTTATATCCTCTCTAATTCGACCATCATCAGTTATTTTGCTCCCCAAATAGCAAAACTCCTTTACTACTTTAAGTGCCTCATTTCCTAATCTGATTTCCTCAGCATCACCCGACTTAATTCGACTACATTCCATTATCCTCGTTTTGCTTTTGTTGATGTTCATCTTATATCCTCCTTTCAAGACACTGACCATTCCGTTCAACTGCTCTTCCAAGTCCTTTGCTGTCTCTGACAGAATTACAATGTCATCGGCAAACCTCAAACTTTTTATTTCTTCTCCATGGATTTTAATACCTGCTCCGAACTTTTCTTTTGTTTCCTTTACTGCTTGCTCAGTATACATACGGGGAGAGACTACAACCCTGTCTCACTCCCTTCCCAACCACTGCTTCCCTTTCATGTACATCGACTCTTATAACTGCCATCTGGTTTCTGTACAAATTGTAAATAGCCTTTCGCTCCCTGTATTTTAACCCTGCCACCGTCGGAATTTGAAAGAGAGTATTCCAGTCAACATTGTCAAAAGCTTTGTCTAAGTCTACAAATGCTAGAAATGTAGGTTTGCCTATCCTTAATCTTTCTTCTAAGGTACGTCGTAAGGTCAGTATTGTCTCACGTGTTCCAATATTTCAACGGAATCCAAACTGAGCTTCGCCGAGGTCGGCTTCTACCAGTTTTTCCATTCGTCTGTAAAGAATTCGCGTTAGTATTTTGCAGCTGTGACTTATTAAACTGATAGCTCAGTAATTTTCACATCTGTCAACACCTGCTTTCTTTGGGATTGGAATTATTATATTCTTCTTGAAGTCTGAGGGAATTTCACCTGTCTCATACATCTTGCTCACCAGATGGTAGAGTTTTGTTACGCCTGGCTCTCCCAAGGCTGTCAGTAGTTCTAATGGAATGTTGTCTACTCCCGGGTCCTTGTTTCGACTCAGGTCTTTCAGTGCTCTGTCAAACTCTTCACGCAGTATCATATCTCCCATTTCATCTTCATCTACCTCCTCTTCCATTTCCATAATATTGTCCTCAAGAACATCGCCCCTGTATGGACCCTCTATATACTACTTCCACCTTTCTGCTTTCCCTTCTTTATTTATAACTGGGTTTCCATCTGAGCTCTTGATATTTATACAAGTGGTTCTCTTTTCTCCAAAGGTCTCTTTAATTTTCCTGTAGGCAGTATCTATCTTACCCCTAGTGAGATAAGCCTCTAAATCCTTACATTTGTCCTCTAGCCATCCCTGCTTAGCCATTTTGCACTTCCTGTCGATCTCATTTTTGAGACGTTTGTATTCCTTTTTGCCTGTTTCATTTACTCCATTTTTATATTTTCTCCTTTCATCAATTAAATTCAGTATCTCTTCTGTTACCCGAGGATTTCTACTAGCCCTCGTCTTTTTACCTACTTGATCCTCTGCTGCCTTCACTATTTCATTCCTCAAAGCTACCCATTCTTCTTCTACTGTATTTCCTTCCCCAATTCCTGTCAATTGTTCCCTTATGCTCTCCCTGAAACTCTGTACAACCTTTGGTTCTTTCAGTTTATCCAGGTCCCATCTCCTTAGATTCCCACCTTTTTGCAGTTTCTTCAGTTTTAATCTACAGTTCATAACCAATAGATTGTGGTCAGAGTCCGCATCTGCCCCTGGAAATGTCTTACAATTTAAAATCTGGTTCCTAAATCTCTGTCTTACCATTATATAATCTGTCTGAAACCTTTTAGTATCTCCAGGGTTCTTCCATGTATACAACCTTCTTTCATGACTCTTGAACCAGGTGTTAGCTATGATTAAGTTATGCTCTGTTCAAAATTCTACCAGGCGGCTTCCTCTTTCATTTCTTAGCCCCAATCCATATTCACCTACTACGTTTCCTTCTCTTCCTTTCCTACTTTCGAATTCCAGTCACCCATGACTATTAAATTTTCGTCTCCCTTCACTACCTGAATAATTTCTTTTATCTCATCATCAGATATTTACATCTTGCTACCATCCACAAGGGAATTTAATTGAAATGGTTTTCCGAGAACTAAACAGATTCATGAGAACGTACTGTCATGATAAACAAACTACCTGGATAAACTATTTGACCGAGTTTGAGCAGATTTATAGTAATTTACCACATAGTTCTACAAGTTTTACCCCGAATGATCTGATGTTCATAGATAACGAAAGAAACTTTTGGGTAGGTAACTTGCCTAAACTCGAAGGCACCAAAATGTCATGGGAAGAAAAAATTCGCAATGCTCTCATTAATATTACGGAGAAAGCAAGACAGCGAAAGGAAATCCATGATAGAAACATCAAATGGATTCAGACTTTCAATACCGGACAGAAAATTCTTTTAAGAAGACACATCAAGTCATCGAGGTTGAAGAAGACTATCAGAAAATGGAATCTAATTTATACAGGTCCATATATAATAGCTGATATACCGAATCCTGGTGCGTATTTATTAGCATATCCGTATTCTGGAAGAATAAAAGGATTACTTCGCCATGCAGACCTAAAGAGGTACTTTTAAGGAAAGTGTGTCAAATTAAATGAAAAGTCTGTATGAAGTATTTGGGGGTTGAAAAAAAAATTGAAGTGCGAAGGACAGTATGCCCCAGCTACTGTGATAGGTTAAATGGCAGCATGCCAAGCAGCTGTGATAGTTTAATGAACAGTAAACGATTGCTTCTGTGATAGCATAGGAATATTTAGAAAACTAAGTGGAACTGTAGCTATTGCTGCTGTGAAGACATTCAGGGAGTGTTAATCTCCAGTGATAATAAGTTTACTGAAACTATATGATCGAATACGGCGCTTGCGTGTGAAGTTAGTGTTTGTAAACTGACAGTTCACAGGAGAACAAATGAACCGCGTTAAGAAATTAGAATCGATTGCAACTGCCCACAGACATAAAGACTCGTTGGTTTTTTTGGCGCGAGCTAAATTCTATTCAAGAGAATTTAATTAACTAGCTTAGTGTGTGTTTATAAAATTAGAATTAATAAGAAAGTTCTTCATTGAATTTATAATAATGTGTCATTTTCCAGTTGGATTTGTTTATTGTTATATTGCATTCATATATGTTCATGGGAAAATACGGCAATCGGAGTATAAAAGAGAAAAATTTGATCGTCAATCACTACTAACAAAGATTAATTTCAACTGGAGAGGTCATGCAGCAAGACTTAATTAACATTCTCTTTCAGCAAAATTTCATTGTAATCATGTATGAATAAGATATAATTTTTTTTAAAAATTGTCTCAAATAATAAAGTTTTTAATATTCTGACATGCTATCCACATTCGTACTTGAAACCAAATTAGGAATGATTCAGATCTACTTCCACCTGGAAAAGCCAACGAAACACAAAAAATAAATAAATTAATTAATTAAAACCAGAATTAGTACCTTTCGGCTTACTCAAGAAGATGGATGAAATTATCCATGTTTTCAAAATTGTTTTCCGATCTGGGGTTTTGATATTGTGCAACTATAGTATCGATTAAGATACCTAGTTGTGGAAAGTATAAGACGAATGAATTTTCCCATTCCTCAGATGGATCAGGTCCATATTTGAGTTCAAAATGAATCTGGAGAAATTCGACTAACCCTTCTCTTCCAGGAATCTTTAATAGTTGACCATTACTTAGACGAATTTCGATTGTTTCATGCCACAATCCTGAGTACCTGTTCCTGAGGTTCCTTCTGGTCTCTAAATGAGTTACGTCTCCTGTCCGGTACGCCAACGCGACGCCTGTCCTCCGTGCCGTGTCCCATGTTCCTGTTCGATCAGTCTCACCGCAGTTCCGCAAGACATCGATGAAGAAAAATTTTTAGAAGATTGTAAAAAAATTTCATGTGTAAAGATTTTGTTTTTTTTTTGCTATGAGGCAGATTTTATCTTTCCTATGAATTCTAGAATATCTCTCAAATTTCTAAATTATTCTGTCTTTCCTATCATATGTGATACCTAGTTGGGGTCTAAGCCTCCAGGTTTTCCGGGGTTTCCCTGTGAAGGCCAGTTCCTGAATAGGTAGACCTGATTAACAACTATATAAGTCCATCTTCGCTGGTTGTGTACGTGGGATGCGGGTATGCCCCAGTACACGTGAAAGCAACAACTAGGTATCTAGGTAACGAAGATCGGTGTTACCTATACCAAATCTCTTTCAATTCTTGTAATCAAAAAATCTTACTAACTTCTTAAAATTTATAGGAACGTATGTTCCACAAATTCTAATCAGTTAGCTAAGCTAGTAGTTAGCTCGCAAAGTGGATACATATCAACTTTGCTCGCTGCGAGGGGCGATGTAATGTCTTTTGCAGCGGTCTCTCCGCGATATTTTCAGAAATTTTTATAAATTATATAACTCAGTACATATCCCGAAATATCCCTTCTTATTTTACCGATTCCTAAACTTTAATATTCGATGATTATCAATGCAAAGTAGTTTCAAGCCCTATTATTCCTTGGAGCGTCCATTTACTCCATGGAATAGCTTCTCTGCTATCTATGTTTTCTCTTATGAAAAGAATGAAGGAGATCTTGCCGATTAGCCGTGAAAGAACGAAGATGTATATGTATGTATTGTTGAGTTAGTCGCCATCTTGATGAGATTCTGGATGAGAAGGAATTTAATACATGAACTAAACTAAAGTAAGTGTGCTCGCGTATTATTTAACTGTTTATTATTGACAGTGTCTGCTTGCTACGCTGTGTTGCACGGGATCAGTGGGGAACGTCTGATTTACACTGGACGAACCTGCCGTTTTGTACGCTCAAGATATCCAGTTTATTACTTTCAATAAATGAGCTAACACGGTCTTACCAGCAGATCTCCGGTCTTCCCCATGTGATCACCGAAAGTTAATAATTATTACAAATGTTTTCAGGAGATCGACCGACAATTTTCGTCGCACCGAGACTTCGAAATTGCTTCGCTGCCTTATGGAATTTAAGTTAAGCTCAATTTAATCAGGATAGAACAGTATTGAACTGTGTGAATGTGATAAGCCTGCTTTGTGAATGAAAATTCCTTTAATATACGCATGTTTTTACTATCCTGATCAGTGAAGCTAAATCAGGCCGGTGTGAGAGAGGTTTTTAAATTTCAGATCCCACAAAAATATTAAAATAGTTCGGCACTTTTCACACCAGTCAGCACCTTATTTCTTTGGGAATGGAATTATTACATTTTGCTTGAAGTCTGGCGCTATTTCGCCTAATACATCTTTCCCACCAGATGCAAGAGTTTTGTCGAGGCTGGCTCTCCGAAGGCTATCAGTAGTTCTAATGGAATGTTGTCTACTCCCGGGTCCTTGTTTCGACTCAGGTCTTTCAGTGCTCTGTCAAATTCTTCATGCAGTATCATATCTCCCAACTCAGCTTCATCTACATCCTCTTCCATTTCCTCAATATTGCCCTCATCTCCGTTGCGTAGACCCCCTGTATACTCCTTTCACCTTACAGCTTTCCTTTGCTTGCCTAGGGCTAGTTTTCCATCTGACCTCTTGATATTGATACAAGTGGTTCTCTGTTCTTCAAAGGTCTCTTTAATTTTCCTGTAGGCAGTATGTATCTTTCCCCTAGTGATGTGTGCTTCCACATCCTGCAGCCATCTCTGTCTAGCGCTTTTCCACTTCCTGTCGATCTCATTTTTGAGACGTTTGTATTCTTTATCGCCTGCTTCATGTATTGCGTTTTTATATTTTCTCCTTTCATCAATTACATTCGAACTCTCTTCTGTTATCCATGGATTTCTACTAGCCCTCCTCTCTTTACCTACTTGATCCTCTGCTGCCTTCACTATTTCACCACTCAAAGCTACCCATTCTTCTTTATTTCTCTCCCCTCTTCTTGTTAATCCCCTAATGCTCTCTCTGAAACCATCTATAACCTCCGGTTCTACATCTACATCTACGTCTACATACATACGCCGCAATCCACCATACGGTGCGTGGTGGAGGGTACCTCGTACCACAACTAGTATCTTCTCTCCCTGTTCCACTCCCAAACAGAACGAGGGAAAAATGACTGCCTATATGCCTCTGTACGAGCCCTAAACTCTCTTACCTTATCTTTGTGGTCTTTCCGCGAAATTTAAGCTGGCGGCAGTAAAATTGTACTGCAGTCAGCCTCAAATGCTGGTTCTCTAAATTTCCTCAGTATCGATTCTCGAAAAGAACGCCTCCTTTCCTCTAGAGACTACCACCTGAGTTCCTGAAGCATTTCCGTAACACTCGCGTGATGATCAAACCTACCAGTAACAAATCTAGCAGCCTGCCTCTGAATTGCTTCTGTGTCCTCCCTCAATCCGACCTGACATGGATCCCAAACGCTCGAGCAGTACTCAAGAATAGGTCGTATTACTGTTTTATAAGCGGTCTCCCTTACAGATGAACCACATCTTCCAAAATTCTGCCAATGAACCGAAGACGACTTTCCGCCTTCCCCACAACAGCCATTACATGCTTGTCCCACTTCATATCGCTCTGCAATGTTACGCCCAAATATTTAATCGACGTGACTGTGTCCAGCGCTACGCTACTAATGGAGTATTCAAACATCACGGGATTCTTTTTCCCCTTCATCTGCATTAATTTACATTTTCTATATTCAGAGTTAGCTGCCATTCTTGCACCAATCAAAAAACCTGTCCAAGTCATCTTGTATCCTCCTACAGTCACTCAACGACGACACCTTCCCGTACACTACAGCATCATCAGCAAACAGCCGCACATGGCTATCCACCCTATCCAAAAGATCATTTATGTAGATAGAAAACAACAGCGGTCCTACCACACTTCCCTGGGGCACTCCAGATGATACCCTCTCCTCCGATGAACACTCACCGTCGAGGACTTTATCCAGCTCCCACCTTCTTAAGTCCCTACCTTTTCTGCAATTTTTTCAGTTTTAATCTACAGTTCATAACAACTGGATTGTGGTCAGAGAAGTCTCTGTCTTACTATTATATAATGAATCTGAAACCTTCCGGTATTGTCCATATTCTGTTCAACTGGCGCAGCACACGGTCAGAAATGCAGAGGTGGTTGCAGCGCCCCGCCCATAATGCTCCTACCATTCTCAAGTGGCGAGACATGCGGCGACCTTGCTAGCCAAGACAGTGTTCGGCAAGCAGTAGACGCTCTCGCCGTGTGTGGGCGAGCATTGTCTTGCTGAAATGTAAGCCCTGTATGGCTTGCCACGAAGAGCAACAAAGCTGGGCGTTGAATATCGTCAACGTACCGTCGTGACGTAAGGGTGCCGTGGCTGACATCCGTCCGGACCGTCCGTCCTGGTCGTCGGGCGACAGACGGCTCGGCGTCGCACCGCTGCCTGGTCTGTGGTGAGCGTGTGGCTGCTGTACTGTCATTCTGCGCAACGGATTAATCTGAGATGCAGTCTTTACCATGTGGCTCCTGCAAGATGCAATTTCCACCCCCACACTATTACAGAAGTCAGACAGACGCTCCTAACGTTCTAAAGAGAAATGCCTGAAAAACTTTCAGCAATAAATATCTTCTGGAGTCGTCCGCTGTAAGGAAATGACACAAAAATTCACAAAATTTCTTACGTAACTAGTGGGATACTTGGGTACTGGAGTAGTGCTAGTAAGTGTAAGAAAAACATGAAACTAACGAAAATTGTTATTTTTTTTTGCAAAAGTTCTGAGAAATCACAATGACACTTTTAGTTATGAACTGAACAAGTTGTTTCCGGGTTCTTTTCGGAATGTGAAGTTACCTCTCAAGGATAGGATTCGCTAATGAAATTTCTATACAGAGTTAAAGATTGTTATTGACATGGCAGAATGGCTGAGAGCCGCGCCTACTCAACTTGGATAATTATCCGTTAGAATATTGCTAGGTTTGGTCGAGGCTGTCGCGTGTGAAATGCAGTGTAGTGTACTGTTGTGGAGGAAATATGGGGCTCGCAATAGCTGTAGCGCACAATACCCTAAGCTGCGATGACTGCTGTCTGCGCCACTCGCTGCTGACAAATAAGATAACTCTCGTTCTATCTGGATTGAACTTCGCCAATCAAACTCACCCTATGCCTTGATGAAGTCGAGGACTCCTATTCGCCCCTAATCTAACTATTGGCGTGGTACACCGGTCAGATAACCAGTCCACTGCGATGCCACTCAAAAGTTCGCTTGCAGGCGTTTAACTGTAACTCTGTCTGTTCACACCACACAATAAGTGTGGTGGCCAACACGATAAACGACACTTAATCGCAAGGACTCGATATAGAGTCTCACTCCGATTCGCTCTCGACAGAAATGCTCTCCCAGTGAAGTACTGAGTGGAGACTTGTTCCTCGCTCTTTGAGTACACGTACGAGCGCACATGTTCTCGTTACGTGTTCTCGCTCCTAGAGCGACTACGGAACAGCCCCTCTCCGTGCAAGACATGAAGGGGAATATCTTTTGGTCCCTTCCATTACTCCTTCAGCTCGAGACATCAGGAATATCGTCTGACAATCAGCATTACTCTTCTAATGAGGGAGAATGACGTTTCGTTTGAAGCAACCAATCCAGAAATCTGTAGCATCGGCGTTTGGCTTTTGCTATATCCCTGCGAAAATCTCTGAAACTGTGTGCTATGTTTATAAAGAATGCATAGGCTGGGCATTCCCACACAACGTAGCGGAATTTGCTTTCAAGCCGAACACGGAGTCGTTCTCCCTTTCACTCGGGCAAATGCTGTCTGCTCCACGGGCGATCGCCGGCTGACATAGATAGGTTGACTGTCCTCTGAAGGCACCAGCCTCCTGGCGTGTGGTTGCCTCTCCTGAACTAAAAGCTTTTGTGACCGTCATGTCTTGAATCTGTGTGTGTACGCCAGCCTCGAGTATTTCAACCCTGCTGCACACTTGCAATTTACTTGTTACGTGCATATCGTTTACACGAATTCATACAACATTGACTTTATCTTATCGAGTTTGGGTTCGAATGAAGCGTCTTGATGTGCGGAATATGATTGTGAGGGCGGAATATGTAAGCACTGAAGGTCAGGAGACCACGACAATGTGTCTACACAACATGCCTTTATCTTTAGTAGCCCTTGAAAATGGACAAATTAACACCAAACACAGTTTGGGTTCGAATGAAGCGTCTTGATGTGCGGAATATGATTGTGAGGGCGGAATATGTAAGCAATGAAGGTCAGGAGACGACGACGTCTTACATTGGGGCGTCTGCAGATGCATCTTCTTTGGTCCCAGGTGCTCAGTTCGATGCGGGACCCGCGACTTACGACACTTCCACTCCAGTTAATGAGCTTCCAGACCGAAGATGCCCCAGACAACGGTGGGATACCAACCTGGCTGTTTCCCTCCATATGGTGCGACAACCGGGAGTGATGGGGTGGTCTGGTGTGCTACATCATTTCGTACCAGGACTCTTTTGGTTGCCATCCGAGGCACCTTTACGGCACAGCCGTATATTGACGATATTCTACGCCCAGTTTTCTTGCTCTTCACTGCAAGCCATCTTGGGCTTTCATTTCAGCAAGATTATGCCCGCCCACACACGGCGAGACTTTCTGCCACTTGCCTTAGTGCTTGCCAGCCTCTGCTTCCGCAAGGAGGGCGCAGGATCTCTCCCCAATTGAGAACGTTTGGAGGACTACGGGCAGGACCCTCCAATCAACTCTGGACTTTCACGATGTAATGCGCCAATTGGACAGAATTTGGCACGACGTCCCTCAGGAGTGGATCTAACAACTGTGCCAATAAATTCCAAGCTGAATAACAGCCAACGAGGTCGCCAGAGGTGGGCCAATGCGTTATTGAGTTGCTCAGTTTGTGAAACTCTTTCTCATATATTGTTGTTCTTGGCCTTCAGTCCTCAGACTGGGTTGATGCAGCTCTCCATGCTACTCTATTCTGTGCAAGCTTCTTCACCTCCCAGTACCTACTGCAACCTACATCCTTCTGAATCTGCTTAGTGTGTTCGTCTCTTGGTCTCCCTCTGAGATTTTTACCCTCCACACTGCCGTCCAATGCTAAATTTGTGATCCCTTGATGCCTCAGAACATGTCCTACCAACCGATCCCTTCTTCTAGTCAAGTTGTGCCACAAACTGCTCTTCTCCTCAATTTTATTCAATACCTCCTCATTAGTCATGTGATCTACCCATCTAATCTTCAGAATTCTTCTGTAGCACGACATTCCCAAAGCTTCTATTCTCTTCTTGTCCAAACTATTTATAGTCCATGTTTCACTTCCATACATGGCTACACTCCATACAAATACTTTCAGAAACGACTTCCTGACACTTAAATCTATACTCGATGTTAACAAATTTCTCTTCTTCAGAAACGCTTTCCTTGCCATTGCCAGTCTACATTTTATATCCTCTCCACTTCGATTCTCATGTATAAATCATTTAATTTTTCTGAGTTTGTAATTGTTTGTTTGTCTGTGTGTCTACAGAACATACCGGGTGATCAAAAAGTCAGTATAAATTTGAAAACTTGATAAACCACGGAATAATGTAGATAGAGAAATAAAAATTGACACACATGCTTGGAATGACATGGGGTTTTATTAGAACAAAAAAAAAAACCACCCCATATTGGTAGACGCGTGAAAGATCTCTTGCGCGCGTCGTTTCGTGATGATCGTGGGTTCAGCCGCCACTTTCGTCATGCTCGGCCTCCCAGTCCGTGTGATTATTGGCTTTGGAGTTAGCTGAAGTTGAAAGTGTATCGTGACCGACCGACATCTCTAGGGATGCTGAAAGACAACTTTCGACGCCTATGCCTCACTATAACACTGGACAAGCTTTACAGTGCTGTTCACACAATATGCCTCGACTACAGCTATTGTTGAGGAATGATGGTGGACATATTGAGCATTTCCTGTAAAGAACATCATCTTTGCTTTGTCTTACTTTGTTATGCTAATTATTGTTATTCTGATCAGATGAAGCGCCATCTGTCGGACATTTTTTGAACGTTTGTATGTTTTTTTTGTTCTAATAAATCCCCATGTCGTTCCAAGCATGTGTGTCAATTTGTATCTCTCTATCTACATTATACCGTGATTTATTCAGTTTTCAGATTTACACTGACTTTTTGATCACCCGGTATATCAATTTCCATTCCGTTCGGATAATTCCTTCATGGCTCGTCATTTTTCCGCTCTTAAAGTGCATTTCACAGAATTGGAAGGTTACACATAGGTGTCAAATTGTGTCTGGGCAAATGAAAAGGAAACTCATTGTGTTTTGCAAAAGGTGGAGATTTTTTTTTTAAATAATAAGTTAATACGGATAAAGGGTCGAAAGGAGATTCCAGGCCGAGCAGACTGCTGTTAACATTGGCCTCACGCACTCAGAAGGCCGCGTAGAGCGCTCCTTTGTGCGGTACGCAGATGAGTTCTTTTAATTACGGAGCACAATAGCCCACTACGTGGGACCACAGGGCAACCTCTGGTGCGTAACGCCGCACAGCCTTCAGCACTGCTTCCTCCTCGTGCTGCACTCGACACGCACGACTACCTCTACAGACATCCTCCACAGTGCATGGCGACGATAATCGCGTCCTTTCCTTTTCCACTCGCAAACCGAGCGCTCCCCGATTTTCTTTCTTCGCGGTCCTTTCACGAAATAGAGCGGGTGGCTACGACTAAGCTGTCGGTGTAACGAATCGTGCTGTGCGGGCTGCTGACGTCGCAGGACACTGGGACATCGCAGATACGTTCATTATTCAGTGCGCTCCAGGACTATGGGGGAAAAAAATAACATCAAATGTGATACAGGCCCAAAATTCTACATTGGACAGACAGGCAGAAGTTTTGAAATTAGATACAAAAAACATATTGATGCTGTAAGACTTGGTAACTTGAACAAATCAGCATTTGCAGCCCATATTGCTGAAGAAAACCATTCAGTGGGAAACATTGAGGACAACTTAAAAATTTTGCATCTAGCAGAAAAAGGAGACACTATGAATATACTACAAGAATTAGAAAAACACGCACACAAAAACAGCACCCCAGACTATATCCTTAACGAACAGACAGAGTAAGCTAACACCACATTCCCGAAAAATTTCCAGAAATTACTTTCCAGCCTCCAAAGCAAATAATATTAGTATACCTATCTGCAGATCAAGTAGCAAATTTATATGTTACTATAATTCTCATGATGCAAAATGTAATTAAATAATATACTATTTTACCTATTTACAAAAAGGTACGGTCAAACTTTCAGGAAACATTCCTCACACACAAAGAAAGAAAATGTGTTATGTGTACATGTGTCCGGAAACGCTCACTTTCCATGTTAGAGCTCATTTTATTACTTCTCTTCAAACAACATTAATCATGGAATGGAAACACACAGCAACAGAACGTACCAGCGTGACTTCAAACACTTTGTTACAGGAAATGTTCAAAATGTCCTCCGTTAGCGAGGATACATGCATCCACACTCCGTCGCATGGAATCCCTGATGCGCTGATGCAGCCCTGGAGAATCGCGTATTGTATCACAGCCGTCCACAATACCAGCACAAAGAGTCTCTACATTTGTTACCGGGGTTGCGTAGACAAGAGCTTTCAAATTCCCCCATAAATGAAAGTCAAGCGGGTTGAGGTCAGGAGAGCGTGGAGGCCACGGAATTGGTCCGCCTCTACCAATCCATCGGTCACCGAATCTGTTGTTGAGAAGCGTACGAACTCTTCGACTGAAATGTGCAGCAGCTCCATCGTGCACGAACCACATGTTGTGTCGTACTTGTAAAGGGACATGTTCTAGCAGCACAGGTAGAGTATCCCGTATGAAATGATAATGTGCTCCGTTGAGCGTAGGTGGAAGAACATCAAGACATCACCAACAATGCCTGCCCAAACGTTCACAGAAAATCTGTGTTGATGACGTGATTGCACAATTGAGTGCGGATTCTCGTCAGCCCACACATGTTGATTGTGAAAATTTACAATTTAATCACGTTGGAATGAAGCCTCATCCGTAAAGAGAACATTTGCACGGAAATGAGGATTGACACATTGTCGGATGAACCATTCGCAGAGGTGTACCCTTGGGGGCCAATCAGCTGCTGATAGTGCCTGCACGTGCTGTACATGGTACGGAAACAACTGGTTCTCCCGTAGCACTCTCCGTACAGTGACGTGGTCAACGTTACCTTGTCCAGCAGCAACTTCTCTGATGCTGACATTAGGGTTATCGTCAACTGCACGAAGAATTGCCTCGTCCATTGCAGGTGTCCTCGTCGTTCTGGGTCTTCCCCAGTCGCGAGTCATAGGATGGAATGCTCCGTGCTCCCTGAGACGCCGATCAATTGCTTCGTACGCCATCCTGTCAGGACACCTTCGTTCTGGAAATCTATTTCGATACAGACGTACCGCGCCACGGCTATTGCCCCGTGCTAATCCATACATCAAATGGGCATCTGTCAACTCCGAACCCGCATCTCGTGGTCGTG
Organism: Schistocerca piceifrons; assembly: GCF_021461385.2. Classification (NCBI taxonomy): domain Eukaryota; kingdom Metazoa; phylum Arthropoda; class Insecta; order Orthoptera; family Acrididae; genus Schistocerca; species Schistocerca piceifrons. The sequence continues at coordinate 690,581 of NC_060147.1, forward strand.
CGGTAGCGTTCTCGCTTCCCACGCCCGGGTTAGATTCCCGGCGGGGTCAGGGATTTTCTCTGCCTCGTGATGGTTGGGTGTTGTGTGCTGTCCTTAGGTTAGTTAGGTTTAAGTAGTTCTAAGTTCTAGGGGACTGATGACCATCGATGTTAAGTCCCATAGTGCTCAGAGCCATTTGAACCATCAACTCCGCATTTGTAAGAAGTCAACATTACCATCCTTCAATTGGGCCAACTGGCGGTGAATCGAGGAAGTACAGTACATACTGACGAAACTAAAATGAGCTCTAACATGGAAATTAAGCGTTTCCGGACACATGCCCACATAACATCTTTTCTTTATTTGTGTGTGAGGAATGTCTCCTGAAAGTTTGGCCGTACCTTTACCTTTTTGTAACACCCTGTGTATATATATATATATATATATATGTATATATATGTATGTATATATATATATATATATATATATATATATATATATATATATATATATATATATATATATATATATATATAAAGCTTTATAATTAATTTAACAATATCAACTCAAAAATTCAATGTCTCTCTCTGGACTAGTGTAAAAGGCATTACAGTTGAATTTTATAATTACCTAAGGGACATTTAACAATGAACAGTAAAAAAAATTGCATTTGCAAATGAAATAATTAATAAATGGGGCAGCTATGAGCTGTATAGAAGACAAGGAGCGGCCTCCTGTCTACGACCAGGATGCCGCAGTATTCTCTGCTGTAGTAAAGGCTGTTTGACATTTACTAAAATAATATGACATGGAGATAAAAAAAATAAAGGAAAAGAATAGAATAAGAAATCTGGTAAACACTAAATATATTCAAACAATTCTCACTAGCAAATTAGGGCTTATTTATAAAACAGTATAACTTACATATGTACTTTTCTAACTGTAGGTGCGATCAGATTTCAGCCTGCCCTGTGCTGTCTCCTTGGTTCACGTTTTTGGTCACAAATTACAGTCATTACTTTTCTCCTTTCGTTAAAGACAATTCTTGCACTGTTCAACACCTCCGATAACAATAACTTGCTGAATTACAGTCTCGAACATAAATTACTTGAATTTTATTAATTAATAATGTTGTCTGCACGCTGGCAAGACCGCTCAATTTTCTAGCTTAAAGTAGACCTTCTTTACGTTTTCACATTACAAGCAGAAGTACATTAAAAATCTGAAGATCTACAAAAGTTTTTTACTGTCATCTTTTATCTGTTAAAATGTTTCTTTGACTGCGCAATCGATGTATTAGCGTCCGCGCTAGATGCGCATCTTTACAGTTATGTAAATTATATAAAAAGTCTTTCAAAGAATATGTCTCATCGCATAAGTTGATCATTTAATATACAGATAGGTGAATGCCTTTCCAACGGTACTCAAAGCTTTCATACGACGGAAATCCCAATAATATTACATCGCTTTCCGCGTGAGAAGTAATGATTCTGAAAGATCGTTACGACTCACGCGCAGTAGTAATATTATTGGATTCACGTACTTAGTGAATGAAGTATTTAAGGATCTCTCATTGTAGGGAGCAAAACAAACATAAGTCATATAGGGGTATATAGGTTTCACATTAAGTAGTCAAAACTAATCACAGTTGCTTGATTATTAACAAACTTGGTAGTGGCTTGATGCCATCATAAGTGTTCAAGGATTTAACATAGGTTCCTTTTTTTTGCGTGTTCTCAAGAATTACTCTCATTCAATCAATAGAAACACTGAAATACTAACATAGCTACAAGTACAAATCAAATACACATACACATACATATATACATAAATATTGACAAGAGGAAAAGAAATTCGATTACAGTATTGGTGAATTTCCACCAATTTTGAACAGAACACAAAGCAAATCAGTTTTCTCGTACCGACGCCACTGTTCACTTTGTAGTTGGGAGCATTTCTCATGAACTCGGGTGATTTTCACACGGGAATTCTTTCATCACCTTTCACTTTTCACTGCACTAAAACTGGGGATCTCCTTTTCACATTCTGGTGGAAAACACTGGGAATTTCACTATGTGAAGGGGAAAGTGATATTTCTTGACTCGACAATCCATCGGGTCATGTCGGGAAACAGGGAAGTCGATGACTGGTTCAATGACGAATGAGTCAGTTTGATGGCTGTCTTAATCTCATTCCAATTCATGTTTCAGCACATGAAAATACAGAAAAAAATCAGTATTAGGACTTGCTCATTAACTAGCATCTTAATCTAAGGGAATATAGAGTAAGAATTTAAGACAATAAAAATTACTACAGAGACTATGTACATATACATTATATATTATTCATGTTTTGTGTCTAGGTTTTATATTCTTTCGTTAGCAAATATTAGCAAAACACGTTTCGTCTTGTACAGGGCTTTCTTAACCAATGTATTTAGCAATATTGCCGTAGCAATTTTCATAGTTAAGGAAAAGTCATCATTAGTGTCCTTTTCATGTAAATATAGTAAAACCGTGCGTAGTTTATCAACGTTTTATTATTTTTATGTCCATTTTCATCTCAAATCTGGAGCACGCTCGCGCCCGTTGTGGAGAGGAGTGCTTATTGTTGAGGACGGGCCGGCGAGCAGGCATTGAATGTTGCCACAGTGCTTCACAGTCACGTGCTCACGAACTGGCGGTTTAACAGCGTTGGCAGTCCGCCTACTGCTCGAGGCAGATAGTTCAGTGGCTACCAAAGTTCTTTTTTTTTTTTTTTAACTTGTGCATTTTGTTGAATCGTGGGTACTGGAGCAGCTCGTCAAGGTAACATGGTCAACGTGGACGGTAAATTGACTGCACCAGCTACGAGGAACAGTCATCGATGAAAATGACTACTGCAGTGAGTACAATAGCTTGTCTATCCTTTGACTGATAGTCACCGTATCGTCGTTGCAACGTGAGAATACTTATAATGCTACTTCACACGCGGAAAATCACACGTGTCCATAAGTTTATTACAGTTTTGATTCACACAAGAGATAACTAGTTTTTCGTGTCCATACATGTGTCAAATTACGATTTTACACACGTGTCCATCATTTTGTCACTGAGTCACACGCAGCAATCCATACGTGTCCATTTAGGTGTCTTTATACTACAGAGTAGTACAGGTAATGCTAAAATTACTTACCATGAAAGGATCATTTACAAAATATACATAGTTTTTTATTTACTGTCCAAGACCTAACGAAAAATGTGTTTGCTATTCTGAATGGTGCTTCTGAAGCATGTTAGATTTTATATGTATTTTAAATCTGATTCTTTTCCTTTTCTTATTGTTCTATGACAGCCTTTTTTTGTTTCTTTGTTCATTTACTCGTTTACATCAATAATCAGTAAAATATACCCTCTTTGGCGTGCCGAACAGTTCACGTTCATGTCTTCATCTAACAGAAATCGGGAAAATTATTCCTATTTCCTAGGATGCTTTTGCTCACAGCAAATCAGATTTACATCACGTTTCGATAAGTAACTGCAGATACGCATTAAGCATCGACCCACGATCGTCAATACACACAATATAAACACGTCAAGTCTTTTGCACCAATTTCCAAATTTCTTCCCCTACCGGGTAGGGTAGAAAGGTAAGAATGCTAAAGAAGAAAACTACAATAGGATAGTGCAAGGAAATGAAAGATACGAAGATAGATAATAGGTGAAATAATCACTTTAGCAAATTCATTCTTCGGCTCCACCGTTTTTAGTGTCATCCACGCAGCATAACTTGACTTCAGCATTATAATGTCGCACAAATCCGCTTCCAAAGCATCTTCAAATACATCTCAGAATCACGGCATGCGGACATAGCAGAAGAACATAAGCAGATTATCTCAGTCCTCAACTAGGTATCTTAGTATCGAAGGTTTCTGCATGATACTCGTGACATAGGAATAGTCTCTCTAAGTTTCTCCAACAGGACCTAATTCTTATTATAAATGCAAATTTCTTAACTGGTTGACTCATAGTAATAAATAAATTAAAGTTGTTCTCCAGTTGCGGGTACCATTATTCATTTCTTTGTACATTAACTATATGTTGCTGCTTGTACTCGGTGTAATCTACAGATTACAATGTATCAGTTTTGCATCGTACATGGTTCTAGCGACTTAAAATATCAATCCTTTGAAGGCTTAACTTAGGTTAATACTTCACATATGTGGACATTCTAGTCTGAATGAGGGATTTAAAGAAAACCTTTACTACTTGGTAAAAAGGAGATTTGCCATAACTTAAAACTAAAGCAGCAGGTAGCACTTTGGCACATCCCTTACTCAATTCAACGACTGCAGTCTTCTATTGCTCAAGAAACTTAAAACTACCTTAAAACTAAAGCAAATCTTATTTTCCAAATACGTAGAGTACCTTCTTCAATCACTTCATATCTTTCAAGCTCCATCATTACTTTGTGTCCACCTCACTCAAATGATTACGTCACCTGCAGAATACATGTACATGCTGTTGACTCACATACTTTCTAAACAGATGACACTCTTGTTTCAAGTTGCAGCTTAACATAATAAATGATATATATATTTTTTTAATGTTTTTCATGGTATTTCTTTAGGTCTACATGGTGGTAAAGTCCTTTTATTCGTCCACTAACTGGATCTGCCAACACGTAACAACCAATATGCGGCTTCCTGACTATAACAAACGGTCCTTCGTATAGGTGTTGCCACTTACGATTTTTACGTAAGATGAGAGATGGTTTGAAGTGTGTCCTCAGAAGAACACGCTCGTTCAGGCGATACGACAGAACTTTATTGACATGCCTGTCAAATGCCTTTTTCCTTAAACTGGCATGAGTTGTGAGAGAGATCAGGGCTTGTCTTAACTTATTATCTAGGTTGACTTCTGGACCTTCTATCTTGGGGATAGGATCAGTCCATTCATTGCTTTCCCTTTGTCTGGAGATTAATTCTGAAGGTGTGAAACCGGTCGAAGTGTGCGGAAGATTATTTACAATCTCTTCAAATGGAGTAACGAAATCGACCCACCGTGTTTGCTGGTTCGGTACATAGGTGCGAATAAAAAGATTAAATTCTGTGAAGACTAGTTCTGTCGGGTTACTTTGCGGTCTAAATCTGTTTAACACCATTATTGGCAAGAAACTGTCTCCACTCTTTTCCAACGAAGTTTGAAGCAGTATCAGACAACATAGTTTCCGGCTTACCAAAACGAGGAAAATAATCCTTTTCTATCCGTCTTATTAAAGATTTTGCACTGGAAGACTTCATCGCGTATAAACGCACGTGCTTAGTGAAGAGGTCTAGCAAAACAGCAAGGTAATAGCACCACCACTTCCTCTCGGAAGTGGACCTGCATATAGTCGAGACTGACAATTTGGTTAGGACGCTCAGTGTAGATAGGATTCAAAGGTATGACATTCGAAAGATTGAAGGGCTTTGCCTTCTGACAGATTAAACATGTGCTTAGCAGTTTATGAATTCTCTTATGCACATTGGGTACGTAGCAATAGGCAGAAATCTTTCTTTTACACTTCTCGGGGCCATAATGTCCCCGGGATAGGTGACTGTACCATATGAGGTATTCAACGTACTCCTCAAGAATACAAACACACCATTGCTCCGTCAACATAGATGTACGATGAAATAAAACACCATTGTGTGATTTATAAAATTTCGACAAACGATGATTGGGGTTGTCTTGTAGAAGCTGTTTGACTCTCTTCCATTTACGGTCACTTTCTTGCAGAGTACCCATCTGCCGGAAAAGACGTAGAAAATAACTACGATTCAAGGGATCTTTCATAAGGAGTATCTTGTGATTGGAAATCTGTTCTACAAGTTCCGTAGGCTCCGGCATACCTTCCGGCATGCGTGACAGTGCATCTGCAACGACGTTGTTCTTGCCTTTCACGTAAACAATTTCGAAATTGTACTCCTGTAGAAATAGGCACCAGCGAGTAAGCCCCGGATGATTAAGCTTACACGAAAGGAGAAAGCTAAGAGCTTGATGGTCGGAATACACTTTGATCGGATGGCCATAAACGTAATAATTAAAACGGCGGAACGCCCATACAACTGCCAATCCTTCTAACTCTGTAACAGAGTACGGTCTCTCGCACTCCGCCAGCACACGACTGGCGAAACTAAGTATCCTAATCTCTTCTTTATCTCCAGTTTTCTTTAGCTGGAACAAACAAGGGCCCAAGCCTTGAAATGAGGCGTCACAAGAAATACAGAATTCGGAGTTCATATCTGGATGACTGAGGATATTGCTATTCAGAAGAGCTTGTTTGATTTTGTCAAAGGCTTGCTGACATTCAGAGGTCCATACCTAATGAACGTTTTTCTTTAATAGATTGTGCAACACTGGACTGTTCATGGATTGATTTGGTATAAAGCGACGAAAGAAAGACGTTAACCCTAGAAACCCTTTTAATTGTCTTTTGGTGCAGGGCACAGGGAAGTTCCTTATCGCAGACAGTTTGTTAGGATCGGGAGAGATTCCCTCAGAGGAGATAATATGACCAAGGAATTTTACTTCCTTTTTTACAAACTTTGAATTCTGTAAATTGGCAGTAACGCCAAAGTTAGCAAACCTCACGAAAATTTTCCGAATCAAGTCAAGGTGTTCCTCCCATGAAGTCGAGGCTACTAAGATATCATCGACGTAGACAGCTATTTTGTCCAGTAAATCATGACCTAAGACATGGTCAAGTGCGGCAATAAACACACCTGAACTAATATTCGAGCCAAAGGGTACGACACGAAATTGATATGACCGACCCGCTAAGATAAAGGCCGTGTACTTCCTTGAAGATGGCGACAACTTCACCTGCCAATAGCTACTTCGAAGGTCGATGGAGGTTAGAAATTTGATACCATAAAACCATTGCAGTTGCTCCTCCAATGCTTCCGTTCGGGTACACACAGGAACAATAATTTTGTTGATGTTCCTAGCGTCTAGAACAAGCCTAACACTTCCGTTCTGTTTAAATGTACACAATAATGGGCTCGAATATGGAGAGTCAGAGGGCTCAATTATTTTCCAGTTTAACATTTTGCGGATTTCCTGTCGAACTGCTTCCTTGCGGGATTGCGGAACTGCATAGGTGGTTTTACAGTAGGTGCTGTGGGGCTTAACCTACATGTCGAATACATAGTTGGCTATGATTCCCTGTTTCTTAGAAAACACATTGATAAGTTGTGTCAACAGGTCGTATAGTTCCTTCCTTTGTCGGTCACCTAATGCATCAGATTCATTAGCCTTCGTCAGTAATTCTTCATGTGTCGGTAATAAGTCAAAGTCTTCGTCCGCATCTCCTGACTCGCCTAAGTAACTGAAATATTGTTGTCGAGATGTGAGCTTGCGCAGCTTTACTTTGTGTTCTCGGCTGGACAACTTAACTTTGGTCCTCATAAGTGGAATCACTACACTCTTATCACTGCATCTGAGAGTACATGTACCTTCATACAAATCTATGATGACACGATTCTTACGTAGAAACTCCATTCCTAGGAGGCAAGGTACTGACAGATTTTTAACAACTAGAAAAGTACATGGTACGGTGTCTGATGCAAATCTCACTGGTACATGAATTTGTAGCGTCACCTTTTGAACTAAAGAGCCTACAGCTCCGGATACGGTACACCCTTGTACTGGCAATGACAGAACTTTTGCCACAGAACACACTTTCTTATATACACATAAAGACAAAACATTGATGTTGGCACCAGTATGTATTATAGCGACAAGTGGTACATCATGAATATGAATCATAGTGGATGCCTGAACCTGGTTTTCGCATAAATCCTCACCATTCAAAACGTCATTCTCCTTCAGCAAGTCATCTCGTAAGTTACAGTCATTGTCACATCGTATAAGGTTGATTTGCCCTTTCTAATGAAATCGCCCCCAACATGTTCCGCAGCTTCCCCAAGCAGGCAAGAAAAAGAAGCTGCTTTTAGTTTTCCGCATGTTCATTAGATTGAATTTCGCTCACAATTACCTTTGAAGTACCGGGCGGTACGCTCTGTACGAAGTTTGCTTCCGTATTCCACCTAAGTTGCGAGCTATTCGCCGGAATTTCAGCCGAGAGGGTGTGTGTTGGCTGGTTTTCTTGGGCATAATAGATGCGAGAATTTTGAGGTTCATGATTTTGAACCTAATTGTTAGTAAAAGGTGGAGGACTATTCCTAAAGTTTGGAGCATACCGTTGTTTGTATTGCTTGGAAGGATCTGGAGTATTTCTCCCTTGAGAACAGTGCTGGAATCTAGGCTCGATACCATACTGCTGTTGAGTGTTGGTGTTAATCCAACGTCCTTTTCCATTTCAATTATTATTGCCTTGGCGATTGTTATTGTAGTGATAGCGATCATTGTAATTAACTGGTGAATTACCGTATTGCTGTCGTGTTGTCTGGTATATGGGGTGGAACCTGTTTTGATCCTGGAATTTATGTTTATGCTTCCCGTTACGGCGATAGTAGTTGTTATTATCGCACGGAACGTCGTGTCCTTTACTGTTGTTGGGTTGGTATGACATACCAGAGTCTGCGCCCACGCCGTTCGGCTGTGTAGCGTGCGGGCCAAGATTACAATTACTCCGCGCACTAGCACGCACGTCTTCTTGAATCATGTCAAGGTTGTCAAGTACTGACAGAAAAGCCTCCGTGTCGTCGTCACTGACATTTACCAACTTCTCCCTGATTGATACCGGTAGCTTTGACTTAAGGATCATAATTACGTCCTTCGTGGAAATGGGCGTGTGCCAATATTGTATTTTTCGCAGGTATTTCTCGAAGTACCTACGGAGACCAGCACTTCTCGTGTTAAACGGTTCAGCAATATATACTTCCTTTCTAAGGCGTTGTCGTATGCCTGAACTCCAGAATTTGTTCAGAAATTGCTCTTCGAAGTCAGCGTAATTATTACATCTGTCAATTACTTCTGTTCCCCAGACAGAACCCTCTCTTTGAATGTAACCTACTATAAAGCGCATACGTTGCTTGTCATCCCAGCTCTCAGCAAAAACACCGTTAAATGACTTCAGAAAAACCATTGGGTGGATGTTGCGTTTCTCTGGCAGAAAAGGCTGGGACACGCGGTGCTTGAGAACGCTTTCTTCTTTCATGAGCTCGACAAGAGTTACTTGATCACTCTGGTTGCGTACTAACGGATTCTTACTGCTGTGACCATGTACGAGTGGAGAGAATTTTACACGAGACACGGGATTATTATTGTATTCATGTTCTGAAGAAAGCAAGTGTGAATACTCAATTCTATTGTCATTAGGAAAATCATTGACTTGTTGTTTCAACTGCTCGATTTCCTCAGTGAAGTGTCGTTTCCACTCGGGAAGATCTCGGTGAAAAACTCTACGAATCTCTCCTAATTGAGTGAGAATCGTATCTCCCGATGTACCTGGAGCAGCTAAAACTTCAACTGTGGCTGACTTGACGGCTTCTTTTAAGTCGTGTTGAACCTTGTTTTCTATGTACTGTTCCTTAGTCTCGACCCATTCTACAAATTCTTTTCCCATCGTGGAACGTACGTTGGCTGCAGCATCATTCACCCTCTTTTCAATGTTAATTTCGGATAGCGCCTGTGTCAGGTCATAGCAGAGTGACGACATTGTCTGCAGGCTTGTTTACTTTAGCTCTGACCTCAGCGGACTTTTTTGAAACTTCCGTTGTAACTGCCTGGCAACTTTCGATTTGTACCTTAATGTCTTTGTGCACGTTACCTACTGTGCTCTCACATGCATCTACCTTCTGCAGAATACCTTCTATCCTTTCGTTAACTTTAGTACTTAATTCCGCGATATATTCCACCGTGACTGTCCTTATTCTTGCCTCTAAGTTGGCATCAATATTATCTAACCTATTTTTCATTGTACCAATGGTGGTATTTAGGTCAAACCATTTTCGCTCTGTCTCCCGTTCCTTTTCCATTTCTTTTTGTTCCCTTTCTTGTCTATCACGTTGTTTTTGTAATTTATAAGCTTCCCTTTCAGTTTCTCCTGTTCTCTTTCTTGAAAAAAAATTCTCATCATTTCAACCATCGAATTTTCTCCCGCTTGTTGTGACGATGATTGTTGTGACGATACGTCACGCATACCATCATCGCCTGCCGTTCTCTCCATTCGCGAATCGGGTCTGCCTGTTCCCGTTCGCGAACGTAGTGGGTACGACTTGACAACAGTGTCATCACCGTCATCCACACTGTTTGTCGGCTTTCTTTTGTCATCTGACATGTTTATTTTCAAGTTTGTGGCGTAACTGCTCAAAGAAACCTTTCGCAGCACGCCGATCGTCAACTCTCAGATGCGCACGCTGCGCGGTAGCTGACAATTGCAGAGCTATACCGGGTAGAAGACAAGATGGCACCTAACTTTGAAAATAAGTGACAAACACCTACTAGACACTTAATCCTGCTATTATGGCATCCATCTTAGTGTTCTTATCCGTAGCAACAATGAAGATGCTAATAATGCTAACAAATAAACTTTGCATGAAGAGATGATCAGAAATGAATTCTAACTACGTAAATAAGCAACTCTGCAAGGAAATAACAGCGATAGGATAAAATGAAGCAGTAAGGAAAGAAATTCCGGAAATCAGTTTTGTTTATATACAAGACGCGAGATTTTATGCGTAATGAAAACCGTACTTACATCAGTCGTTTTGCGCACTGCTGTTATTTTTCGAATTTTTTTTTAATACTTCCTCGGTTTCGTTCAGTACTTCCTTTACAGCTTCCCGATGTCCACCGGATGATGTCATGAAACAATAACAGAACAGATTAAAATTTTTTATCAGGTCCCTGTTCAGGCGCCACATCTAGTGTGATAAACAAATAGGTTAAATATATTGGAATTTTTTTTCAGTTTTAATCTGATAATTATATATATATATATATATATATATATATATATATATATATATATATATACATATATATATATGTATATATATATATATGTGTGTGTGTGTGTGTGTGTGTGTGTGTTTCATACTAGAATGTCGTGTTCCCAGTTTGGCACAGCTTTGCCACAGGAGACACGAAAGCGGTCGAAGAGGTCCGTCTTCTGGTCGGCTCCTGATCGTTGTCAGAAGGAGGCTAGTTTCTGATTACGCAAAGACTTCTGTTACTTGGAAAAGAACAACCCGGATTTCTTTACGTAATCAGTATGAATTTTATAATTACCTAAGGGACCTTTAACAACGAACAGTAAAAAAAATTGCATTTGCAAATGAAATCATTAATAAATGGGGCAGCTGTGAGTTGTATAGAAGACAAGGAGCGGCCTTGTGTCTACGACCAGGATGCCGCAGTATTCTCTGGTGTAGTACAGGCTTGTAATGTCCCCACAGAAAATGCCCTCTACCATGCACCAATTCATCATTTTCAATCAAACCATCCACATTCATTCATTTTGGAAAAGTTATCTGATCTGATTTTCTCGTAATATATGCGGCGACAGCTCGACGACGCCAAAGTATTTTCTAGTGCGTTTATTCTTTGAAATAACAGAGATGCATATACGCATTCTCCACGGTTGTTAGAGTGGTAACTAGGACAGCTTCTGGAGTATCTGTTGAGGGATTGACGTGTTTCTGAGAGATACATATTCTGCTTTTCTTCTCGCTAAAGCGAGCCAATTAACATTTGTGCCGCTAGCGGTTTGTTTGAAGAGAAAGAGACTGTAAAAGGAAAATAATTAAGGCGTGGAATCACCGGAGATCTGGACATGTATTGGAGATGGATTTAATACACGATTTCCTCCATAAATGAGGTTTGTGACTTTTTCGTTCTGGAGTGAATGAACGAATGAGTTTTTTCTGAATCATTTGGTGATCGCGTTGGCCCTGTAATTAGTGTCAGCTGTGTCGAAGAGAGCCTGCAATCACTGAGTCTGTGTTAAATCTTCCAAAAAGGCTTCGTACACATCTGGAATTCGCAATCTTTCGTAAAAGGAACAAATTGTCCACACGATTGATTCTCCCGACTGACTGCAGTGTTTAACAGTAATAATAAATTTTAAGGTCTCTTACAGCAAGCCAGCTGCTGATTACCAAGAAGGACTCCACCAAAGATTCTATTTGGCTGATTTCACGTAATGAAATATTATATTAAAAACTGTACATAGATAAAGGAGAGAAAGAGAGAGAGCGAATGAAAATAGAGATAATACTAATCCTCCATTAGTCTAATTTTTCGCCTGTCTTATCACGGATCAGCCAAGACACGGGAGGCCCTTACATTACTGTATAGATTTATGTGTGAAGATGAAATGGTCTTAAAGGCAACAGAGACACGTCTATACAGACAAGACAATGTTAAAATGGCCAATCCGTGACAGGACACGTTTTTGGACGTTGCTAAAATAATTTTGTTCTCTGTTTCATGTCAACTACGACGAGCTAACCTAACCGACGCTTGGAAAAGAGAGGATTCATGTTAGAGATAGGAAGTGTTTTGATTGACCTGTCCCAGTTGCATTTATCTTTATATGTACATTAAGAAAGTGGACACAGAAGTACTCTTGTGTGAACGGAGTTACATATAGTGACAGTAGAAGGGAGTTATATATATAGTGACAGTAGAACATTCATATGGTTTTAACTAGGGCAATGTTTAGGATGAGTCAAGTAGAGCAAAGCAGCACGCAAGAGCCTTCAGCTGTTGGCACTGATAATAATGAAGCAGTAAGAAGTGTTGTAGGACCGATGGCTACAGACAGCGCAACAGAACGCCCTGGAGGTGTAACAGCAAGTACGCAGCAGGGATTAGATCAATTGGTAATTATCATGAGACAGATGCAGATGATAACCGAGAGCATGAATACTTTGAAAACCGACATTAATGCGAAATTAGCCTCAGTTACTGAAGGGCAGGAAAATCTGAAAACCGATATTAAAGCACAATTAGTGACAGTCACTCAAACTCAAGAAGAGATGAAATTAGTCCAGACTGAGATTAAGCAGCAGTTACAAGACAGTTTTTACGAATTAGAGCAGCGGATAGAGGCGAAGACCAAGGAACTCAAAGATCAGGCCGAAGAGACGGAACGAAAATTAACTGCACAAATAGAATTGGTGAAAGCGCAATGTGATGAATCTACTCACCGCGTACGTGTCGAAATGAAGGAGTATGTGGTTATTAATATAGATACTGTACGGGAACAAGTGGAAATGGTTCCGCAATTAGTACAAAAGCAAGACGCCATGTCACGTGCATTTGCGCAACTTCCTGAATTGGCACGTACACAGGCTAACCTAAAGGAAAGTATTGAACATCTGACAGAGCGTCAGGACGGTATAGACCACCAAATTAACGTATTAACGGGTAAATTATCCGAAATCACATTAGAAAAGACTAATGTGTGAAAACGTTGAGCAAAATTTTAAGGCAGCATTCCAGAGTTTATCTGGCAAACAGGAAGAGAATTTGTTTGCGAAAGGACTTGAGGAGGTGCGACAGCAGTTAGGTGCTGATTTGGAGCATTGGAAACAAACGATAGCAGAGTCGATGCGCGCTTCACAACAAAGCTCAGATCAAATGAATACAGGGCAGCAGCAGAAGTTGGCAACGAATATAGAGCCAGTTACTGCCCATTCGCACATAATACCGACTTGTGCAAGTAATTCAAACATTAAATTGCCACAAGCAGGTTGTTCGCGTGAATTCTTATCTAACGGAGATTACGAAAGCCCTTGCCATGCCGAAGAAAAAATGATAGAGCATCGGCAATTCCAGATTTTTAACCCTGACAAAAGGGGGCCATCCAATTGCTTTTATTCGAAGTTTCAGAGAAGTGCTACCCAGGAATTGGTCGGAGTGGCAGAAGATCAGTTATGTTACAGGATATATACAAGGTTCGGGGGCGATCTGGGCCTCGGACATGACTTCTGTTTGCTCGATATATGACGATTTTGAGAAGGCGTTTTTAGCAAAGTTCTGGGCAGAAGGGGTACAGGAACGCCTAAGGCAGGAGGTGCTCCACCCAGAGCCTTTCTCCTTTTCGAAAGGAAGCCTTAGAAGGTATTTCCAAAAATATATAAATAAAACGAGGTACTGGGACAGACCTATGCCCATACCAGACATAATAAACATACTTAAGGCAAGACTACCAACTAGCATCCGGAATCAATTGATTTACGGCAACGACAAAGACTTGGAGTCGTTCCTCACGACATTAGACCATATAGATATTATCGAAGAGAACAACCAGAAGGCCCGTGATGACAGATTCCAATATAGGGCGATAGAACCTCCGCCAAACGGTAGGCAAGATGGAAGTATGGGTTATACCAATGGCGATCAATCGACACTTAGAAGGAATGGACAGAGATCGTTAAATAATCGAGGAACCCCTCAAAATCTCAATAGTAATCCCGGCAATGGTCTTGCGAGGGGCTATTCAAGGAACAAAACAGGAACGGGAAAAGATACAACCCCGTGTGGGGGAACGAAAGAAATTTCAGACCCCAAGCCTAGAATAATAACAGTAATAGAAATTGGAATCAACCGGGAGGAATGAATTCAAATAGCCAATATCAGTGGGGACAGAAATCTACGAATCAACCGGTAATTACCAAAGTGACGGATGATGTCAACCAGCAGACAAATCAAAATCCAACAAACTTGTAAGGACCCACTCGTGCCCCGGAGGAGCGGTCAACAATTGGTTGAGGGGCAACAGGATATGTGTACCCATGTTAACGTATAATGATGGACGATTACTGGCAGATGAACTGACCGAGTAACTGGAACCACAAGATGAGGATAAGGAACAGGTGGCAGTAGCCGAAGTGCAAGTCATTATGGAGACCGTACCTATAGTGGCGGTTTTAGACACAGCTGCAACCACAAATGTTATTTCGGAGGCACTATTCAACAGGATCAGAAATATAAGACGAGTACCAGTATTTCCAGTTCAAAATTGTAGAATAATAGGCGCCGTTGGGGCTCGATCGGCTAATGTAAAGGTGCAGTCACTACTTGGTGTGGAATTCGGAAATGTAGCAATATTAAGCACATTCGTTGTTGTGAAAAATTATCGGAGTCGACAGCCTACGTCAATACGGATGCAGAATAGATTTTAAAACAGGAAAAATTTGGTTGAATGTTAATAAACAAGAAATTGAGTTGGAGTTGTTGAAAAAAAAAGCCTTACGAGAAAATATAATTGTGGGATCAGGACGGCCCAAAATTCTAAGGAGCACGTAATTAATGAGTTCCAGGTTGAAGAAGATTTCGGTCAATTATTGTTTGAAAAGTTAAATGAATCCGACTGCATTATCGAAGATCAGAAGAAGCAGCTCAATGAATTATTATTAACGTATGAAAACGTTTTAGATGAAAGGCCAGGAGTTATTAAGGGATACATATGCCATCTCTACATTAAGCCGCACGAAAAGTATTGTAGAACTTTCTATCCTGTTCCCTGGAGGTTAAAGGCTCAAGTTCAAAAGGAAATAGATCGCATGTTGAAATGGGGTTTGATCGAACCCTCTACAAGCCCATATTGCTCCCCATTGTTAGTCGTGCCAAAAGCAAATGGGACTGTTAGACTGCTACTCGACGCCAGAGAAATAAATAAAATCATAATTCCAGTGAGAACACATCCGGAAAACATAGACGAACTTATACAACGGTTCCAGGATGTCAAATATTTGACGAGCATTGATTTGCGGAGCTCTTATTGGCAAGTCAAGCTGGATGAGTCGTCAAGGAAGTATACGGCTTTCATTTATTCCGGAAGAAGTTACCAATTTACCGTAGTTCCTTTCGGACTAACATTAGTGCCGGAATCTTTATAGCAGCTCTAGATTATGCACTAGGCCCAGAACTCAGAAGCAGGGTAACAGTGTTTGTTGATGATTTGCTTATTGCATCGAAAACTTGGGAGGAGCATATTACCTTACTGAACCGAGTGTTGGACGTGTTCAAAACCATGGGAATAACTGCTAACCTACAGAAATCCCATTTTGCAGTAAACAGAATCAAGTTCCTGGGGCATATAATTGACGCAAAGAGAATTTTACCAACTAAGGAGAAGTTAATTGCGATTAGTAAGTTTCCAACACCCAGGAATCGGAGGCAATTAAAAGGGTTTATGGGCCTTGCCCCATTTTTAGAAGATTCATAACAAATCAGGCGATGAACGCAGCAGCTCTAAATAGTCTGCTGAAGAAGGATGTGCCCTGGCTCTGGACATTAGAGTGTCAAGAAGCATTCGAAGAGATAAAGAAGCAATTAGTAAATGCACCGCTTTTGTACCACCCGGACATGCAAGAAGAATTTTACTTGTCAACAGATTCGTCGAATGTGGGTATTGGAGCGTGCCTTCTGTCCTATTGCGTTTGCTAGTCGTGTTTTGTCCAAATGTGAACGAACTTACACGACGACAGAATTAGAGGCTCTTGCGGTCATCTGGGGATTTAAAAAATTTCATTATTATCTATATGGGTCAAAGACTATCGTATATTGCGATCATCAATCATTAACGTTTTTACAAACGTGTATACTGTTACACCCCAGACTGGCTAGATGGACTCTCGCTCTGCAACAATACCAATTTAAGATCGTGCATGTCTCAGGACAGCAAAACATTATTGCTGACGCTCTATCAAGGTCACCACAGGGTTTGACTAAAGAGATTGAAGTAAATAATAACTCAGAATTCCCTGTATTACTGCTGCAGGAAAATCCATATAAGATGTAATACGTCAATTTGTGTGCGCATATGGCACAGTTACAGAAAAGAGATGCTCAATGGGGAAGTGTCATTCAAAGGTTACAACAGCAACCTTTGGATCAGATAGCAAATTATTACAAGCTAGTAAATGGCGTATTATTTTTCCGCTGTGGAAGGCCAAACAAAGTCCGTTGGCGTGTTTGTATACCTGAGGCGCAAATAGAGAAACTCGTATGGTTCACCCATTTAACCTGGGGACATTTCGGTGCGACAAAATGTGCAGACAAGATAAGTGTGTACTGTTATTTTCCCAACATAAAGCGCAGAGTGCATGAGGTCTTGAAGAAATGCATAATCTGTCAAAAAGCAAAGCCGGATTCAAAAGGGAGTAAGCACCCATTATGCTCTATATTAGTCCGAGAGCAAAAAGAATTAATTTCGTGCGATCTGTGTGGACCGTTACCTACTTTAAGAGGAGGTGTTAGATATGTGTTGGCATTTCTTGATGTGTGTACGAAATACGTAAAGCTATACCCGATAAAGGCGGCTACAGCAAAAGTAATTGTATTAAGATTGACAAGGGATTATCTTCCACATGTTGGTATACCTAAGGCGATAATAACAGACAATGCTAAGATATTCACGGGACTCCGATGGAAACAGGCTTTGTCTCAAGTCGGTGTGAAACACATACTAACATCATTTTACCACCCACAAGGCAATTTGGTTGAGAGAATTTTTAGAGAGTTCAATCGATTTATGAGGACCTATTGCCATAATAAGCAGACTGCGTGGGCAAATTATGTGGAAGAATTTGAGCAGATATACAACAACATGCTCTACTCCTCCACTGGATATACACCTCATGAATTGATGTTCGAGGCAAAAGAAGAAAACTTCTGGACTGAACATATGCCAAAACTCAGGAAACTGAGATGCCTTGGGAAGAAAAAATAAGACAAGCCATCATAAATATGACGCAAAAGGCTGATCAGAGAAAACAACAATATGACAAATTAATCAAGAGGGCACAGGCGTACCACATCGGACAGAAGGTACTAGTCAAAAGACATACCAAATCATCCTTAATAAAGACGAGTATAAAGAAATGGGAGTTATTATATACTGGCCCATACATCATTCTACAAATTCCGAACCGTGGGGCTTATCTGTTAGCATACCCGGGATCTAACAAAATTAAAGGGTTATTTTCCCATAACGACTTGAAAAAAATTAGTGAAGATTAGAAGATAGGGAGGAATGGTGTTGCGAGTGACAGAGATGAACGCTCGTAAAAACATAACAATAAACTGTGTGTGTTTAGTGTTAGCAAACTTTAAACTGAAATAATTAATCAGTGACACAGATTGTAGAAATAGTGACTAACTATTACTATCGAGTGCTGCAATGAAGATAGTGGAGATAGGCTTCACCTGTGTTTGGGTAAACATAGAACCTTAGCATTGCTAATGTCATCAAGAATTATAAACGATCTGAATGACCTTCAAGAAGAAAGAAATGTTTCCCGAAAATGACGCTGCATAATCAAAAGAGGTTGTCAGTGAATGTTCATATATAATTTCAAGTGCACGCTTAGATGTGTAAACGTGTGAAGTGATGCGTTTAGGCAGTGAATCATGAGTGACGGTTAACGCCGCAAAGATAATTTCCCGCGCAAAACAATTGACGTCGGCGCGAGAGTTAGAATCGGTGTAGACGACACAGATATGGAGGAGGAGATTAGTGTTTAACGTCCCGTCGACAACGAGGTCATTAGAGACGGAGCGCAAGCTCGGGCGAGGGAAGGATGGGGAAGGAAATCGGCCGTGCCCTTTCAAATGAACCATCCCGGCATTTGCCTGAAGCGATTTAGGGAAATCACGGAAAACCTAAATCAGGAGGGCCGGAGACGGGATTGAACCGTCGTCCTCCCGAATGCGAGTCCAGTGTGCTAACCACTGCGCCACCCCGCTCGGTGACACAGATATGCTTTGTAAGAGACTCGCATCAAACGCGAGGGGAAACTGATTGATGTTGAGCTTCAAAAAAGTGTCATAATTAGACGTTAAGAGTTCTTGATTTATTGTTGAATGCCAAAAGAAAGTAATATTCATAGAATTAGTAGTTATTTAATGGGTCTTGTTCACTTTGGAATTTTGTTTGAAAATTCATTTCGATATATGTGCATGTATGAATGCCGGATGAATCAGAGAATAACTGAAAGAAGTGAATCCACATTCCTCACTACTAATAACTTTTACATTACAGTAATCAAGCGGAGAAATATATGTATTTAGGATAAAATTATTATGAGTATAGATAAATGATATGACTTTTCAAGGAAATGATGGATTATGTCCTTGTATAAAATGAACCACACCTTCCATTATTCGGTGATTTGAATCCAAAATCTACTGCAAGTTGCATGAATCCTTTAAATTACGAAGAATAAATCATTGACAGAAAATGTGTCAGAATTTTTGGACTTACAAGCACAAGTGGTGATGCGAAGTCCAAAAGAAAATTCAAACTAGAGTAAATATTATGATATTTTCGACAACAGCATTAGTCAATGGATAAATGGAAATCTTAAGTCAATGGCTAAATTCCTTGCAGTACATCGTAAGAAAAAGGATGCATGAAGCCATAGGGATTTTGTTTTCAAAAAGGAGAATCTTGGACGGTGCAACCTAACCAGTTCTTTTACAGGAAGAGTTTCCCTTTCGGTCATTGCTAATTCTTTTGGAATGAATGTTGCATGTAAAATCTGGTATCCCTGTCCTTTCTACTCTTCCCATTGTGGGCCGCGTAGAAGACCGACTACAAATGTGGACGTCGGGGACATGCAAGATCCGGGGGAGTTTCAGCACCGCAAGATATTGTCCTGGGAACAAGACTGTAAAAAAAAAATAATAAATAAATAAATAAAAAATAAAAAAATAAAAACTCGAGTTATTGATTGTAAAACTTTTTTTAGCTAGAGGCACAAATAACTCTTCTCCAAATCGTTATGTAAATCGATCCCTATCTTTCGTTTAGAGATCAATTTCAAAATTATTTTTTCTCTTCTGTAGGCTTTCCTATCTTCTATGTACCGTAGGCTGGGGGTCTAGGCTTAAGAGGTTTTCCAAGGTTTCCCTGCTTAAGAAAGTTCCCGAATGGGTAGAGCCTGATAACAGTTTCATGAAAGATCATCTTCCATGGTTGTGCACAGCAGACATAACACCTTGATGCACGTAAAAGCAATACAGCCGCGGTACCTGTCTCTTCATTTCTTCTGTTTTCAATGTTTCTTTTCTTCATCTGTCTTAAACATATTTTTTTTTTCAGTCGGAGGACTGACACTCATCGCTTCCTGGTTACCCACACTAATAGATAGCTCGCGAAGTGTGTTCGGTAAATCAAAATTAGGCTCACAAACTTCGCTCGCTGCGAGGGGCATTGTAATGTCCCCACAGAAAATACCCTCTACCACGCACCAACTAATCATTTTCAATCAAACCATCCACATTCATTCATTTTGGAAAAGTTATCTCATCTGATTTTCTCGCAATATATACGGCGACAGCTCGACGACGCCAAAGTATTTTCTAGTGCGTTTATTCTTTGAAATAACAGAGATGCATATACGCATTCTCCATGGTTGTTAGAGTGGTAAACAGCTTCTGGAGTATCCGTTGAGGGATTGACGTGTTTCTGAGAGATACATATTCTGCTTTTCTTCTCGCTAAAGCAAGCCAATTAACATTTGTGCCGCTAGCGGTTTGTTTGAAGAGAAAGAGACTGTAAAAGGAAAATAATTAAGGCGTGGAATCACCGGATATCTGCACATGTATTGGAGATGGATTTAATACACGATTTCCTCCATAAATGAGGTTTGTGACTTTTTCGTTCTGGAGTGAATGAACGAATGAGTTTTTTCTGAATCATTTGGTGATCGCGTTGGCCCTGTAATTAGTGTCAGCTGTGTCGAAGAGAGCCTGCAATCACTGAGTCTGTGTTAAATCGTCCAAAAGGGCTTCGTACACATCTGGAATTCGCAATCTTTCGTAAAAGGACCAAATTGTCCACACGATTGATTCTCCCGACTGACTGCAGTGTTTAACAGTAATAATAAATTCAAAGGTCTCTTACAGCAAGCCAGCTGCTGATTACCAAGAAGGACTCCACCAAAGATTCTATTTGGCTGATTTCACGTAATGAAAAATTATATTAAAAACTGTGCATAGAAAAAGGAGAGAAAGAGAGAGAGCGAATGAAAATAGAGATAATACTAATTAGTCTAATTTTCGCCTGTCTTACCACGGATCAGCCACAAACGGGGAGAGCCTTACTTTACTGTATAGATTTATGTGTGAAGGTGAAGGGATCTTAAAGGCAACAGATACACGTCTATACAGACAAGACAATACACAGAGATAGAGGCTAGCTGCATTCATAATCTATTCTTAGATAAAGAGACGGCAACTTGTTATCCGAACATTTAAAAATGTTAAAGGCTGTTTGATATTTACTAAAATAATATGACATGGAGGTAAAAAAATAAAGGAAAAGAATAGAATAAGAAATCTGGTAAACACTAAATATATTCAAACAATTCTCACTAGCAAATTAGGGCTTATTTATAAAACAGTATAACTTACATAAGTACTTTTTTAACAGTATGGTGCGATCAGATTTCAGCCTGCCCTGTGCTGTCTCCTTGGTTCACGTTTTTGTCACAAATTACAGTCACTACTTTTCTCCTTCGTTAAAGACATTTCTTGCACTGTTCAACACCTTCATAACAATAACTTGCCGATTTACTGTTTCGAACATAAATTACTTGAACTTTATTAATTAATAATGTTGTCTGCACGCTGGCAAGACCGCTCAATTTTCTAGCTTAAAGTAGACCTTCTTTACGTTTTCACATTACAAGCAGAAGTACATTAAAAATCTGAAGATCTACAAAAGTTTTTTCTGTCATCTTTTATCTGTTAAAATGTTTCTTTGACTGCGCAATCGATGTATTAGCGTCCGCGCTAGATGCGCATCTTTACAGTTATGTAAATTATATAAAACAAATGTCTTTCAAAGAATACGTCTCATCGCATAAGTTGATCATTTAATATGCTGATAGGTGAATGCCTTTCCAACGGTACTCAAAGCTTTCATACGACGGAAATCCCAATAATATTACAGATCCTTTCCAGACAAAGGACATCATCATCAAATGTTACGATATATCATAGAATCTGTGATACTCATATGTTTGTAAGCTCTTTGTATGTATCAAAACATGTGGTGCGTGGTGGAAATCTTCTCAGTGACAAATCTAGTGTTCAGTGAGAGCAATTTACGTGTGCAACAATAAGAATGCAGTGGGAATGCATTTACATCTGTTGCACTCCCAAACCGACGTTTCACGTAAGTCACATGCAACGAAAATCTGTAACGCAACCATCTGTGTGTGGCGTGTTTATAATTATGTATTATACATGTTTCAGGACAATTAATCTGTAAAAAACACACCATATGTCATAAAGAAAGCGTTTAAACCGTCTGAGGAAGAATCGCAACGATTCGAAACCGATAACGGTACACTTTGAATAAAGGAACTGAAAGTAAATTTGCGGCTGGTTGCTGTCCTAACACCATCCACTTTCCGCCACCAGGTGAAAATGTTTTGCTGTAAATAGTGAGCAGGTGAAATGTTTCCTGTTTCGACGACAGTATACTGTTTCTTCTGGGCGATTGGGCCATGTCGTATTTCCTCTAAAATAATCGACGTTTCGACCCCTCTGCTGAGATCTTCCTCAGGATCTTCCGGTGCCCACTACTGCTAGAACACTGTCGGAGAGCAGTTTTTTTCCCTTTATTGTTATTTCAGCACCCGTACATAAGGTGGGCTGGCAGCAGCATCCTACGCTGCTCGTCAGCCTCAGGTTTGACAATGAGAAAATATAAAGAAGACACATAAAAGACCAAACAAATTGGCAGGCAAAAAGCAGGAGACACAGAATACAAAAGACACGAAGCGCTGCAGGGTGGGGGCAAGGGCAAGGAAGGCGGTGTCATCGGCGTACTGGAGAGGGTGGATGGGGGGTGAAGGTGGCAGCATGTCCACCGTATACAAAAGGTACAGAGGAGGAGAGAGGACGGAACCTTGGGGCACACTGGCGGAGGGGAAAAAGATGTAGGAATCCGTGTTGTGGATGGTGACGTAGGAAGGACGTTGGGAAACAAAGGAGCCGATCAGATGGACGTGGTTAATGGGAAGGGCGAAGGTTTGGAGCTTGAAGATGTGACCGGAATGCCACATGCGGTCATAGGCTCGTTCAAGGTCAAGGGAGAGGAAGATAGCGGAGCGACGGGAATTAAGCTGTTCGGAGAAGAGATGAGGTGAAAGAGAAGGTCATCGGAAGAGAAGGACAGCCGAAAGCCACACTGGGTAACGGGAAGGAGGCAGTGCTGGCGGAGATGCTGGTGGATGCGTCAGGTTAGGATGGATTCCAGGGCCTTGCTGAAGACCGAGGTAAGGCTGATGGGATGGTAGGAGGAGACAGCGGACGGCGGTTTGCTGGGTTTAAGGAACATCAGGATACAGGAGGTTTTCTACAGGTTGGGATAGCAGCCGTTGGGCAGGGCTACAGAGTAGAGTCTGGCCAGGGTGGAGAGGAAAGAGGCAGGAGCTTCACGAAGGTCGCGAAGGGTGACACGATCGTGACCAGGAGTGGTGTTGCATTTCGTGCGGAGTGTAGCGATGAGATCCTGTGTATTGATAAGGGCATTGATTCAGTGTGTGCAATGTTGTCCAAGTACTGGAAACCAGGTGCGAGGGGAGGGACAGAGGTGTCAGTTTGATCGTGGACATCCGGGAAGAGGGAGTAATCGAACTGGGGATCGTTGGGGATGGTAAAGACATCGGAGGGGTAGGAGGCAAAGTGATTGCCCTTACTAAGGTTGTCAAGGAAGGGTTAGTTATCATGAAGGAGAGGATAGTAGGGGGGGGGGGGTTAGATACGGTAAGGTGGCGGAAGGCTGACCAAAACTTGGACGAGTTTATAGGAAGTGTAGCATTTAAACAGGTGCATGTCTGTCGCAAGTCCCGACGTTTCTTAGCCACGAGCAAGTTACGGATGTGTCTCTGGAGTTGCCGGTGGCGTCGTAGTGTGTCCGGGTCACGCATGCGGAGGAAGGCACGGTAGAAACGGCAGGATTCACGGAGGAGGAGGACGGCCTGTGGAGGTAAGGTGGGGGTGGATGGCGACAGAAGGGACGTGGCCTCCATGGCCTCAGACGAGATCTGCTGGAGAAAGGAGGCGGCATGGGTAATATCATCAGGGTGGCAGTAGGTGAAGGGGTGGCCATCGACCTGGGTAGATAGGGTATCCCGGTAGGCATTCCAGTCGGCACAGGAATAATCATGGACGTATTTTGGGGGAGGTTCATGATGGGGGTCGGGGTGGGGGCGACGACCGTCTGAAACAGTGAGGAGAACATGGAGATGGCCACTACCAATGGGATCCAGGACATCCACCGTTATGCAGCCAAGGAGGTTAGGGGAGGAGAGGACGACATCAGGAGTGGAGTTGGATTCGGGACAGGTGTGCTGGGGAATGGGGATGAGGTCGCCTTGGAGGGAGGAGAGGAACCGATGCCACCGCCATAACTGGGTGGCGGAATGACTATGGATGTTGAGGTTGGGGTGATCACGTAGGAGGAGAAGGTACGGTCAATGTGGGAGAGGAAGTCAAAAGGAATAGGGGCGTTAGGGCAGACATAGATGGTGGCACAGGTGATGATAAGGCCGGGGAAGAAGAGACTAAGGATCAGGTGTTCGGTGGGGTCCGCAAGGAGAAGTTGGAGCCGAACTGGGATCTGGCGGTGGTGACCAATGGCACGCGCTATCGGGAAGGGATTATCGGAGCAGTGAAGGAGGTAGGGCGAGGTGTGTGTGGTGTGGTGGGACAGAAGATAGGTTTCATTGAGGAGGAAGGCATCCAAGCGGTGGGTGGCGAGGGAGTGCAAGAAGAGGTTCTTGTTGGCGGAAAGGGAACGGATGTTGTCGAACAGGATATGGTGCTGTCGCTCCATGACAGAGATTTAGACGAGGGTGTCGAGACGGGAGAAGGTGAAATGGGCCTGGTGGTGGGAGAAGGTGGCATACTGGCATACATTTTAAGGTGGAAGACAGAACGGGTGGCGAGGGATATCTGCTGGGGGGTGTGAGGGTGCTGGAAGGTGGAAATTTTGGAGAACGATGGTGAGGAACCTGATGATGTCCTCAGTGGGGGGAGGGGACGAAGGGAATTGCCAGGAGGGGTTGGGCATGCAGGGGGGTGGACAGGGACGGCGAGTTCAGGAGTGGTGGGAGGGGGTTGGGCTTTACATTTTTGGGAGTACGTGGGATGGAGGAGATTACAGGTGTTACAGGAGGGAGGGGATTGAAGGTTATGGCACTGCCAGAGGAAATGCGCTTGCTTACAGTGCGGGCAGGTGGGGGCCTCGCGGCACTCAGATGTCGTATGTGCGTTGTATAGCAGACACCTCTGGCAGTGGAGGGACTGAGGAGGGGAATGGGAGGGCTCGACTTTGTATCGTTGGTTGAAGAGGAGGGCACCCTCCTTCAGCCGGCAGTCAATGGAGGGGGCGTCTTCCGAAAAAACTCAACGGAGTTGAAAATACGGTGGACTGCCCGGACCTCCGACGAGGGATGTGCCTTGTGCTCCGCCAACACCTCCTCCATGCCTCCGTGATCGTCAGACTGAGCCGAGTGATCACGGCGGTGAGGGTTGGCGGGCAACGTGGGGGTTGGGGTTGGGGTTGGCGGGTAGGGGACGGGGAAGGAGCAGGGGTGAGGGAGGCGTTGGGGCCAGACCGGGTGATGGGGAGGCGAGAGAGGATGTCAGTACGGAGGGTGGGGCTGGGGGAGGAGATGAGAACGGAGTCTCTTCGGGGAGTGAGGAGGGAGATGGGGGCTCCGGGAATGTGTTGCTAGAGGAGGAGTGAGAGGTTCTGGGCCTCGAGGAGGGAAGGATCGGGACGAGAGAAGAGGTATCTGTAGGAAGAGGGGGGAGGAGGAGGAGGAGGCGGAGGGAGCAGGGCCAGGTGAGGAGACATCCGTGGCATCCTGGGGGGGGGGGGGGGGGAAGGAGGACGCGGCAGGACCTTTTTGGTAGCAGAGGAGGCAGGGGTGCCACTGGGGCATTTGACGGCGACGGAAGGGTGAGAGGAGGCTTGTGGGACAGGAACAACTAGGAGGTGGCAGGAAGTGGCAGGTTCCAGCGTGGACGCTGGAGCCGGCGCCCGGGATGGGGATGGCGATGGTGAAGGCGACGTGAGGGAGCAGTGCCGCATTCTCTTACAAAGAGGAGTTTTCCCGCGTTCGTGCTGAAGAAGTGGTAGGATTGGTTAAAATTCTTGTAGCTACCATTGGTGGGCCATCGTCATAGGCTAATATTCCCGCATTGATGCAGAAGAAGGGGCGTTGTTGGCTAAAGTCTTGTGGATACTATTGGTGCCCATCGTCATTGGATAGAAAGGCACTATTCAACACTTACACTGGAGAAGGTTTGTTGGTTGAAATTCGTGCTGCTGGTAGTGGCTGGGCGTCATCATCGACTAGATGCGAAACGGACACAGTAAAGGGGGGAATGTTTACCCAAAATGTTGTTGGCCGCAAGCAACGGCCTTCCCACTCCGTTAGGTTACCGTTCGTTTCTGGGGTCACTGACCGCATATGCAGAATTCTTTAGTCAAAACAAAATGAAACATTTTTTCCGATGAGAAACGCACCTGACTGCCTCCACAATGCAGGCGTCTATCAAGTGAGATGTAGCTGCGGCAAAGTGTATATAGGCGAAACGGGAAGAACTGTTGAAGAGCGCATTAAGGAACACGAACGGCACATGTGCCTAAAACAAAGTGTAAAATCGGCAGCAGTGGAACATCATAAGAACTGTAGCGCTTATATCGATTTTAATAACGTATCGGTACGTGTTCTGCCTAGGAAAACAAACATTTGTAGGGGAAAGATCGCAGAAGCGGTTGAAATTTCCAAGAATGCATCTGATTTCAATAGAGAGGACGGCTATAGGCTTCCGGCATCGTGGTTCCCCGTCATCAAGGAAGTAAATACGCGGCGCCTGGTGTGCGAGCAACATAAACAACGCGCTGCAAGTCACCTCGGCGGGCAATAACATTTTGGGTAAACATCGCATCTAGCCAGTGATGACGGCCAACCAATAGCAGTAGGAGGAATTTCAACCAATAACCCTTCTGCAGCGTAGATGTGGAATAGTACCTTTCTATCCAATGACGATGGGCCACCAATTGCATCCACAAGAGTTCGGCCAATAACGCCCCATCTTCTGCATCACTGCGGGAATATTAGCCTATAACGATGGCCTACCAATAGTACCCACAAGAATTTTAAGCAATCCTACCACTTCTCCAGCACGAACACGGGGAAACTCCCCTTTATAAGAGAACGAGGCACTGTTCTCTGACAGTGTTCTAGCAGTAGTGGACATCGGAAGGTCCTGGGGACGATCCCAGCAGAGGGGTCGAAACGTCGATTATTTTAGAGGAAATATGACATGGCCTAATAACCCAGAAGATTTTATCTTCAGTGACAACGGCCACGAAAGCCTGCAGACCTTCACAGTATCCTGTTTGTCCCTTGGAGACACGTGTAGATTTGTTTTGTGAAGTGAATGTTGGTGTAAAGGCTTAAGAAGGTTGAGTTTTTCCGTGCGAAACCCAGTGGCTGCTTAGAAGAAAGACCGTGCACTGCAGGTAACGTTGTTCTATCAGAACGGCAGCTGCGTTGAGGCTTTTTCGCTGACTCAAAGAGCCACGAAGAGGTCTCACATCAATTTATGTTACAAAGAACATGACCGGCGTATGCTGATGCAATAGCCAGCACCTCGCTTGACGAAGGATTCGCATCCAAAGACTGGAAAGCTGCACAGGTCACACCAAAATTCAACAAAAGTAGTCGAGTAGGAGTAACCCACTAAATTATTTCATTATTCTAAAATTACGTTTCAACAAATATATACACTACTGGCCATTAAAATTGCTACACCAAGAAGAAATGCAGTTGATAAACGGGTATTCATTGGACAAATATATTATACTAGATCGGACATGTGATTACATTTTCACGCAATTTGGGTGCATAGATCCTGAGAAATCAGTACCCAGAACAACCACCTCTGGCCGTAATAACGGCCTTGATACGCTTGGGCATTGAGTCAAACAGAGATTGGATGGCGTGTACAGGTACAGCTGCCCATGCAGCTTCAACACGATACCACAGTTCATCGAGAGTAGTGACTGGCGTATTGTGACGAGCCAGTTGCTCGTCAATGCGAACAAGAGGTGACCGAACGTGTAACCAATGGCACCCAATACCATCACGCCGGGTGATACGCCAGTATGGCGATGATGAATACACGCTTTCAATGTGCGTTCACCGCGATGTCGCCAAAGACGTATGCGACCATCGTGATGGTGCAAACAGAACCTGAATTCATCCAAAAAAATGACGTTTTCCCATTCGTGCACCCAGGTTTGTCGTTGAGTACACAATCACAGGCGCTCCTGTCTGTGATGCAGCGTCAAGGGTAACCGCAGCTATGGTCTCCGAGTTGACAGTCAATGTTGCTGCAAACGTCGTCGAACTGTTCGTGCAGATGGTTGTTGTCTTGCAAACGTCCTCATCTGTTGACTCAGGGATCGAGACGTGGCTGTACGATCCGTTACAGCCATGTGGATAAGATGTCTGTCATCTCGACTGCTAGTGATACGAGGCCGTTGGGATCCAGCACGGCGTTCCGTATTACCCTCCTGAACCCACCGATTCCATATTCTGCTAACAGTCATTGGATCTCGACAAACGCGAGCAGCAATGTCGCGATACGATAAACCGCAATCGCGATGGGCTACAATCACACTTTTATCAAAGTCGGAAACGTGATGGTACGCATTTCTCCTCCTTACACGAGCCATCACAACAACGTTTCACCAGGCAACGCCGGTCAACTGCTGTTTGTGTATGAGAAATCGGTTGGAAACTTTCCTCATGTCAGCACGTTGTAGGTGTCGCGACCGGCGCCAACCTTGTGTGAATGCTCTGAAAAGCTAATCATTTGCATATCACAGCATCTTCGTCCTGTCTGTTAAATTTCGCATCTGTAGCACGTCATCTTCATGGTGTAGCAATTTTAATGGCCAGTAGTGTATATTTCTTGAAAGGTAATTTGGAATAATTATCACGACACGATAAATGTTGAAATGGATTATAATTTAATGTAAAACCAGCACACTATATATATGGCATCAGTGTTCTGACTGGTTTCTATACATCTAATTTTTTCATCTCAGAGTAGCACTTGCAACCTACGTCCTCAACTATCTGGTGGATGTATTCCAGCTGATGTATTCCTCTAGAGTGTTTGCTCTCTACAGGTCCCTCTAGCAGGATGGATGTCATCCCGTCATGTCTTAGCAGATGTCGTATCATCCTGTCCCTTCTCTCTGCCAGTGTTTCAAACGTATTCCTTTCCCCTCTGATTCTGTGCACAACCACCTCATTCTTTACCTTATCAGTCTACCTACTTTGATGTCTTACCGGACTCCTGATAATCACGGTAGACTCGTGAAATGATCGTACTGGAAAATCCGCACTTCATCGCTACCTCGGAGATGCTGTGTCGCATCGCTCGTGCGCCGACTGTAACAGCACGTTCAAACTCACTTAAATCTTGATTACCTGCTATTTTAGGTGCAGTAATCGATCTAACACCTGAGCCAGACACTTGTTGCATTATGTAGGCGTTGCCGACCACAGCACCGTATTCTGCCTGTTTACATATCTCTGTATTTCAGTACTCAAGCCTATACCAGTTTCTTTGGCGCTGCAGTCTATTTGTACTGTACAATCACATTTGCAACAAGCAAGTAACATTGTGCATCAGTATCAACCGTTATAAGACGAGGGTTTACACTACATCGTAAATGAAACTTAGAACCAAATAAGTCGGTTCTTATTTGCAAACTCCTGATACTTGTCGGTTACAGCGCCACCTAGAACGAATGGGGAACAGTGGTGTGATTAAAATTTTACAGCATGGCTCCAGGAAGACTCTTCTGAGTTTAAACACTTCCGCTGTCCACCAAACTACCCAGACATGAACATTACTGAGCGCATCTGGGATGCCTTGCAACGTCTTGTTCGGAGTAGTTCTCCGCGCCCTCGTACCCTTCCGGATTTATGGACAGCCGTGCAGTGTTCCCTCCAGCACTACTTCAGACTTTAGTCGAGTCCGTGCCACGTGGTATTGCGGCACTTCTGGGTGCTCGCGGGCGCCTGCACGATATAAGATAGATGTGGCAGTTTCTTTGGCTCTTCAGTGTAATTTCTGGCAAATAAACCACTTTGACCATGACTTAGTTGTATGTTCCGTACAGGGCTGAGTCTCCAAGCCATCGCAATGCTGTATTTCGGTGCCCGCCCAGGTTGCCTGATTTCGGTGTGCGTTCCCCTCCAGCCGCCGTGACTCCTGCCCCAGAGGGTACAGGCCACAGCCACTGCAGTGAGAGGCGAACCCCGCAGCTGAGAGGCGATGGGACCCACTCAGACTGCTAACCGTACTGCATGTACAATGTAAAAGTACACGATGCCGTAGAAGTAACATTTACTAAAAAACAAAAATTGAAACACCGGGTAACCAGAGGGTTGGCAAAGACTTTAATTATGAATGCGCGGTAAAGCACAGTTTTTTTTGTTTTAGACAGACACACTCTAACGCTCTGGTATGTAGGAGGACGATGAGGATGTGCGAATTTAGAGATGAAGCATTGTGGTCTCGATGTATTACATGTGTGAGCGAATAATATGATGCCACAGGGCCGGCCAAAGTGGCCGTGCGGTTAAAGGCGCTGCAGTCTGGAACCGCAAGACCGCTACGGTCGCAGGTTCGAATCCTGCCTCGGGCATGGATGTTTGTGATGTCCTTAGGTTAGTTAGGTTTAACTAGTTCTAAGTTCTAGGGGACTAATGACCTCAGCAGTTGAGTGCCATAGTGCTCAGAGCCATTTGATTTTTTTGATGCTACAGAACCGTATCAAGTATTTTCTTTATTGATGTAAGTGGAGAGGAAAATTACAGGAAGAGGATTTTCGTGATTACCACAATGTAACGAAGTCCGAGGCGCAAAGGAATACAGACAACCACACAACGTTGTGACCGCGCAATCATATTACTATTCTTATTCATATTAATTTATATATCTACAGGGTGGTCAGAAAATGTGTGAAATGCTTGTAGGGATGTTACAGGGCAGGTTTTACTGAGACATAAATGTTAAGAAAGAAATTCGATACGTTGCTCCGTTTCCGAGTTATTTAGCATTGAAGTTAGCCAATCACTATATATATATATATATATATATATATATATATATATATATATATACAAAACCTAGACAAGTTTTGTTCTTTGCAGTTTATATACACTCCTGGAAATTGAAATAAGAACACCGTGAATTCATTGTCCCAGGAAGGGGAAACTTTATTGACACATTCCTGGGGTCAGATACATCACATGATCACACTGACAGAACCACAGGCACATAGACACAGGCAACAGAGCATGCACAATGTCGGCACTAGTACAGTGTATATCCACCTTTCGCAGCAATGCAGGCTGCTATTCTCCCATGGAGACGATCGTAGAGATGCTGGATGTAGTCCTGTGGAACGGCTTGCCATGCCATTTCCACCTGGCGCCTCAGTTGGACCAGCGTTCGTGCTGGACGTGCAGACCGCGTGAGACGACGCTTCATCCAGTCCCAAACATGCTCAATGGGGGACAGATCCGGAGATCTTGCTGGCCAGGGTAGTTGACTTACACCTTCTAGAGCACGTTGGGTGGCACGGGATACATGCGGACGTGCGTTGTCCTGTTGGAATAGCAAGTTCCCTTGCCGGTCTAGGAATGGTAGAACGATGGGTTCGATGACGGTTTGGATGTACCGTGCACTATTCAGTGTCCCCTCGACGATCACCAGTGGTGTACGGCCAGTGTAGGAGATCGCTCCCCACACCATGATGCCGGGTGTTGGCCCTGTGTGCCTCGGTCGTATGCAGTCCTGATTGTGGCGCTCACCTGCACGGCGCCAAACACGCATACGACCATCAGTGGCACCAAGGCAGAAGCGACTCTCATCGCTGAAGACGACACGTCTCCATTCGTCCCTCCATTCACGCCTGTCGCGACACCACTGGAGGCGGGCTGCACGATGTTGGGGCGTGAGCGGAAGACGGCCTAACGGTGTGCGGGACCGTAGCCCAGCTTCATGGAGACGGTTGCGAATGGTCCTCGCCGATACCCCAGGAGCAACAGTGTCCCTAATTTGCTGGGAAGTGGCGGTGCGGTCCCCTACGGCACTGCGTAGGATCCTACGGTCTTGGCGTGCATCCGTGCGTCGCTGCGGTCCGGTCCCAGGTCGACGGGCACGTGCACCTTCCGCCGACCACTGGCGACAACATCGATGTACTGTGGAGACCTCACGCCCCACGTGTTGAGCAATTCGGCGGTACGTCCACCCGGCCTCCCGCATGCCCACTATACGCCCTCGCTCAAAGTCCGTCAACTGCACATACGGTTCACGTCCACGCTGTCGCGGCATGCTACCAGTGTTAAAGACTGCGATGGAGCTCCGTATGCCACGGCAAACTGGCTTACACTGACGGCAGCGGTGCACAAATGCTGCGCAGCTAGCGCCATTCGACGGCCAACACCGCGGTTCCTGGTGTGTCCGCTGTGCCGTGCGTGTGATCATTGCTTGTACAGCCCTCTCGCAGTGTCCGGAGCAAGTATGGTGGGTCTGACACACCGGTGTCAATGTGTTCTTTTTTCCATTTCCAGGAGTATATATATATATATATATATATATATATATATATATATATATATATATCACGAAATAAAACTGCAAAGAACAAAACTTGTCTATATATATATATATATATATATATATATATATATATATGTGTGTGTATATATATATATATATATCACGAAATAAAACTGCAAAGAACAAAACTTGTCTAGGTTGAAGGGGGAAACCAGATGGCGCTATAGTTGGACCGCTAGATGGTGCTGCCATAGGTCAAACGGATATCAACTGCGTTTTTTAAAAATAGGAACCCACATTTTTTATTACATATTAGTGTAGTACGTAAAGAAATATGAATGTTGTAGTTGGACCACTTTTATCGCTTTGTGATAGATGGCGCTGTAATAGTCACAAACGCATAAGTACGTGGTATCACGTAACATTCCGCCAGTGCGGACGGTATTCGCTTCGTAATACATTAACCCTGTTAAAATGGACCGTTTACCAATTGCGGAAAAGGTCGATATCGTGTTGATGTACGGCTATTGTGATCAAAATGCCCAACGTGCGTCTGCTATGTATGCTGCTCGGTATCCTGGACGACATGATCCAAGTGTCCGGACCGTTCGCCTGATAGTTACGATATTTAAGGAAACAGCAAGTGTTCAGCTACATGTGGAACGTCAACCACGACCTGCAACAAATGATGATGCCCAAGTAGATGTTTTAGCTGCTGTCACGGCTAATACGCACATCAGTAGCAGACAAATTGCGCGAGAATCGGGAATCTCAAAAACGTCAGTGTTGAGAATGCTACATCAACATCGACTGCACCCGTACCATATTTCTATGCACCAGGAATTCCATGGCGACGACTCTGAATGTCGTGTACAGTTCTGCCACAGGGAACGAGAGAAATTACGGGACGATGACAGATTTTTTGCACGCGTTCTATTTAGCGACGAAGCGTTATTCACCAACAGCGGTAACGTAAACCGGCATAATATGCACTATGGGGCAACGGGAAAT
This sequence comes from Schistocerca piceifrons, assembly GCF_021461385.2. NCBI lineage: Eukaryota > Metazoa > Arthropoda > Insecta > Orthoptera > Acrididae > Schistocerca > Schistocerca piceifrons. Next base: position 724,198 of record NC_060147.1, read on the forward strand.
CCACGATGGCTGCGACAAGTGAAACATGAGCGACATCGCCGGGTTAATGTTTGGTGCGGCATTATGGGAGGAAGGATAATGGCTCTGAGCACTATGGGACTTAACATTTATGGTCATCAGTCCCCTAGAACTTAGAACTACTTAAACCTAACTAACCTAAGGACATCACACAACACCCAGCCATCACGAGGCAGAGAAAATCCCTGACCCCGCCGGGAATCGAACCCGGGAACCCGGGCGTGGGAAGCGAGAACGCTACCGCACGACCACGAGATGCGGGCGGAGGAAGGATAATTGGCCCCCATTTTATCGATGGCAATCTAAATAGTGCAATGTATGCTGATTTCCTACGTAATGTTCTACCGATGTTACTACAAGATGTTTCACTGCATGACAGAATGGCGCCATCTAGGGGGCCAACCACAGCGCCACCTGGTTTCCTCCTTCAAGCTAGACAAGTTTCGTCTTTGTGGTTTTTTCGTTTGACGCTTATTTCGTGAGATATTTCGCCCGGTCACGATCAATGGGCCACCCTATTACAACAACCAAATTTGTAGCGCCAAAGTAAATTTACGTTGTAAGTGAAATGTAGAGTCAAATGCGTCATTTCTTAAAGGCAGAAAGAGGCAGACTTGATATTTTATCAGTGCCATCTACCACGAACGGGAAAGAACGGTTTCAGTAAAGCGTACGTATTTTGTGGCGCAGAATCCGAATGTTCATTAAAAATATTCGGATCCACTTTGAAAATACGAAGTTGATCCCATCCATCATGCATCATATGGAAGAGGGGGGGGGGGGGCGCCTGTTAGGAGGAGGGCAGTTTTAGCAGATACGTGTGAGCTTCACTAGCTAGAAGATTTTTTACGTACGATACTTTTTTGGATATTGTCTCAAGTTAAAGCAAACACCCTGTATGCACACTAATTCACCTGCCCCTACCGTTGGTTTTATGCAACCCGCAGAGCCTTCAGATACCACGTTCATGAGTTTCACATTGCCTCGCTCGTTATGCACAAACTACTACTCCTGCAGAAAAAATGAACGGACCTTCTAATAGGAAATGTACATGTTTGGGTTCAAATGTGTGTGAAATCTTATGCGACTTAACTGCAAAGGTCATCAGTCCCTAAGCTTACACACTAGTTAACCTAAATTATCCTAAGGACAAACACACACACAACCATGCCCGAGAGAGGACTCGAACCTCCGCCGGGACCAGCCGCACAGTCCGTGACTGCAGCACCTGAGACCGCTCGGCTAATCCCGCGTGGCAGTTACATGTTTGGCTGGAACACGATTTCGCCAGAGGTCACAGTTTATGTTACTCAAGAAAAACGTGTTTGAAGGTCCTCGTGTACGTTTTTTTGTTGAATAATTCGAAAAATATGTCCTCTAGCGAAAGAACAAAATGTAACTAGATTAAGTTTAAATTTTAGGTCAGCCTTTACTGTGACTGTTATTGATATCGAATGAAACAAGTTTACCGTTACCAGTCACTTTTTACTGACGCGTTTCGTTCCATCAGCAGCGGATTTACGTTTGTTAGTGTGATATATGTGTCTGCGTTGTGTTACGATTTTTGGGGAGAACTTTTGGCACTGTCTAGTCGAGAAACAAAACACTACTTTAGAACATGATTTAGCATTTTTTAGTCACAAATACCCAAAAGCACGTACAGAAGGAGTGTTTTGTTTCTCCACTAGACAGTGCCAAAAGTTCTTCCCAAAAATCGTAACCCCCCATACCTTCTTTCCTGCGCCTTCTCCTCTGCCCCTGGCATCTCCGCTCTCCCCTCTCCCTCCTCCCCCACCTTTTTCCCCTCTTGGCAGGTCCCCGGACTCGCACACGCTACGTCGACATTAGCGCAACGGAGATCATCGCCATTCTGTGCGTGTGCCGTCGTGTTTGGCATCAGTGTTTTCGCCGACCACGCTCCATCGTTCACGTGTGTCATCTCCATCACCAGTGTTTGTGTACAGTGCTAACAGTTTCTCTGGTTTTCTTCGCGTGCGAACGGCTTCGTGGTTTTTCGTTACTGTGTCTCCTGTTTTTTGCCCACCGTTATGTTATGCTCATTCTGTGTCTCCATTGCTTTTTCTCTTGTTCTGCCTGTGGCCGAACAGCGGCGTACTGTTGCCGCTGCCAGCCCACCTTGTATAGGCTGTAAAATGACATTAAAGAAAAAAAAATGTAAATCCGCTACTGATGAGGGTTAAAACCTCCGAAACGCGTCGTGGATATAAGTAAACAGTGACTGGTAACAGTAACTTATTGTTTCATTCGACAAAATAAACTTGCTACAAAAAGGTCCTGTTCATTTTTTTTTATATAGGACTAATAGCTTGCGTGTAACGATCGAGCAAATATAGCAATGTTGCACGCGCTATTTGAAGGTGTTGCGGGTTGCGAACAACCCAGGGTAACAGCAGCTGAATAACCCTGTAAACGGTCGGTGATTTTTTTTTCCGGTGTACGACTTCATAAAGGGCATAAGTCCGATATTGCAGTAGTGTTTACTGTCAGTGGCGACCCTGACGCCTTTTAAAACAAATTTACCATAGTAGACGGGAAAATACTAAATCACAACAAACACCCAAAGTACCTTGGCGTTACCCTAGATAGGACACTTAACATTCAAAGAACACTTGACAATGTTATATCCTAGCCAGTAATGCCACCCGAGCCCGCTGCCAAAAGGTTGGCAGCATCAAAGTCCGGACGCCGTCCGCATAAGCAGCGCCAGCGAGACAGGAAATCGCCGCAAGTCTGCGCGCGCCACCGCTGGCTTCTGGCTTCTTAAGCGCTGGAGTCGCGAGCGCTAGGACAGTTCTGTATTCGCCGCTCAGTTGTATACTCGCCACCGAATTGTGTACTTGCTAGTCAGTTGTGTGTTCATCGCAGCAGAGTTGTTGTTTGTCGTCACCCGACGCTGACCTAGCCGCTCCGACTCGAACTAGACAGATTTCTGTAGACACGGAGTTCACTACTGTGCTTCTGTATCTTCGTTAACAAAGATAAGTACCGACTTTTATTTAATCAGAGTGTTGGGTTTTCATCTTTCTGTTCACTGTTCCAGCGGACCGGTCGGCCCGCTATTAAAAGTGTGGCGGTGACTTCGTAAGCCGTTTCTACAGCGAATTGTTTGTCGCTACGAACGCCGCCACAAAAGACAAAAACTGCAGCGAAACTTAAAACACGCAACAACATATTGCAGAAGCTCTGTGGCACCACTTGGGGCTCCACAGCATCTACCTTAAGAACATCCGCACTTGGCTTGGTGTATCCAGTGGCTCAACAGCAAACACACACACACACGGTAGGCAGCCAACTTAATGCAACAATGCGTATTATATCAGGCACAATCAGGTGTGTGGCTGCCTGTTCTCAGTAACATAGCCCCTCCTAACCTGCGCCGAGAACACGCTCTGGTTAGAGAATTTCAAAAAATCGTGACCAACCCTCAATTACAAATCCGTGAAGATACTCACGACATCCGAGGAAACCGACTCCGGTCTAGGCATCCTCCACTAAAGACCACACAGGCGCCGCACCAAACCAACTTTAGAATAAATGACCGATGGAAAGTGGGATGCAGAGGGAGCAGAACAGCAGTAAACTGCCGCAGTATGCCGTGCATCTTTAGTAAACCAAAAGGATCTGACTGCGCTCGCAAAGTTTGGTCAACTCCTAATCGCATCAGAACCAACTGTGGGAGATGCGCCGTCTCCTCCTCACACAGACGGGGTGAACTCCCTTCGGCCGCTTGCGACTGTGGCGCCGAGAGACAGACGGCGAAACACGTCGTGCAGGAGTGCCCACTAAGGGCATACGAGGGAGACCCACAGCATTTCCTAATGGCGACCCAAGGGGCAATCGACTATATATTATCTAAGCTGGATGTTTGTTTGTGATTGCTCTTCTGTGAGTGTAAATTTACAATTGGTGGTGTCCTTATATACAGACTGTTATTTATTGTTCTGTTTATACGTATGTGACTCTTTTTTAATCGTGTTGTTTCTGTAATTTTTACTGTGATGTTTGTCGGTAAACTGAAGAGCGAGCGAGCGAGTCCCCACTCTGCCAACCCAGCTACGTCACAGGGTGCTCCTACAGGCTGTTTCACAAACGTGGTACCGGCCCTGCCGCGGCGCGCGATTTAAGTATGTGGCGACGCCGTGTACAGATACGTCTGGGCTGCGTTTATTTTTAGACAAATGCACTAAGACCATAAGGAATACAAAAAACGATAGCTTCTTCCGGAACAGCAATAGAGTAAATAATATTAACATAAGCACGGAAGTCAGGATTCTACTACAAACATAGAACGAAATGCCTGTTCATGTGAATATATGTTCCTCTACTGCTATTCGTAAACGGACCGCACATAATGCAATCAATCTGTAGAATTTAAGGCTTGGTCTTACTTTCTGTTTCTACTGGAAGGTAGAAGTTTCATTTGAAGAACTGTATTGAAACTTAGCAATTCTTGCAAAATGAAAAGTGTTTAAAAAATAAGCAGAAATTTACAATTTTGTGTGTTAGTCCGATTTGCACTACTTTTTTGTCACTGTCTTCGTAAACATGTCTCAAAAGTATGTGTACAATTTTATGCCGATTGGCTATTTACTCTGTTGTCACCTGTCAAAAGGTTACATGTGTTTTGGTTGCATCAACGATTATTTGTTTTGTATAAAAATAGATTAGAGCATCTGTATTAAATTTTAATGTAGGAATAGAATAAAATGTATGAAATTTTTAGAAATGTTGAATATCGCTTTTGGTGAGCCTGTTATGAGTAAACCAAGGGCATACAAGTGGTATAAACATTTCAAAGCGGGTCTTAAAGGGCAGCAGTTTTACAAGTATGGATGAGATTAAAAATGCACAGTTATAAGACCTATAAACTATCCTGAAGAAAGAGTTCCTAAAGTGTTTCGCGAATTGCACTGGCGTAAGTGTGTAGTATGTAATAGAGAATATTTTGAATAGTATAACATTGCTGTAGACTAACAAATAAAGTCCTTACCAGAAAATAAAAGTTAATATGTAACCGCACCTCGTATGTCAAGCTTTCTGCTTACAAGTCCAGAATCGGGGTACGTGTTTCGAAGGAAATTTCAGCAGTATTTAGAATAGCTATTGCGCACGTGTTTTAAGCGATATGTCTTTAGTGATCGAGATAGAGATTTAGTGTTCCATAAGCATCAAAGGTTTAACGTGATTTTGAAACTGCCTATAACGATGGGTTTCCCCACAATATTGTTAGTTTTCCTTAGTGGCGATTCCAGTCAACCGTGCAGCTTATTTCCGCATTCCTTCTTCATGCGTCCTGTTAGGCGTGGCTGACGTTTGCATAGATTGCAGCCGTCTAGTTGGGAGTGGTAATATCAGCCAACAGTTCTTTTTGCGTCACCTCCTCAACACACGCTGTACTAACATTAGAGACGATCGAACGCTCGTTACTCCCCATATACCTCCTCTTCTTCGTATTCTGCACATTTTCTTGCAATGCTAATCGATTATCTATCATTTCCGGATATCGAAGTATATCAGTAAGTATACAAAGTTAACTGACACTGGCAACTAAAGTGCGCGTCATTTACAACGGTGGCCGAGTTTAGGTTCGTTCTGCGCATGTGACGTCACAAAACACAGTCAGCCAATGAACAGAGAACGACATTGCCAGAGCTCGACTGCAGTGCACAGCACGGAGGAGTGTCTTCAGTTTTAGAAACGTTCGGTCATAAATAAAGTAATAGAACGAAAGCAATGTCTTGATAGCAGACTTTCCATAAAAGAAAGTTTGGTAAAAGCATTCTCTATACCAATTGCTTCATATTCTATTAATTAATTAAACCAAACAAGCAATAAGCCTCGTAATTCAGGCGATAGCAAGGAAATTCATTCTCACTAACCGCCTTTTCGCAATAAAGAACAGCTGTAATTGTTTATTTCCTATTGTAGTTCGACGAAACGTGAGTAATTCATAGTCATGCCAACAGTGTTTGTCGGTATTTTGCGTACTTCTTTAAAGTCCTCCAGTAATTGTACTGAATGACGAGTTGTGGTAGCCTTTGGTTAAGGTGTTGGGCTGCTATGCAAAAGGTTCTGAGTTCAAACCTTATTTGGTGCTTGATATTTTCTTTATTTAAAAACAATATCGAAGTGTCTTACTTCATATATTTTGTTCGTTTGAATGTAATTTTTTGAAATTTCTGGTGGCAACTAAAATCGACCATACGGAAAGTATACGCTGTGGAGTTTTACCTCTGCAAACTCTTCAAAATTTCGTGCAATGGTTTACTACATTTAATGCTGCACAGTAACTGCGTTGAACATCGAAACAAATTAAGTCATTTATGGGGGAAGGTATCAGTCAAGAAGATGTGTAAAAATCAAATTTTTGGGCCAAAAAGTTTTTGTGAAATCGAATGATAAGTGTGTCAAAGCAGTCGGAACAACATGTGTCTGCAAAATCGCGCACGGCGCGGAATTCGGGGAGCACGTCTCTGTAGCAGCGAAAGGGTTAACGCGGCCGTGGTGGCTTTACTTCATAAACTGCGCGCTCCCCCCTAAACGTAAGTTTGCGAACTTTTACTATACTATATTATGGCGCTCCTTCTCTTGGCGGGCATGCGCGAGCCACCAAGATTAAAGAATTGAACTATAAGATCTCACGAACAGAAACGACGTATATCACTGCACGCCGATCTGCACCGCTAGACAGGTAACGTGCAACTGATTTTGGGTGCCCCAGTAGTCTGGTGGGAGCGTTCTTCCGGGAAAGGCCACTTGCCCCACGAAAAGCGCTGCTCGCTCTTGAGTTTACAGGCAGACTATATGACCCATACGCTAAATAAATAACCATAGTGGGTGCCCCCAGCCACGATAAACTGGGCCTGTAGTCTCGGGCGTAAGTGAAACAACATTCTGTAAGCCTTCCCGCGCAGTTTCGCGTTTCCCTGACCCGCTGCCGCGACATTTTCCCCCTCCGCCACACACCGCGCGGGCGCCGCCGCTATAAAAGCCGGCCGCTCGCGGCGCGCCCCCCTAGCAGTTGCCGGTGCCGCCGCCAGATCGCAGCGCCAGCGCCGCCCCGCCTCTGCCTGGGACTCCCCGCGCCGGCCGCCACTGCGCTCAGCCAGCCGCCTCGCCTCGCCCCTCCTACTCGCCTCAGCTCAGCTCAGCTCGCGACGCGCGCAGCGCAGCTCAGCCACAGCCCGCCAGACCGCTGAGAGGCGCCCGCCGAAGCACTCGCGACCACCCCAGGGGAGGCTCCAGCTGGCCGCACGCTCCTCTCCGCCACCGCCGCCGCCGCCGGCTCTTATTAAAAACACCACCAGCAACAGGTAGGTGGCCCGCCCCCCGCCCCAGTGGCCACTGCACGCCCCTCGCCGCCCCATTTGACTGCCCAATTTTTATAGCCACTACTTAATGGACAAAATGAAGTACAATTATCCGTCCTCTTTGATAGCCTCATCCCTTCACCTATTCCTAGGTAACAAAAAAGGAAATGACCACAAAAATCTACTCCACTTGCTCCATTTGACGACTCAACTTTTTTTTTACTTTCCCCATTTGACTAGAAATTTTTTTCGGTAGGTACTCGAAAATCAGACATCTATCTGGTCGTGTAAATGTATGCTAGGTTTCCTCATTTTGCTGCCCCCTCCATTTATATATTGTAAAAAAAGTTACATGCAAAGTAATTACTTTCTTCATTCCATTTGATCACAGAATCCCCTTTATCTCAAACGTGTAGAGACTGTGCACCTGTATGCTGCAGAGTTCCATTTTACTGTCTATCCCTTTGTACACTCCTGGGCAAAAACTAATTAATTGCTAAGAAATCTATTCTACTTGTCCCATCTGATTACAATTTATTTTTCTCAGTACTCATTCGAAAATGTAGACACATCATTCTTTCCCTGCAACTATATACTGGATTTCTCTATTTTACAAACCTATCTCTTCGCATATTTGTACACAATAAAAAACAAATTGCTAGGCAATCTAATGAAGTTGCCCCATTTGTCTAAAATTTATTTTTCTCAGTACTCATTCGAAAATTCTTGCACTGTAGCTATATACTGGATTTCTCCATTTTACAAACCCATCTCTTCACGCATTTCTATACAGTAAAGAACAAATTGCCAGGAAATCTAATGAAGTAGACCCCATATGACTACAATTTATTTTTCTCTATACTCAATTGAAAATGCAGACACATCATTCTCGTCCTGTAACTGTATATTGGATTCCCCCATTTTACAAACCCATCTTTCCACATATTTCTACACAATAAAAAAGATGCTGCTAGGAAATCTAATCAGGTTGGTCCATTCGACTACTGAACCTTTTCATCCAGTAGGCAATCGAAAATGCGCACACATCACTCTCACTCTGCAACTATACACTGACTTTATGAGTTTACTGTCTCATCTCTGTGCATATTTCAAGGTAATAAAAAAGGAGGCGCTAAGAAATACGTTCCCCATACGATTATTAAATATTTTTTCAGCAGAAAGTTGACAATGCATGCAAACCTATGTGCCCACATAACACTCTGTTGCGTTGACCCTTGTTCCTTTGTTACTGTGTAGGAAACAAAACAAAAAAAAAAGAACTGCTGACAAATCTACTCTACTTATCCCACTTGCCTAGTAGATTGTTTCATTACACAATCTAAAATGGAGACACGAAGTTGTTGTTCTCTAACTATATGTTGTATTGTCCCACTTTGCTGCTTCACTCCCCTGAATCTTTGCAGATAAAAAAAGCGGAATTGCACAGAAATCCTTCTGAATAGCCTCATTTGACATCCAAATCATTTTTCTTCTCTTCTGGATGGTCGAACTTTAATTTGGATCTGTAACTGTATACTCAATTGCCCTATTTCACTCCCTTTCCCTTGCTATATTTCTAGGTAAAAAAAAAATGAATTGCTAACAAATTTATCCTATTTGCCCCATTTGACTACTAAATATTTTTTCTGGTCCTAAAACTATATACTGGATGCACCTTCATACTGTATTATCAATTTGTATACTTGTAGGTAGCAACAACGAAATTGGTAAGAAATCTAGCAATCAAACAAGTGGAACAGTTTCATTTGGACCTGTAACTCCATACTAGATTGCCCTGTTTCGCTCCCTATCCTTTAGTATGTTCCTAGGTAATGAAAAATCAGTTGTTAAGAAATCTACTCTACCTGCCCCATTCGACCACTAAATTTTTTTTCTCAGTACCCATTCGTAAATGCAGACATATCATTCTGGTCCTGCAACTATATACCGGAATTCCTCAATTGTTTTCAAATCAACCCTACTTCATCCCATTTGACCATTAATTTGATTAGAGTTCTATATTTGTACATAATAACAATTAATTGTCAAGAAATCTACTCAAGTTGCCACATTTGACTACTTATTATTTTTTTAGTTGGCAATCAAAATGCAGAGATGTCACTGTGGCCAGTTAACTTTGTGCTGAATTGCCTCACCGACAGCCTTATCCATTTCAATTTTTTAATGTAACAGAAAAAATTATTTGTTTTCAAATCAACCCTACTTCATCCCATTTTACTATTAATTTCTTTTCCAATAGGTAGAGGAAAAATGTTTATACTTCTACCTCACGTCTACCTGCTCATTAGTGTAGGTAAACACTAAATTGCCATATTTGAAAGCCTCATCCTTTTTTATTTATTTGGGTAACAGAACAAGTGATTTATAATAATATCAAATCTACGTTGACCATTTGACTACAATTTTTTTCCAGCAGCTTATTTAAAAATGTAAGTATTTCAGCTGTATATTATGTTGCTCTATTTGTCAGAATCATACCTTGCAGGCAACGAAAATGAATTGCTAAGAAATCTACTCTACTTACAGAGGGGTTACAGAAAAAGAATGTTGCCCTACCGTTTCACTCTCGAATGGTAGATGGGAAAAATAAACACCTAAATCTTTTCATGTGTGATATGATTTTTGTTATTTTATTACGACGGCCACTTCTTCCTATGTAGTCAATAAAACATGTTCGCATTCGGAAGAGAAACTTCTTAACTAAAATTTCACGTAAAGACGTCGCCGCCAAGAAAACCGCAGTTGTTTTACGCACTGCCCTACCAGCTCTGTTCCCTCCCGCCGGAGCTTCGAGTCCTGCCTCGGACATGGGTGTGTATGTTGTTCTTAGCGTAAGTTAGTTTAAGTGGTGTGTGAGTCTAGGGAGTGATGGCCTCAGCAGTTTGGTCCCTTAGGAATTCACACACATCTGAACATTTGAACCAACTCTGTTATCACATCCGAGACATTTTCTCCCATATTTCACGATAATACGGAACTAGCTGCCCTTCTTTGAACTTTTCGGTGTAGTCTGTCAGTTTCATTTGATAAGGATCCCATATCGTACAGCAATAGTCTAGCAGAGGACTAAAATTCGTAGTGCGGGCAATCTCTTTAGCATACCTGTTGCGTTTTCTGAGTGCTGTTGCAGTAAAAAGCAGTCTTTGGGTTACCTTCCCTACAGCGTTACTTAAGCAGTCGTTCCTATTTAAGTTATTAGTAACTGTAATCCATAAGTATCTAGTTGAATTCAGATTCTTTAGATTTGTGTGATTTATCCGAACAGCTTACTCCTACTTTCCTCAGAATTTCGAACATCTTCCACCGTCTGACATTGTCGATGCTTTTTCTAGGCGACAAATATTTTTGTCTTCAGTCTTGTTTGCATTATCAACCGCAACGTCATAACAGCCTCTCTGGTGCCTTTACCTTTCCTAACGCGAAACTGATCGTCATCTGAAAGATCCTCAGTTTTCTTTTCGATTCTTCTGTGCATTATTCTTGACGGCAGGTTGGGTACATGAGCTGTTAAACTGATTGTGCGGTAGTGTTCGCACCTTTCTCCTCTTGCTCTCTTTGCAGTTACATGGTTGATATTTTTCCCATGTTGTAGAGCCACCCTCTTACTTTCTAAGCATCAACCTGAATAGTCGTCTTGTCGTCACATATCGCGATCGAATTTCGTCTTTCCCTTCTGACCTGGTCGATCTGACGTCGACCACAGCTCAGTTTAACTATCGCTGTAATATTGCATTCCCTATAGTTTCCACACACTCATTTCTGCGTCTATCTTAGGGTACGCAGGAAGTTACTTTGTGCCGCTGAAGATTTCTCTCCGTTAGAAATGACGTGCTGTGTTCCCTCTGGTAGGTTTGCGGGATCCAATCACACAGCTGGTCTGATATTCCGTACGCTCGTATTTTGTTCATTAGGCGGCAAAGCGGAACCTTTGGGGAGCGGCCTCCAGAAAGGAAAGAACACGACGTTTACATGGGCGCCGCTGTCTGATGTTTTCACACAGAGGAACTGTGCGGTCTGCAGGAATTCCACAATACACGAGCGTGTAACGTATTCCAAAACTCTGCAACAGGCCGACGTCAGAAATATAAGCTTACAATTTTGTGCGTCTGTTCAACGATTCTTCTTGGAAATGGAAATAACCTGCGCTTTCTTCGAACAATAGGTAGCACTAAATTCCGATCCCCATTCTCCAAAGAGACGGAACCCTACGTATAAAATAGCTACACCTGTCTCATCGTTTTACAAGTGAATTAATGTTTCAAACGTTTGAAGTTAAGCTTCTCGGTGCAAAAAAGTTTAGAAAAGGGTTGAAAATACGTTTCAAGTTTTTTGGAAGTCTTGAAGTGCTGCTGTTCTGAAAAACTGGATTAATATAGCCGAGGTGGTTTGAGTTCCGTTGCCCCAAAGACGTACGCACCGTTTCTTCCACTACGCGTTTTACTGTGTTCAGCGTCTAACGTAAGTCCACACCTCTGAATAAGTATATCATAACGGCATTTTAGGCTTCTATATTCCGGCGCAAAATCCAAAGACATCGGCGTCATACGTAAAGCACACCAGCCGCAAGACACAGTCAGTACTCGTACTGTGTCACAGCGACAGCAAAGACAGTGCCGCTAAAGCGGAGCGACTAAACACGGTTTCCCGAAATTCCTTTACGAAAGAAGACGAAGTAAATATTCCAGAATTCAAATCGAGAACAGCTGTCAACATCTGTGTAGCGGAAGCAGCTAAAACCAGTTAATATAGGCAAAGAGACAAAGTGGCTTGACGAGAAATCATCTGTCTCTTGATAAATTTTTGAATTCAACTTTTGAGTCAAAAGGCCTAAATATGGCTTCGTGTCCTGGTTCTATACCAGTCAAGTTTACTTCAGAGTACGATGATACAACAGCTTCGTAAACAACCGCTCGCTTGCTGAAAGATCAGTACCTAGCGAGATCACACCAATTATCGACCAAGCAAACAGGAGTAATCCACTAAATTATAGACCCGTGTCACAGACGTCAATTTGCTGTAGGCTTTTGGAATGTACAGTGAAGAGCGAAAGAAACTGGTACACTTCCCTCATATCGTGTTGGAGCCCCCCCGCGAGCACACAGAATTTCCGCAACACCATGTAGCATGCACTCGGCTAACGTGTGAAGTATTGCTGTACGTGTGTTGGAGATCTCTTAGAACAGCCCGTTTCAAGGCATCCCAGACATGCTCAGTAATTCTGCTGTGTGGGGAGTTTGGTGGTCAGCGGAAGTGTTTAAACTCAGAAGAGCGTTCCTGGAGCCAGTCTGTACCAATTTTGGACGTGTGGGGTGTCGCATTGTGCTGCTGGAATTGCCCCAGTCTGTCGCAATCCATAATAGGCGTGAATAGATACAGGTGATCTGACAGGATGCTTACGTACGTGTCACCTGTCATCAGACTCGTATCTAGACGTACCAGCTTGAACAGCCCGCTGCTGACATGCGAAGTCCATGGATTCGTGAGGTTGTCTCCATACCCGTACACGTCCATCCGCTCGACACAATTTGAAACGAGACTCGTCCGACCAGACAACGTGTTTTCAGTCACCAGCAGTGCAATGTCGGTATTGACGGGCCCACACAAGGCGTAAGGCTTTGTGTCGTGCAGTCATCGAGGGTGCACGAGTAGGCCTTCGCCTCCGAAAGCCCATATCGATGATGTTTCGTTGAATGGTTCTCACGCTGGCCTAGCATTGAAATCTGCAGCAAACTGCGGAAGGGTTGCACTTCGTCACGCTGCACGGCTCTCTTCAGTCGTCGTTGGTCTCGTTCTTGCAGGATGTCTTGCCAGCCGTAGCGATGTCGGAGATTTGATGTTTTACCGCATTCCTGATATTCGTGGTACACTCGTGAAATGATCGTACCGGAAAATCCCCACTTCATCGCTACCACGGAGATGCCATCATTCGTACTCCGACTATAACACCACGTTCAAACTCAGTTAAATCTCGATAAGCTGCCACTGTAGCAGCAGTAACCGATCTAACAACTGCGCCAGACACCTGCTGTCTTATACAGGTGTTGCCGACTGCAGCGCCGTATTCTATCTCTTTATATATCTCTGTGTTTGAATACGCATGCCTACACCAGTTTCTTTGGCGCTTCAGTGTATATTACATTGGAATACTATGAATGGCCTCGAAGAAAACGATTTATTGACAAATAGCGGACATGGATTTAGAAAGCGTCGTCGTTTTAAAACACAACCAGCTCTTTATTCACGTGAAGTGAAGAGTGCTAGCGACAGGGTATCTCAAATTGACTTCGTATTTTTAGATTTCCAGAAGGCTTTTGACACCGTTCGTCAGAGGAGACTGATAATTAATTTGACCTGTGTAATATCGTGTCAGTTGTGTGACTGGATTCGTAATTTCCTCTCAGAAAGGTTACAGTTCGTAGTAATTGATGGGAATTAGAGCGAAAGAGAAGTAATATCCGGCGTTCCCAGACCAAGTGTTGAACGCTCGCTGCTGTTCCCGAGCTATATAAAAGATTTAGGAGGCAATCTGAGCAGTCCCCTTAGATTATTTGCAGATGATGCTGTGATTTGCCGTCTTCTAAAGTCATCAGGTGATGATAAGCAACTGCAAAATGATTCACCCAACGCATCTGATTGGTGGGAAAAGCGGAATTTGAGTTTAAATAATGAAGAGTATGAGGACGTCCGCACGAGTAGCTAAAGGCATCCGCTAAATTTCGGTTACCCGTTAGATAGCACAAATCAAAAGGTTGTGAACTACTTGTACACTAAACAGTCAGAGAATACAGCTAGGAACAACTTGAATTGGAAGCAGCATGTAGATAATATTCTGGGGAAAAAACAAAGGACTCCATTTTATTGGCAGAATGCAGAGAAAATGCAACGGGTCTACTAAAGAGATTGCCTACACCACGCTTGTCCGCGCTTTTCTGCAGTACTGCTGTGTTCGTTGTGGGATACACATCAGATAGGACTGACGTAGTACTCTGAAAAAATTCAAAGAAGGACGACTCGATTTGTATTGTCGTGAAATAGGGAAGAGAGCTTCACGGATATAGCACGTGAATTGGGGTGACAGCGTTTAATAAACGGGCGTTTTCCGCTGGCGGTTTTACAATCTCCGGTTTTCTCTTCCCAGTGCGAAAATATTTTGTTCGCGTCCACCTACATAGGGAGAAATGATCATCGTGATAGAATAAGAGAAATCAGAGTTCGCACAGAACGATTTAGGCGTAGAGAAATACCGGCTGATCAAAAAGTCAGTATAAATTTGAAAACTGAATAAACCACAGAATAATGTAGATAGAGAGGTAAAAATTGACACACATCCTTGGAATGACATGGGGTTTTATTAGAACCAAAAAAAAAACAAAGTTCACAAAATCTCCGACAGATGGCGCTGGACAGCAAAACGTCAGTGACTGTACATGACAATCGTGTACAAAAGGAGCTGTAATGAGAGAGAGAATCAGATGCGCCAGCAGTCGCAGCATGTTGACGTTACCTGAAAAGCCGCTTTTAGTGAAGCTGTATTATCAGAATGGGGAATGTGCTAGTGGCCGACCGAGCACAAGGCGTAATGCTGCTGAGACAGTTCAGGAAGAAATGGAGACTGCAGCGGGTTCGTCTATGGACGGGGAAGTCAGCGCTCGTGCAGTCGCACGTCGCACCGGCATTCCATACGCTGTAAGTAGGCTGTTTAGGTTTTTATATTGGTAACGCCACGTAGCGCTCTGTATGAAAATCACTGGCCGTGCTGTGTGCAGTCTGTAGCTGGTTGGCATTGTTGTAATATTCACTATTGTAGTGTTGGGCTGTTGGCTGTTAACAGCGCGTAGCGTTGCGCAGTTGGAGGTGAGCCGCCAGCGGTGGTGGATGTGGGGAGAGAGATGACGGAGTTTTGAGAGCGGATGATCTGGACAGACAGTAAATTTGTAAGACTGGGTGCCATGAACTGATATATATATTATGACTTTTGAACACTATTAAGGTAAATACATTGTTTGTTCTCTATCAAAGTCTTTCATTTGCTAACTATGCCTATCAGTAGTTAGTGCCTTCCGTACTTAGAATCTTTTATTTAGCTGGCAGTATTGGCGCTCGCTGTATTGCAGTAGTTCGAGTAACGAAAATTTTTGTGAGGTGGTAATTCATGAAAGGTATAGGTTATTGTTAGTCAGGGCCATTCTTTTGTAGGAATTACTGAAAGTCAGATTGCGTTGCGCTAAAAATATTGTGTGTCAATTCAGTGTTGATCAGAATAGGTGAAGAGCGAAATGTCTGAGTACGTTCAGTTTTGCTCAGCTGTTTGAAAATCAAATAACATAAGATGTTTATCAGCATAGTAATTCATTAATTTTTCTAAGGGGACGTATCATAACACTACTGTTTGTTTGGCACTTAGGCGTACCCTTCGGTGCTATCCGTACAAAATCCGTCGGAATCATGAACTGTTACCTGGCGATTTAGTGAAGCGGAGGGCATTTGCGTTGTGGGCGTTTCAAAAGATGGCGGGAGATGACGATTGGTTGAGTAACGTGTTGTGGACCGACGAAGCTCATTTCAAGCTCCGAGGGTCTGTCAACGCCGACAACTGCAGAATTTGGGCTACCGAAAATCCTAGAACTGTCGTGGAAACTCCAATGCACGACGAGAAAGTCAAGGTATGGGTTGGATTTACCACATCTACCGTTGTCGGGCATTTTTTCATCGAGGAAATGCGTGATTCTGGTTTTGTAACTGCTACCGTGACGGGTGAGAGGTGCGCCGATATGTTACAGAATCGTATCATCCCCAGCCTGGCTGATAAACACTTGCTGGAACGTACGATTGCGCTCCACCCCTTATTGCTAGACGCGTGAAAGATCTCTTGCGCGCGTCGTTTGGTGATGATCGTGTGCTCAGCCGCCACTTTCGTCATGCTTGGCCTCC
This sequence comes from Schistocerca piceifrons, assembly GCF_021461385.2. NCBI lineage: Eukaryota > Metazoa > Arthropoda > Insecta > Orthoptera > Acrididae > Schistocerca > Schistocerca piceifrons. Next base: position 740,499 of record NC_060147.1, read on the forward strand.
CAGGTCCCCAGACCTCAGTCCGTGCGATTATTGGCTTTGGGATTACATGAAGTCGCAAGTGTATCGTGATCGACTGACATCTCTAGGGATGCTGAAAGACAACATCCGACGTCAATGCCTCACCATAACTCCGGACATGGTTTACAGTGCTATTCACAACATTATTCCTCGACTACAGCTATTGTTGAGGAATGATGGTGGACATATTGAGCATTTCCTGTAAAGAACATCATCTTTGCTTTGTCTTACTTTGTTATGCTAATTATTGCTATTGTGATCAGATGAAGCGCCATCTGTCGGCCATTTTTTGAACTTTTGTATTTTTTTTTTATCTAATAAAACCCCATGTCATTCCAAGCACGTGTGTCAATTAATACCTCTCTATCTGCATTATTCCGTAATTTATTCAGTTTTCAAATTTACACTGACTTTTTGATCACCCGGTAGATGGAAGGTTGTTGCATGAACTCTCTGTGAGGTGCTTAAGTGTGAATTGCAAACTTATCATGTAGATAATTGCATCTGATCCTGAAATTTACACTGAGGTGACGCAGATCACGTCATACCTCCTAATATCGTGCCGCATCTCCGTAGTGCAGCGACTCAACAGGTCGCTGCCAAGTCCCCTGTACAAATGCTCAGCCGTGCTGCCCCTACGGCCGTCTACAATTGCGGCAGTGTTTGGGGTGCAGGGTGTTGTTCACCAACTCACCTCTCGATTATGTCCCTGAAGTTTTCGATGGGATTCATGTCTGGCCATATGGGTGACCAAATCGTTCTCTCGAGTTGTCCAGAATGTTCTTCAACACAGTCACAAACAATTGTGGTCCAGTAACGTAACAATGTCGTTTGGGAATATGACGTTCACGAATGCCTGTAAATGGTCCCCAAGTAGCCGAACATAACCACTCCCACTCAGTGATCGGTTCAGTTGCGCCAGAGGACCCACTCCATTCCACGTAAACACAGCCCACACCATTATGGAGCTTGCACTGTGCCTTCTCGACAGTTTGGGTCCATGGTTTTGTGGGGTGTGCGCCACACTCGAACCCTACCCTCAGCACGTACCAACTGAAATCGGGAGTCACCTGGTGAGCCCACGGTTTTCCAGCCGTCTGGGGTCCAACCGGTATTCTGACGAGCACGATACAGGCGCTGCAAGCGATGTCGTGCTAGAGAGCCCGTATACAGAGGGAGTGGCCATGGGTGAAGTTGGCCGTGATTGGTTGATTAGCTTTGGCGCCATTTTTCTGCCAAACGTCTCTCGCGCTTCCTATGTTCGCCGTGCTTTTGAGCTGAATTGAAGTTCAGAGGACTTTTGGAAACGATTAAAAGGTATTTGAATTATTGCGTTGTGCATGCATGGTCGATTTAGTTGTGTATCGTTTTTTACTACGTGATTAGCGTTTGCGATCTTAAATACGAGTTGAAATAATGAAGCGTTTTGTGATGATGTCGGTAGGCCTACATGTTTGAAGTAAACACGTTAGTAATTGTACAGTATTCTTTTTGACATCTGTAATTCGTTCTGCAGACGTTCGTAAACGATGCAAGGAAGGAATGAGTAACTCTTGTAATAAAGTCCAGGTACGACTTTCTTAATGGTATATATTGTCCGAAATATTTATTTAGTTACGCCTATAAAAATGTTTGGTTCTTCACTTTGCTCAGAGAACTCTGATTTTAAGGTCTCAGTTTTTTTAAATATTTTTAGTCACGCAAAACAGGTAGCCCTATTACAATTTACTGCATTTTTAAGCTCTTATTTCTTTAACAGTTCGTGCATACTGGTAGCATCACAAGCTTTTCTAAAGCCAATATCTGACAGTCCTTGCTGGAAACGGGAAGTTCCTGTAATTGCTGTGCCACGCTCATTCGAGTTTATAGCGTCAAACTTTATTTCGTTCCGAATCAGAACAATAGGCATTATTTTGGTTTCAGTATTATTACCTGACTGTTGACACAGGCAAGTTGTAAGCACGTTTCCCGCAGTTGTCCTGGTTGCTGAAACATTATTCGTAGTAAATAATTGTAGGTACTCTTGAAGACAGTTTTTAATAGGGTTACTTACTGTGGGGTAGAAGGGATACGGTACTTTTCTTGTTATATTTGGTCGTTATTACAGTAGCCTACATTTAACATCGTTTGTTATCTACGTGAGGTATTCAGTATGCATATATATACGAAATAAACTCGAAACTCGTAAGCAGTACTAATACGTTTCACAAGTCACAAATGCATGTCACAAGTAAACAACTGCTTACGACTTTCATTCATCTGACGTAATACAGGTATGTTACATCTTTAGCGTTATGCATTACTGATACAAAACAAATGCTATACTACTTTTTTTATTTACGTTACTTTCATTGCAATATGTCTAGTAAACGAACTTTAAAGGAGATAAATGCAAGTAACGAATTACTTTTACAGCCACTGAATCAAATTTTCCTGTGCTGTACGTAGTAGGCCACTACGAGTATATTATAGCTGTAAAGAAAGGCATTTAACGAATGATTTCGCCGTATTGTCTTGTGCTTTTGCTTCGGTGAGTGTGTGCTCCACTACTGGCCATTCAAAACTCCCGCCCGCAGTTTGTCAGAAAAATGGCCGCCGTATCGTCCGGCTGGCCACTCCCTCCCCCCCTACACTGGCTCTCTGTGTCCTGCTAGAGGCAATCGCGTCGGCCGCCTGCTGCCACAGCCCACTGACGGCGGATTTCGCCTCACTGGCGTAACGGACACGTACGACGTACGTGCCACATTCATTCCTGCGGTTATTTCACGCACTTGTGCTTGTCTCTTATCACTGACAAGTCTATGCAGAGCCGCTGCTTTCGGTCGTTAAGCGCAGACCGTCAGCTACTGCGTTGTCCGTAGCGAGGGGCGACGCCTTAAACTTGCTCTTCCAGCTAGACTCCACAATTCCCTAAAGATTTCCGACATGGAACGACCCATTCGTCTGGCTCCAACTCCCATTCCACGTTCAAAGTCTGATAATTCCCGACGTGGGGCCACAGTCACGTCGGAACACTTTTCCCACGAATCAGCTGTGTACAAATGACACCTCCGCCAATGCACTGTCCTTTTATGCCTTGTGTGCGACTTCTTAAGTAATGGAACCCAGTACGTTGCCCTCGACGGTGACTGTTCATCGGAGGTGAGGGTATCATCTGGAGTGCCCCAGGGAAGTGTGGTAGGTCCGCTGTTGTTTTCTATCTACATAAATGATCTTTTGGATAGGGTGGATAGCAATGTGCGGCTGTTTGCTGATGATGCTGTGGTGTACGGAAAGGTGTCGTCGTCGAGTGACTGTAGGAGGATACAAGATGACTTGGACAGGATTAGTGATTGGTGTAAAGAATGGTAGCTAACTCTAAATATAGATAAATGTAAATTAATGCAGATGAATAGGAAAAAGAATCCTGTAATGTTTGAATACTCCATTAGTAGTGTAGCGCTTGACACAGTCACGTCGATTAAATATTCGGGCGTAACACTGCAGAGCGATATGAAGTGGGACAAGCATGTAATGGCAGTTGTGGGGAAGGCGGATAGTCGTCTTCGGATCATTGGTAGAATTTTGGGAAGATGTGGTTCATCTGTGAAGGACACCGCTTATAAAACACTAATACGACCTATTCTTGAGTACTGCTCGAGCGTTTGGGATCCCTATCAGGTCGGATTGAGGGAAGATATAGGCGGGCTGCAAGATTCGTTACTGGTAGGTTTGATCATCACGAAAGTGTTACGGAAATGCTTCAGGAACTCGGGTGGGAGTCTCTAGAGAAAAGGAGGATTTCTTTTCGTGAATCGCCACTCAGGAAATTTAGAGAACCGGCATTTGAGGCTGACTGCAGTACAATTTTACTGCTGCCAACTTACATTTCGCGGAAAGACCACAATGATAAGGTGAAAGAGGTTAGAGCTCGTACAGAGGCATATAGGCAGTAATTTTTCCCTCGTTCTGTTAAGGAGTGGAACAGGGAGACAAGATGCTAGTTGTGCTACGAGGTACCCTCCACCACGCACCGTATGGTGGATTGCGGTGTATGTATGTAGATGTAATTATACTACCGCCGTCTGTATATATCTATATCGCTACACCATGATTTACGTCTCTGTATGACGGACTGATTTTTTATTCCCTGTGTAAGCCGTTAGATGGGCGAGTTGGAACTGACGTCGTTCGATCGTCCCATGCACTGAGTAGTGGCGATTAAGTAAAGGGAAAGACTGGGAGAAACGTGGAGACAGAGGCGCCACGGCAACACCTGCTGGAGTGACGTCTGCCGCCTCAGCGCCTCAGCGCCTCGTCCCCCCCACCAGCTGACACTGGCTGCTCCTCTAGGTACAGAGTTTGGCGGTACCGGATATTAGCCCCGTGCTACAGGCGAACAAAGGCAGAGATTTCCGTCTTGCCTGTAGGGCGGTCGCCGCATTGGCAGACGCCAGACAGCAGCCCGGGCTGACGATAATTACCCCTGGGGAGGGACCAGGCGGACGAGGGGATGAAAAGAAGACACGGGCAGAGGTGGGCTGGGCTGTTCCATTCTGTTCTGCGCGGCTTCCCTCCCACCCTGCCTCTGTCCGTTCGGTTAGCCTCCTCTTCAGGAGAAGACGCGACTGAAATTACTTTGCCGTTGGCGGGGGAGGGGGAAGGGGGACGAGTATCCGCCGATAGCTATCCTGGAAGGAGTGGCCAGCTGTCGCCAGAGCAGTCCTCACGGGCTGCAGCGTCCCCAGCTGCTCACAACTGGCACGCCTCACGCCTCCAGTGGCGGTTACACCACCTGTATGCTGCCGGGAAAAAAAGTACACCCTTCTAAGAGGTTTCCACCTCACTCTGGGTTCATATACAGGGTGAAAAGGTGCTTGCTGGTAGCCTTTAAATCCGGCGCGGTCCGTTAGTATACGTCGGACCCGCGAGTCGCCACTATCAGTGATTGCAGACCGAGCGCCGCCACACGGCAGGTCTAGAGAGACTTCCTAGCACTCGCCCCAGTTGTACAACAGACTTTGCTAGCGATGGTTCACTTACTACATACGCTCTCATTTGCAGAGACGACAGTTTAGCATAGCCTTCAGCTACGTCATATGCTACGACCTAGCAAGGCGCCATATTCAGTTACTATTAATGTATTCTGAACAGATAATATTGTGAATCATGTACCGTCAAGAGCGACGTTCATCATTAATAGATTAAAGTTAAGTATCAAACTAATTACGTCCGCTTTCTGAATTCTAATTCCTTGTCATGTTCCTGACCTCACGTCAGTATAGTCCTTCCCTCCTCACGCCAACCTGCGTGAGCTAAAATGCGTGCATTTCGGCTTCCTCCAATAACACGGTGTTGGTTCTTCTGCCAACACAACAAAAAGTATTTAAACCGACAAAATCTATGACGATTATTTAAACCGTTGGAGGCTGTATTACGCTCTTCAGTTGTTAGAGACCGTATTACGCTCTTCAGTTGTTAAGAGGCCGTATTACGCTCTTCAGTTGTAGGCAACTGCTGTCCACCAGTGTGGTAGCGCATTGTCTCTGTCTACTAATGGAGCGATATACCTAGAGTGAGTACACTGATATGGTCGGTGCGTACTACGTAGCGCACCACGACGGACGAGCTGCACAGCGGGTTTATCAACAACAATATCCTAATCGCCGTATCCCGCATCATACAACACTTGCTGCTGTGTACCGACGTCTGCGTAAGACCGGGTCATTTAGCAGATTACCTGGACAGGGACGCCGTCGCACGGTAAGAACGCTGTAGTTTGAGGAAGCTGTCTTGCAGCATGTGGAGCGGGATCCTTCAATCAGCACTCGTGAAATTGCATGTAACATGGGGACGAATCAGACGAATGTAAGAACAGTCCTTCGAGAGCAATTGTTACATCCATTTCACTTACAGCGTGTCCACAACCTGGAACCAGTTGATTATTCACCCTGAGCACAGTTTTCGCAGTGGTACCTGGAACAGTGTGAAATGCATCCTACATTTCCATCCTCTGTGTTGTTTACCGATGAAGCAACGTTCGGGCGTGATGGAGTCTTCAACGTGCACAATTCGCATGCTAGGAGTGAGGATAACCCACATGCCACAATTACTAGCTCTCAACAAGTGCGGTTCTTCGTTAATGTGTGGGTCGGTGTTGTTGGGGACTGTTTAATAGGGCCGTATCTGCTACCTAGGCCTATGGCAGGCACTATTACAGTTTTCTCTCCAGAGCATTGCCAGAATTGCTGGAAGACGTCCCGCTCCCTACAAGACAACGCTCGTGGTTCCAACATGACGGGGCGCCGGCACATTTCAGTCGCCGTGTGCGTCGATTCCTGGACCGACGGTTCCAAGAAATGTGGATTGGCAGAGGTGGTCCTGTACCGTGGCCTGCTCGATCCCCAGATATGTCCCCTCTGGACTTTTTTGTGTGGGGAGAGATGCGCAACCCTGTTTACGCAACTCCTGTTGCATCAGAAGAGGATCTGGTTGCCCGGATAGTAGCAGCAGCAGGAACAATTCAGGATACTCCTGTGGTTTTTGCCCGTGTCAGACAGAACATGATCCGACGGTGTAATCTTTATTTACGTGTCAATGGAAGCATTTTTGAAAATCTACTGTAATTGAAATTGCGTTCTGTTAATGTGTTGTCTCTCTTGGTCATTAAAAAATGGAAAATTGTTTGTTATTTTGATTAATTTGCCTCCTGAGAAATCTTCCTCTACCGGTTTAAATACTCCTCATAGGAAAAAATGACATTAGGGGAAAATATTTGTTTTGATGTCCCCTACAACCTCCCAGATTTTGTCGGTTTAAATAGTTTTCACCCTGAATATGGAGTATATTAAATAACATTTACAGATCAATAGCAAAAGCAAGGTACCAGGGGACTCGACCCACGCTGAAACAGCCATATTAGTATGTGATGTAGCCTCCATGGGCGGCAATCCAAGAGCTGACTCCAGTCGATGGTACAGAAGTCGAATACTGTCAACATCTACATCTACGTGGATACTCTGCAAACCACATTTAAGTGGCTGGCACAAGGTTCACTGAACCACCTCCACAATAATTCTCTATTATTCCAATCTCGAACAGCGCGCGGAGAAAACGAACACGAACGTGCCAGCTCTGATTTCCCTTATTTTATTATCATGATCGTTTGTCCCTACGTAGGTCGGCGTCAACAAAATATTTTCACATCCGAAGTAGGGAGTTGGTGATTACAATTTCGTGACAAGACTCCGCCGGAACGAGAAACGCCTTTGTTTTGATGGTGTCCACCCCAAATCCTGTACCATTTTAGTGACACGGCGATAATACAAAACGTGCTGCCTTCTTTGAACTTTCTCGATGTACTCCGTTAGTCCTATCTGGTAAGGATCCCACACCGCGCAGCAGTATTCTCAAATAGGACGTGAAAGAGTAGTGTAGGCAGTCTCTTTGGTAGACCTGTTACATTTTCGAAGTGCCCTCCCAATAAAACTCAGAATCGGTTTGCCTTCCCCATAACATTTTGCATGTGTTCTATCCTACTCCTTGTTCGTAATTTTTCATTTGAATTTACGGCCTTTGAATTTGATTCGTTTATCGTCTAATCTAAGTTAAACGGATTCCTTTCAGCACTCATGTGGGTGGCCTCACACTTCACGTTATTTAGGGTCAATCTTCTCTAGGGTCAACATTCTCTAGATCGTATTGCAAATTTATTTGATCTTCTGATGACTTTATTAGTCGATAAACGACAGCATCATATACAAACAACCTAAGACGGCTGCTCAGATTGTCTCCTTAATCGTTTATATAGATAATGATCACCCAAGTTCTGTTTAACTCGACGACTTTCCTTCAGTTACTACGAAGTATGGCCTCCCTGACAAGAAATCACGAATCCAGTCACATCACTCAGACGATAATCGATAAGCACGCAATTTAACTACAAGCCGCTTGTGTGGTACAGTGTCAGAAGGCTTCTGGAAATCCAGAAATAGAGAATCCATTTGAAATCCCTTGTGAATACCACTGAACGATTCGTGTGCGTAAAGAGCTAGTTGTGTTTCACAAGAAAGATGTTCTCCAAATCCGTGTTGACTGTGTGTCAATAGACCGTTCTGTTCGAGGTAATTCATAATGTTTGAACACAATATATGTAATAAAATCCTGCTGCAGATCGACGTTAACGATATGGGCCTGTAATTTAGTGGATTACTCTTATTGCGTTTCGTGAATATTGGTGTGACCTGTGCAACTTTCCTATATTTGGATACGGTTCTTTCGTCGACCGAACGTTTGTATATGATTCCTAAGTATGGAGGTATCCTATCAGCATACTCTGAAAGGAACCTATCTGGTATACAGTCTTGATCAGAAGCCTTACTTACGTTATGTAACTGACGTTGCTTCACTACTCCGACGATATCTACTTCTACGTTGCTCATGTTGGCAACTGTTCATGCTTCGAGTTTCTGGGAGACGTTGTGCCATGGCTGTTCGACCTTTTCACCAGGCAACCACGATTCCGTGATTTGTGTGATTTTATTTAATCGTACGGTGACTTTATACAATTTGCAGTTGATATAAGGCAAGTGATTTTATACAATATACATATGATATAAGAGAAGATCAAACCTTAAAGTCCGACCAATTAATTAAGCTGGGTGTGAGAGTGAAGAAGTCGTCGGGAATTCCAGGGTATGAATGAAGTGCACAGCGTTGGACTAAATGTTCAATTGTCTGCTCTTCTTGATTGCATTCACACATTGGTGAACTGATCCAGCCCATTTGTACCCGAAGTAGCTACAACAGCCATGTCCAGTCCTTAACCTGTTGAGGCGGCGCCAGAGATTCCTCGGTAGGTCAAAACCTTTTGGCTTCTTTGTGGGATCAAGGTGATGGGCTCTTGTTCCCAATGTTTTTTGTTGACCATTCATGCTTCCAGCTTTCATTTAGATCAAAACCATCCACGATGAGTTGTCCTGCAGTAACACTTGCTGGTCTTCTTGATCGCAATCGTTGCTGTGGCGGATGACAGAATTCCTGGTGCAGTGGTAGAGAGGGTGATGCAGAGATTTTCTTGGCTTCCCTCAGTGGAGCTTGTTTCCGGCTTAAGTGAGGTGCAAGGATGTGACTCAGTAGAGGTAACCAGTGGCATGGGGCTGATTTGATGGAACCAGTAATGCAGCGCATTGTGTACTTCAGTTTTGTGTCTACGTTCTTCACATGTGCACTTTCCAACCAGACAGGTGCACAGTACTCGGCAGCAGAGTACACAAGGCTGATGTCAGTTAAACGCAGACAGTCAGCAGAGGTTCCCCAGGTGGTACCACTGAGCTTATGTAGTACGTTGTTCCTTGCAGCAAGTTTATGAGAAAGCTTGGTGATGTGCTCTTTGTAGCTCAGGGTTCTATCTAGAGTGATTCCGAGATATTTTGGAAAAGGATTGTACCTCAACGTTTGTCCATTGACCAGAGCTCTTGGTTTGTAGTTCGCAGCACGATTCGCTAGATGGAAAGAAGAGTCTTCAGTTTTTGATGTGCTTGGGATCTATCTCCAGGTCTTAAAGTTGACAGCTTCTCCAGATCCTGCGTAAGAATTCGTTCACCATTCTCGAAATTACTGCTCTGTGCTACCAGTGCGATGTCATCAGCATAGATGAATTTAGTTGATATTGTGGTTGGTAAATCATTAATGTATAAATTGAATAGTGGTGGGGCTAAAACAGATCCCTGTGGTAGTCCATTATTTAGTTTCCGTTTGTGGCTTTTAGAGTTGCCTAGAAACACTTCAAATTGCCTTTCACTAAGCATGCTGGATGTTAGATCCACAATTTCCCGACTCGGTACAACTTGCAGTAGCTTGTGATCCACCCTATTGACAAATGAGGCCACTTTTACGTGGAGTGGTATCTTCAACTTTCATGACATTCATCTTATGGATAGTATGCAGAGACACCACGGTACTGTGTCAGGGAATAATCGGCATCGGTGTAACTGGACTGCGCGGGCCGGGATAGATGGCGACCGTATTTTGGGACTAGTCTTCCACCCACGCCGCCTAACAGGCAGCAACTATCGGCGTTTCCTGTCGGTGACTTTGCCTCGCCTGCTGGAAGAAGTGCCACTGATGACTCAAAAGGTTATGTGGCTGCTACACGATGGTGCCCCAGCCCACTCCGCTGTTAACGCCCAGACTCATCTCAATCGTATCCCCCGTGGTCGATGGATCGGACGGGGAAGGGGGGTCCAGTTGCATGGCCTGCTCGTTCACCGGATCTCAGCCCGTGCGATTTATGATTACGGGGCCGTGTACGCAGAGCGAATTCCAGATGTGGAGACACTGGAGCAGTGTATTGATGCTGCCTTGGGCACTGTTGGGATGCAGCCTGGCCGATGTGAACGTGTGAGACAGAGCGTGGTACGGCCCGTACACGCATGCGTTGACTCACACGGATTCCACTTTCAACACACAGTATAAGTGAGGCTGCTTGGTACAGCGCGTGTTAGACCGCAGTCTCTATAGCACCACATGATTCAACAAATGGTCCCTGCCATGGAAGCGTTACATTTCCGGACATATCTTCATTAGATGTTTTTTGTTCCGTATCGTATGGTCGATGAATCTGTAGAGCTCGTACATGGTGGAAAGATGTCTCAACGAATGGACAGGGGAAGTTACTTTGAGGGTCACTTGCGCCGCCTTTCTTGCTTACGGATATCAGCTGTGCTTTCTTCCAGAACTGGTCACAGATCTCTGTTGGCAGGACCTCCTGCGTGCTACACTGAGCTGGCGGGAGCCCAGGTACTCCTACCAGCATCGGGCCGCACCTCCTGTTGCCCGGCGGCCGGCCGCGGTGGCCGAGCGGTTCTAGGCGCTTCAGTCCAGAACCGCGAGACCGCTACGGTCGCAGGTTCGAATCCTGCCTCGGGCATGGATGTATGTGATGTCCTTAGGTTAGTTAGGTTTAAGTAGTTCTAAGTTCTAGGCGACTGATGACCTCAGATGTTAAGTCCCATAGTGCTCAGAGTCATTTGAACCATTTTGTCGCCCGGCGAACTGGAGCAACTAGCTGTGGCGTGGAGTCAACAAGTCGCTGGGGTACTGAGCCCTCCTGCCTCTATAAGCCGACCACAATTGCGAAAGTGTTATCGGCCCAGCATTCTGTGCACGAACTGGCCTCTCTATTATTTCCTGTAAACGTTCGGGGGATTGATGTCGGACGAACTGCATGGCCGAATCATTCGCTCGAACTGTCCAGAATGTTCTTCAAACCAGTCGCGAACTGTTGTCCCACTGACATGGTATATTGCCATCCATAAAAATTCCATTGTTGTTTGGAAACATGTTAAAAGCGGTGGCTTGTTTTTATTTTTTATGTTACTATTCCTTGCTGTAGGGGCTGTGATTTTTGATATTTTTTGTCTAAACCAGCAAGGCAAAACAGAGGCCGCTACTTCCACCACATCAAGTGGATTTAGTGCTCACGTACTCACACTGAGCCGTGAACACTTCCCAGTTCATCAATGGCAAATAGTTGAACATGATTACTACTGTTATCGGTGCCATGCGTGCAATGGTCGTGCCAGGCGCGCGATATGGAGTCTCTATACTATCGTTAGTGGCGCGAGACCTGCACGACCTTATAGCAACCGGTATAGTTCCGCATTATTCTGTGACACCAGGGGTGATTTCACGTAATGAAAGGGAGATTGTAAGATTAACGGACTCATTTATTAAACAGTTGACAATCGAACAATAATACAACCAGATGGGGGTGGGGGAAGAAAGATTCCAGTTCAGCAGCCTGCCGCAACGTACTTTCATAACAAGCCACGACAGCAGGAGAAAAGGAATTTTAGTAACGATCGCCGTATTATCAAATGGAGTCCAATTTACTAAAGGAAGGGGTTGCAGGCATGCAACGACCACCACCACGAATCAGCCAAAGACTAAGAAAGATGCTACTGTGCGTGAGTCGCTGGGTAGCCTCCCGTACTAAAGGAATGAAACCCGCAAGACGCGAAACTGTTCACAGTGACCTACAAGGTTCCCTGTGGGCCGCAGGGCGGCAGTCTGCAGCGCACGTCGGCGCTCGTGCTCTCCTGGAAGCGGCGCCCCCGGCCACACCAGGACTGCCAGCTACTGGCCCTTTGTCCACCACCCACCCGCGGAGGGCGGTTGGCGCCCACCCTGAACTGGCCAATCACAGGGCCGCAATTTCGCAGGGAGGCGACCTCGCGACGTGAAAATCGAGCAGAAATAGCAGTTACGAGGTTGGAAAGGCAGGTTGGGGAACTGAGAACAGGAGAAACTTTGGCCGCTGCTGAACTTTCAAACGACACCACGTGCTACCGTGGCGTTCGGAAAAAGGATGGGAAACGGGAAGCCATGATGGCCGCTAGGAAGACTGCTACCCTCGACCATAAATAAGGAAAATTCCTGGCGCCAAGCTCCTCTCACAGATCAGTGGGAGACAAACTGTAAAAATCGTCAAATAAATCAGGCAACCCATAGAAATTATTAATATTTACCGAGTACCAGAATGCTGGGATTACAAATATTAAATGCGAGCACTGAGTGGTGAATGAAGTGCACGTGTTTCAATGTCCATGAAATTGTGTCCAAGTAGACAAACGCAGCCAGCGTGCACAGTGCCCTCTTGACAACTCGGGTCCGTGCCTTCGTGGGGTCTGCGCCACACTCGAACCCCGGAGGGTGGGCGGGGGGGGGGGGGGGGGGGGGGAGGGGCGCTGCAGGCGATGTCGTGCCGCTACCAGAGGCTCTCGCGTCGGTCTTCAGCTGCCACAGCTCCATTACTGCTACATTTCGCCGCTCTCTCCTAACGGATACGTTCGCCGTACGTCCCGCACAGATTTGCGCAGTCACATAACGCAGTGTTGCTTTTCTGTTGGCACTGGCAACTCTACGGATACGCCGCTGCTCTCGCTCGTTACGTGAACGCCGCCTGCCGCTGCGCTGTCGCCAGTCAGAGGCAGTGCCTGAAATTTGGTGTTGCCGGCACCTCACAATATTGAATTTCGTAACAGCTTCTTCAGTGTCTAGATCCAACTATTATTTCACGTCCAAAGTTCCTTAATTCCTGCGTGGAGCAGTTCTTAGATCGGTTACTGCTGCTACAATGACAAAAAATGGCTCTGAGCACTATGTGACTTTACTACTGTGGTCATCAGTCCCCTAGAACTTACAACTACTTAAACCTAACTAACCGAAAGACATCACACACATCCATGCCCGAGGCAGGATTCAAACCTGCGACCGTAGCAGTCGCGCGGTTCCGGACTGCGCGCTTAGAACGGCTAGACCACCGCGGCCGGCGCTACAATGACAGGTTATCAAGATTTACACTACTGTCCATTAAAATTGCTACACCAAGAAGAAATGCAGATGATAAACGGGTATTCATTGGACAAATATATTATACTAGAACTGACGTGTGATTACAGTTTCACGAAATTTCGGTGCATAGATCCTGAGAAATCAGTACCCAGAACGACGACCTCTGGCCGTAATAACGGCCTTGATACACCTGGGCATTAAGTCAAAAGGAGCTTGGATGGCGTGTACAGGTACAGCTTCAACACGATACCAGAGTTCATGAAGAGTAGTGACTGGCGTACTGTGACGAGCCAGTTGCTTGGCCACCATTGACCAGACGTTTTCAATTCGTGAGAGATCTGGAGAATGTGCTGGCCAGAGCAGCAGTCGAACATTTTCTATGTCCAGAAAGGCCCGTACAGGACCTGCAACACGCGGTCGTGCATTATCCTGCTGAAATGTAGGGTTTCGCAGGAATCAAATCAACGGTAGAGCCACGGGTCGTATCACATCTGAAATGTAACGTCCACTGTTCAAAGCGCCGTCAATGTGAACAAGAGGTGACAGAGACGTGTAACCAATGCCACCCCATACCATCACGCCAGTATGGCGATGACGAATACACGCTTCCAATGTGCGTTCACCGCCATGTCGCCAGACACGGATGCCACCATCATGATGCTGTAAACAGATTCATCCGAAAAAATGACGTTTTGTCATTCGTGCACCCAGGTTCGTCGTCGAGTACACAATCGCAGGCGCTCCTGTCTGTGATGCAGCGTCAAGGGTAACCGCAGCCATGGTCTCCGAGCTGATAGCCCATGTTGCTGCAAACGTCGTCGAACTGTTCGTGCAGATGGTTGTCGTCTTGCAAACGTTGACTCAGGGATCGAGACGTGGCTGTACGATCCGTTACAGCCGTGCGGATAAGATGCCTGTCATCTCGACTGCTAGTGATACGAGGCCGTTGGGATGCACCACGGCGTTCCGTATTACCCTCCTGAACCAACCGATTCCATATTCTGCTAACAGGCGTCGGATCTCGATCAACGCGAGCAGCAATGTCGCGGTACGATAAACCGCAATCGTGATGGCTACAATCCGACCTTTATCAAAGTCGAAAACCTGATGGTAGCATTTCTGTTCCTTACACGAGGCATCACAACAATGTTTCACCAGTCATCGCTGGTGCCGTTCTTGCAGGATCTTTTTCCGGCCACAGCGGTGTCGGCGATTTGAATTGTACCGGATTCCTGATATTCATTGAACATTCATGAAATGGTCGTACAGGAAAATCTGCACTTCATTGCTACCTCGGAGAAACCGTATCCCATCGCACGTGCGCCGGCTATAACAGCAGCTTCAAACCCATTTACACTACTGGCCATTAAAATTGGTAAACCACGAAGATGACGTGGTACAGACGCCAAATTTAACCGACAGAAAGAAGATGCTGTGGTATGCAAATGATTAGCTTTTCACAGCATTCATACAAAGTTGGCGCCGGTGGCGACACCTACAACGTGCTGACATGAGGAAAGTTTCCATCTGATTTCTCATACACAAACAGCAGTTGACCGGCCTTGCCTGGTGAAACATTGTTGTGATGCCTCGTGTAAGGAGGAGAAATGCTACCATCACGTTTCCGACTTCGATAAAGGTCAGATTGTAGCCATCGCGATTGCGGTTTATCGTATGCGACATTGCTGCTCGCGTTGATCGAGATCCGATGCCTGTTAGCAGAATACAGAATCGGTTGGTTCAGGAGGGTAATACGGAACGCCGTGCTGGATCCCAACGGCCTCGTATCACTAGCAGTCGAGATGACAGGCATCTTATCCGCGTGGCTGTAACGGATCGTACAGCCACGTCTCGATCCCTGAGTCAACGTTTGCAAGACGACAACCATCTGCACGAACAGTTCGACGACGTTTGCAGCAACATGGGCTATCAGCTCGGAGACCATGGCTGCGGTTACCCTTGACGCTGCATCACAGACAGGAGCGCCTGCGATTGTGTACTCGACGACGAACCTGGGTGCACGAATGACAAAACGTCATTTTTTCGGATGAATCTGTTTACAGCATCATGATGGTGGCATCCGTGTTTGGCGACATGGCGGTGAACGCACATTGGAAGCGTGTATTCGTCATCGCCATACTGGCGTATCACACGGCGTGATGGTATGGGGTGCCATTGGTTACACGTCTCGGTCACATCTTGTTCGCATTGACGGCACATTGAACAGTGGACGTTACATTTCAGATGTGTTACGACCCGTGGGTCTACTCTTCATTCGATCCCAGCGAAACCCTACATTTCAGCAGAATAATGCACGACCGCATGTTGCAGGTTCTGTACGAGCCTCTCTGGGTGCAGAAAATGTTCGATTGCTGCCCTGGCCAACACATTCTCCAGATCTCTCACCAACTGAAAACGTCTGGTCAATGGTGGCCGAGCAACTGGCTCCTCACAATACGCCAATCATTACTCTTGATGAACTGTGGTATCGTGTTGAAGCTGCATGGGCAGCTGTACCTTTACACGCCATCCAAGCTCTGTTTGACTCAATGCGCAGGCGTCTCAAGGCCGTTATTACGGCTAGAGGTGGTTGTTCTGGGTACTGATTTCTCAGGATCTATGCGTGAAAATGTAATCACATGTCAATTCTAGTATAATATATTTGTCCAATGATTACCCATTTATCATCTGCATTTCTTCGTGGTGTAGCAATTTTAATGGGCGGTAGTGGTTCAAATGGCTCTGAGCACTATGGGACTCAACTGCTGTGGTTATCAGTCCCCTAGAACTTAGAACTAGTTAAACCTAACTAACCTAAGTACATCACACACATCCATGCCCGAGGCGGGATTCGAACCTAGCGGTCGCACGGTTCCGGACTGCGCGCCTAGAACCGCGAGAGCACCGCGGCCGGCAGGCCAGTAGTGTAAAAAGAGACTGGCAGACAAACAATACGATGCATAAGCGTACTGCAAGGATTTCACCGTACTGTTGAATACTGAAGGTAATGGAAACGAAAGAATCGAAATGAGCGTACGGCATCGCCGGTCGGGGGGTGCCTATTCGGGGAAGTCCGGCCGCCGGCTGCGAGTCTTGTTTCAGTCGACACCACACTGGGCGATGTGCGCGTCGGTGTTGAAGATGAAGTGATTGTGAGGACATCGAGTCGTCACTGAGCAGAGAAGATCTCCGCCGCAGCCGGGAATCGAACCCGCGCCCGATTGCGTGGCAGCCGAGCGCGTTACCACGCAGCTAGGTAGGCGGGCATTGAAGCCAAAGATGGTATTAATTGCAGTCAGTCGTCAGGTAGGTGCATCGCGTCGTTTTTCTCTCTCTCCCCCCGCACCCGGCCGCCCGTATCGAGAGCGTTGTACGACTCCTGGACTTTCCAGGGCGCCTCCAGCTCCGGAGGGTCGGACCGTTAAAGAGTTTCGTTATGAGCAAAATGTTTGGGAGTTTTTGTGAGAGAGACCCTGCGATAATGTTGTGTTACGGTTGCCTATCCGAGCTGCCTGTCGCGGTTAACAGAGAATTCGTAGCCTGTTGACTTGACACGCACGGAGCTGATCTGACTTTCCTGCCTAACCACACCGTGTGGAAGTCGCGAAATACTGGGAGGTAAACAGACAAATATTTGTGGCAGGCCAGACTACAAACACGCCTGCTGCAAGCTCCACTCGCAGCAGTGTCGCCTTTAAAGCCACACCGACTGTTCATCGACCGTAACCCTTCCAAAAAATATGAATAAAGTTATTCAAATACCGCCACCAGTCACAAACTGCCTTGAATACTTAAATTATTTAATTAGCAAGATGTTTCGAGGTTGGACTTCGCTATCAGGAAATAGCGGAAGTAAAATACACCGGACACCGGTAGAAACAGATATTTTCGGTTTCCTCTTTCACTTGTCTTGAATGTTTTTGTGCTTCCACTGTTGATGTCTAACCTTCAAACATGGTTGTAATTAATTAATTCACTTAAGTAGTGAAGTAATAATGTGATTGGTAGCGGTATTTGCAAAACCTTTTCATAATTGAACGTTTCGTTTTTGAACGAGACTGAACTTTCGGAACCAAAGAAATGCATTCCTGAGAGAGTGCGTTCATATATGTAAATAACATCGAATTGCGCAGAACATCCTTGTACCAGAACAGACAGCAACAGAAATGTATGCTTCTCATGAATGAAATATGTTTTTATATTCTATTTATTTCAGCGCAGAAAGTTACAATTAGGCGCATATTCGAAAGTATTTCGCCACGAAGAAGTTATACCGTAGCTTATTTCACTTAGTCAGTGAGATTTTGTCATTTTTTACATTTATAAACAATTGAAAACAACTGTTAACTTTACGACTGCCTTTCTCACCGCTAGGAGCGCTAGTGTCGTTCCATCTGTCAGACGATAACAATTTTCACAGCAGTTAGTGTCAGGAATGTTTATGTTAGACTATGCTTGTCCTACATTAATAAGAAAGTCGCACAATCTATTGGGAAGTCGAAGATGGAAGATAACTTATGATACTGGTATACACGAACCCACGTTCATGCACTCCACAACTGCACATTTACACTATAGTGATCGCCTGCGACCTCCCATGTCATTTTTTATCTCACAGTGTCCTGAAGACAAACAGGCCAGCTCAGCGCCCATTGCTTCGCCATATACTCTGCATGGCCTGCGAGATTCTATATGTTGTTGTTTAATCGAATATTTACGTTGTTCACAAACTGCAATGCCTCCTAAGCTTTTCACGCTAATTAAGACTTCTGAGTAAAAAGCGAGTCTCATAGCTAGAGTCCAAACTCATGCGTTGTGGAGATATTTCAACAGCAACTTTCATCGCCTAACGAATATTTCTTTATATCTACCTCTTCCTTCGTCGTCGGCGTTGTCGATGTTGCCGTGAGGCACCGTTATACCAAGTGGAGAGGCGCGTCGATCTTAGAGCATGAGATATGATGACCTCATGACATTGACAACACACAACGGTCACGGTAGCACCTGATTCCAGAACAGCTGCAGTAGTTAGGATCTACCAACTACCTACCCCCTCTTGACCAGGTCCCCAAAACTTAACTCGTAACGAGATCCCTTCGAAGCAAATTGTCATAACGATCGTCTATAAAGGCTTCGTACAACGATAAGAAATGTTACAGTTTATGGAATAATAACAAATACAACCAACTGTCTTGTTTCTTCTGTTTTATTTAACGTAACTTTGCTCACAGTTTTATTTCGCATTCACTACTCATTCACACTCTGATGTGGAGTATATGCGAGTGCCTGAACCCTAACTCCCAAGTTCCATCGAAACAGTGTTGGTTGCTCGACACCAACAGTCAATGATAATGATACAGTTTTTCTCCTTTTCATAAACTGGAGCCAGTTCTCTCCGATATAATAATAAAAAAAAGAATCTCAATACCGCGTCCCTCGTGAGATGCGAATCGATTTATCCCGGAATTGACCGCCCTGTAGGTGTACTCAATTTAATGACCACACTTCGCTATCCGCGATTTCGTGTAACTAAATGTCCTTTTGTTACTCTGATTGTATACCGTAGTTAATTAAAACTCGCCCCTATATTTTTTCACTACGCACAATTAACATTTCTTTAGTTGTTTATTTCTAAGAGTGAACGAAAAAAATTACGCCGTATCATGGGCTTCGTCGATATAAAGCAAAACACTTCAATATGCCAAGTTTTACCTCTTCTTATAGGATCGGCTCCCTTACTCATTAATTTACTATATATTATTTCCAATAACGCTAAACAGGTATCGCTGTGATATTTTAATTGTATTCAAAAGCATGTTATTATTATTATGACCGACCTGTAACGACGCTGCCGCGCGCTAATTCAAGCTCGCCGGTGTGTGTGTGTGTGTGTGCTGCGCGCGTGTGTCAGTGCAGTGGTGTGCGGTCGCAATTACTTTACGCGACGTTTGTGTAGTTCCGCGCCCAGCCTCTAGAGGCGCTGTGTTTTCTAGCTTTTATTTACGTTCTGTTTATTATTATTATTATTATTCCTTGTTTTTTGAGTTAGTGAGTAGTTCCGTGCCTCCTGACTTGTGTGGACTAGTACTGATTTCTCTCCTAACTACGGAAGTTTCCGAGGATTAAGGATCCTCTGTATAGGCCGGATGCTACGGTCGCAGGTTCGAATCCTGCCTCGGGCATGGACGTGTGTGATGTCCTTAGGTTAGTTAGGTTTAAGTAGTTCTAAGTTCTAGGGGACTGATAACCACAGATGTTAAGTCCCATAGTGCTCAGAGCCATTTGAACCATTTTTTATAGGCCAGAAGCAAATTTTATAGCTCCGATCTGTCCATGCATGCCGGGCGTCGTCAGATACGCGCTCGCCATAAAGTTATTGTTGCTCAACTGAAGGTCTTCATTCTTCTGAATCACGTTAAACAAAGGTCGGACAGCCACCAGTTTAGCTGAACCCGACAGACCAAATCGTAACAAATCGCCTGGCGTGCGTTTTTAACGATAGTTTTACACTCTCCCAGCCTTTATTCATGCAATATTATATATAAATATACAGACAGGACCGAAAGATCGATGTCTCTACTGTAACCAATAGAGGCAAATACGCTATTCAAGTTCCGTTACATCTATCTTGATTGGTATTGTTACATAGCCGAGAAGTCAAATACCAATTCTCATAAATTTAGCTTTAAAATTTTTTTAATGTAACGAAGTATTTTCGTAAAAATTTTGATCCCCTATTCCACTCACTTAATGGTTGAGTTTCCAGAAACAGTGAAACATGATTTTTTTTATTTCTTACCGAGAAGTCAAATACCAATTGTCATACATGCAGCCTTAAAAATCCTTTGTAGTCCCTTATTAATTATTTTCAAAAAAGCTTTCACGCATTTTTACTCCCTTAGTGGCTGATTTCCAAAAATGCTGAAGTACTTCTCCTTCATTTTCTGACTGAGAAACCACATACGACTTTTCGTAGGTCTAGCTTCGCCAATGTATCAAAAAGCATTTCATTCTCTAGTTAAGCCTCCTATGAGTGGAATTTCGGACAAGGATGCCTACAGAATGAGGTCCACACCCTCTCCAACCTTCAACTTTCTGTCCTTAGTAGTTTGGGGTGGGCGATGATGAGTCAGTCAGTCAGGACACTGCATTTCATATACACTACTGGCCATTAAAATTGCTACACCAAGAAGAATTGCAGATGATAAAAGGGTATTCATTGGACAAATATATTATACTAGAACTGACGTGTGGTTGCATTTTCACGCAATTTTAGTGCATAGATCCTGAGAAATCAGTGTGACTGGCGTATTGTGACAAGCCAGTTGCTCGCCCACCATTGAACAGACGTTTTGAATTGGTGAGAGATATGGAGAATCTGCTGGCCAGGGCAGCAGTCGAACATTTTCTGTGTCCAGAAAGGCCCGTACAGGACCTGCAACATGCGGTCGTGCATTATCCTGCTGAAATGTAGGGTTTCGCAGGGATCGAATGAAGGGTAGAGCCACGGGTCGTAACACATCTGAAATGTAACGTCCACTGTTCAAAGTGCCGTCACTGCGAACAAGAGGTGACCGAGACGCCGGGTGATACGCCAGTACGGCGATGACGAATACACGCTTGCAATGTGCGTTCACCACGATGTCGCCAAACACGGAAGCGACCATTATGATGTTGTAAACGGAACCTGGATTCATCCGAAAAAATGACGTTTTGCAATTCGTGTACCCAGGTTCGTCGTTGAGTACACCATCGCAGGTGCTCCTGTCTCTGATGCAGCGTCAAAGGTAACCGGAGCTACGGTCTCCGAGCTGATAGTCCATGCTGCTGCAAACGTCGTCGAACTGTTCGTGCGGATGGTTGTTGTCTTGGGAACGTCCCGATCTGTTGACTCAGGGATCGAGACGTGGCTGCACGATCCGTTACAGCCATGCGGATAAGATGCCTGTCATCTCGACTGCTAGTGATACGAGGCTGTTGGAATCCAGCACAGCGTTCCGTATTTCCCTCCTGAACCCACCGATTCCATATTATGCTAACAGTCATTGGATCTCGACCAACGCGACCAGCAATGTCGCGATACGATAAACCGCATTCGCGATAGGCTACAATCCGACCTTTATCAAAGTCGGAAACGTGATGGTACGCTTTTTTCCTCCTTACACGAGGCACCACAACAACGTTTCACCAGGCAACGCCGGTCAACTGCTGTTTGTGTGCGAGAAATCGGTTGGAAACTTTCCTCATGTCAGCACGTTGTAGGTGTCGCCACCGGCTCCAACCTTGTGTGAATACTCTGAAAAGCTAATCATTTGCATACCACAGCATCTTCTTCCCGTCGGTTAAATTTCGCGTCTGTAGCTCGTCATCTTCGTGGTGCAGCAATTTTAATGACCACTAGTGTATTTGCCATTAATTAACATTTGATGATAAATCTGCAATGAGGCTTTACCTCGAAACGACCTACGGTACTGACAATAGCATCGAACTTATAATACGAACGCAATGAAATACTACGAAATGCAGTATGGCGTCAGTCTACGTCAGACTTTACTGGTCGCCTCCAGTTGCAGTAATGACGTCAGTAAGTCAGCCAACCAGCAGTCCCAACTAACTCGGCTGCCTCGAGTCGCAGTCGTCCATCCGCTCGCCACTGGCAGCGACGCTTAAGGAGGTGGGGCCAAGCCGAGGCGGGGAAGCCCCCAGCACGAGCGTCGACCAGCGGTCTGCAGCGGCGGCAGCTGGCGAGCCACGTGCAAGAGGCGGCCTTCCAGGAACCGCCGCCGCATCACGCACGCGCCTCACCTTGCTTCTGGGATTCCCCCGCCCCCTTCAGCGCAAGCTCCAGTGGTCGTTCTGCATGTCGCCCAATTACACTTCTGCCCCACCTCGGTGTTTTAGCGAGAGTACAAGGTTCCACGAGCGGCGCGGTTTTCCCGTATTCTCTAACCGAGTGCGGCGACAACTGGTGTGTGTGTGTGTGTGTGTGTGTGTGTGTGTGTGTGTCCACCTCCTGACGTAAGCGCGTCTGACTGCACAACAAACACCATTCGACAAGGGACAGCTGTACAGTGAAAGAAACAAGAGAGCGGCACAGCTGCAAGTGTCCCAGTTAATTGTGGTCCGAGCACGGTGCTCACAACCCGAACCACACGCCACTGTTAAGCGCTAATGAAGGACTGGATCCCTTACCCCCATTGCACATATTTCATTAAGATCAATCCAACACATTTATTTCAAATAACATAAATGAAGCTACATTTGAATCTGTCTGACATTAAACAGGAATAAAAGAAAACAATTTCAATATCAGCTTATTTAGTGCGTGAAGCGCGAGTTAAGCCAATAACCAGATAAACTAAACAATTCTCCGTAATTCAAAAGAAACAGAAAAACAAAATTGAATCAATACACCCTGTAAGTAGGCTGTTTAGGTTCTTATGTTGGTAACGTCACGTAGCGCTCTGTATGAAAATCACTGGCTGTGCTGTGTGCAGTCTGTGGCTGGTTTGCATTTTTGGAATAGTCGCCATTCTAGTGTTGGGCAGCTGGATGTGAACAGCGCGTAGCGTTGCGCAGTTGGAGGTGAGCCGCCAGCAGTGGTGGATGTGGGGAGTGAGATGGCGGAGTTTTGAGAGCGGATGATCTGGACGTGTGTCCATCAGAGACAGTAAATTTGTAAGACTGGATGCCATAAACTGGTATTTATTCAGGGTGTTACATAAAGGTACGGCCAAACTTTCAGGAAACATTCCTCACACACAAAGAAAAATATGTTATGTGGACATGTGTCCGGAAACGCTTAATTTCCATGTTATAGCTCATTTTAGTTTCGTCAGTATGTACTGTACTTCCTCGATTCACCGCCAGTTGGCCCAATTGAAGGAAGGTAATGTTGACTTCGCTGCTTGTGTTGACATGCGACTCATTGCTCTACAGTACTATCATCAAGCACATCTGTACGTAGCATCAACAGGTTAGTGTTCATCACGAACGTGGTTTTGCAGTCAGTGCAATGTTTACAAATGCGGAGTTGGCAGATGCCCATTTGATGTACGGATTAGCACGGGGCAATAGCCGTGGCGCGGTACGTTTGTATCGAGACAGATTTCCAGGACGAAGGTGTCCCGACAGGAAGACGTTCGAAGCAATTGATCGGCGTCTTAAGGAGCACGGAACATGTGGTGTCACCGCCAGACACCACACTTGCTAGGTGGTAGCCTTTAAATCGGCCGCGGTCCCTTAGTATACGTCGGACCCGCGTGTCGCCACTGTCAGTGATCGCAGACAGAGCGCCGCCACGCGGCAGGTCTAGAGAGACTTACTAGCACTCGCCCCAGTTGTACAGCCGACTTTGCTAGCGATAGTTCACTGACAAAATACGCTCTCATTTGCCGAGACAATAGTTAGCATAGCCTTCAGCTACGTCATTTGCTACGACCTAGCAAGACGCCGTATTCAATTGATATTTATTATTGTGAAGCATGTATCATCAAGAGCGATGTTCTACAATTATGGATTAAAGTTAAGTATTACATCATCTACGTACTTTATTTGCAATTCTCAAGATATTGTCCTGTTCGAGACCTCACGCCAGTCTGCGTGTAATTAAACGCGTGCATTTCGGCCTCCTCTAGCAACACGGTGTTCGCTCTTCTGCCAACACTTCAGAACATTCCAGCCTATGACTCGCGACTGGGGAAGACCTAGAACGACGAGGACACCTGCAATGGACGAGGCAATTCTTCGTGCAGTTGACGATAACCCTAATGTCAGCGTCAGAGAAGTTGCTGCTGTACAAGGTAACGTTGACCACGTCACTGTATGGAGAATGCTACGGGAGAACCAGTTGTTTCCGTACCGTGTACGGCGTGTGCAGGCACTATCAGCAGCTGATTGGCCTCCACGGGTACACTTCTGCGAATGCTTCATCCAACAGTGTGTCAATCCTCATTTCGGTGCAAATGTTCCCTATACGGATGAGGCTTCATTCCAACGTGATCAGATTGTAAATTTTCACAGTCAACACGTGTGGGCTGACGAGAATCCGCATGCAATTGTGCAATCACGTCATCAACACAGATTTTCTGTGAACGTTTGGGCAGGCATTATTCGTGATGTCTCGATTGGGCCCCACGTTCTTCCACCTACGCTCAATGGAGCACGTTATCATGATTTCATACGGGATACTCTACCTGTGCTGCTAGAACATGTGCCTTTACAAGTACGACACAACATGTGGTTCGTGCACGACGGAGCTCCTGCACATTTCAGTCGAAGTGTTCGTACGCTTCTCAACAACAGATTCGGTGACCGATGGATTGGTAGAGGCGGACCAATTCCGTGGCCTCCACGCTCTCCTGACCTCAACCCGCTTGACTTTCATTTATGGGGGCATTTGAAAGCTCTTGTCTACGCAACCCCGGTACCAAATGTAGACACTCTTCGTGTTCGCATTGTGGACGGCTGTGATACAATACGCCATTCTCCAGGGCTGCATCAGCGCATCAGGGATTCCATGCGACGGAGGGTGGATGCATGTATCCTCGCTAACGCAGGACATTTTGAACATTTCCTGTAACAAAGTGTTTGAAGTCACGCTGGTACGTTCTGTTGCTGTGTGTTTCCATTCCATGATTAATGTGATTTGAAGAGAAGTAATAAAATGAGCTCTAACATGGAAAGTAAGCGTTTCCGGATACATGTCCACATATCATATTTTCTTTCTTTGTGTGTGAGGAATGTTTCCTGAAAGTTTGGCCGCGCCTTATTGTAACACCCTGTATTATGACTTTTGATCAGTATTAAGGTAAATACATTGTTTGTTCTCTATGAAAATCTTTCATTTGCTAACTATGCCTATCAGTAGTTAGTGCCTTCAGTAGTTAGAATCTTTTATTTAGCTGGCAGTAGTGGCGCTCGCTGTAGTGCAGTACTTTGAGTAACGAAGATTTTTGTAAGTCATTCATGGAAGGTATATGTTGTGTTGGCAGAAGAGCCAACACCGTGTTACTAGAGGAGGTCGAAATGCACGCGTTTTAGCTCACGCAGGCTGGCGTGAGGAGGGAAGGACTATACTGACGTGAGGTCTGGAACATGACAAGGAATTAGAATTCAGAAAGCGGACACAATTAGTTTGATACTTATCTTTAATCCATTAATGATGAACGTCGCTCTTGACGGTACATGATTCACAATATTATCTGTTCAGAATACATTAATAGTAACTGAATATGGCGCCTTGCTAGGTCGTAGCAAATGACGTAGCTGAAGGCTATGCTAAACTGTCGTCTCTGCAAATGAGAGCGTATGTAGACAGTGAACCATCGCTAGCAAAGTCGGCTGTACAACTGGGGCGAGTACTAGGAAGTTTCTCTAGACCTGCCGTGTGGCGGCGCTCGGTCTGCAATCACTGATAGTGGCGACACGCGGGTCCGACGTATACCAACGGACCGCGGCCGATTTAAAGGCTACCACCTAGCAAGTGCGGTGTCTGGCGGTGACACCACAGTATAGGATACTGTTAGTCAGGGCCATTATTTTGTAGGGATTTTTGAAAGTCAGATTGCGTTGCGCTAAAAATATTGTGTGTCAGTTTAAGCACAGTCATTTATAATTTTTCTAAGGGGACGTTTGAACCCCAGTGACAAATATAAAAAAAAATCCTTACAATACTACTCAAAAGAATACACTCAAGTGGGGAGCAGTCATTCACCCGACAGAACACTTCAAAATGAGTTCAATAACACAGCTGTGTGCCCCAGAAAACTGCAAGACGTTAAATACACTTCATATGACGAACAACATTAACATTACGCCACTCCTGTTGGAACTGCAGTGTCCCAAAGAAACAGTCGCTTATTCTGAAAGAACAATAAATTACGGCATAAAGGAATTCCAAATCTTTCTCCTTTGTAGGCGGAGGCTGAGCCAGAAACACAGTTTTGCTGTGAAATCTTAGAGGACACCCGGAAGCAGTAACAGACAAGGGGTGGGCACCCACAAGTAACACAGGCTAAGAGTCAGGCCGGGAGCACACCCTACGAGAACTTGTCCACACTACGCTCACCACAAACTGCAGACATTCCGGCCGAACATAATCTCGCGGTGGCTGCCAGAAGGACGAAGCGACCGACAGGCCCTCGCCGTGCTTCTCACACGGGCGCCTCAGTTTGCACAAACACCTAGGCCCACACCAACTCCGGACTCCCATCTCACCGCCAGGCTCGGCACAGTTTATACGAAATGCCTTCCAGGCAACCAGTAACTGCGCAAGGAGTTTCACGATTAGCAAACAGCTCCAGCGTAACAGACATCACACGTGTGCATACGCCCGAGCCACAACTCCGCCAGTCTCACCGGCCGACCGACTGCCTCTCGCCGTCCCGCGCGCCACAGCCGAAAACCCAAAGATGCTCGTGCCTGGGGACGCGCCAAAGATAACAAGCCGATCGCTGATGATCGACCAGCGATCTGGCTCAAAGTGGCACAGAGAATTGAGTTGCGAAACTCGTTTCTTGTAGCCAATGTTCCGAAATTGCACTGCCGGAAAATAAGAATGCAACTTCTTCAGGGACAAGCTACTTTGCTGGATAGTGAGGTGACAGGTAGTCGACCGTTGTAGGAGCATACGATAGCGGAGCGTGCAGAGTGGAGGGCCAGCCGCGCCGGTGCGCAGCGCAACTCTCTGTGCAGCCTGACGAGCGAGGGGCTGATGGAAGGCGCGCCAGGCGTGTTCAGCTGGCCAGAGGTCTGGCCGCCCTGCCGGCCAGGGCAGTTGCAGGGCACGCTTCGCGTTAGCTCCTGGACGTGGACGTGCATTATCCTGCTGAAAAAGCGAATCACGCTACTGTCCAAGGAATGGCAGTAGCACGCGCGTAACAGCCTGTGCGGCCCACCGGTCTAACATTCTGCGTGGGGTCTGTTTGTTCCAAGTCGTGTCTCCCTACCACTTTCGCGCAACGACGCTCTGAGCGTGTTTTTTAGGGAATTGACTAGTCTGAACCTGGGACCTGTTGCCGGTAAGGAGACGCCACACCACACACGACATGTAGAGTTCACAAGATTTCAGTGAGACTAGCGACGATATAATCAAATAATTAATGATTTCAGCGTCAGCTACACTGCACTCCCTGTAAAAGATTCTTAATACTAACTAAATTTAGTGGAAGGGGTTCAAGGCTTTCCAATTTTTATTTAGCTGGGAAAATAACGTCGAAAAATCAGTTAAGTTTACCACTGGAATTTTTATTCTACTCACAAAACTTTGTTTATAAATTGCACTATTGACAAAAGGATGATAAAAACGAACTGCATTCAACAAAAATGTGAACGAATAATCTCTGAATGGGTTTCCAAGTTCGATAATGGATCGAAGGGTGACCTATGCCATATCACATCTATAATCTAGGTTTAAATCAAGTTTCATATAAGAGAAAACTATCAAAAATGGTCTACAGTGACCCTCAATTATCTTTAATTACTTATTTAACTTGTCATAAATTACAGTGGCTGATGTGGCTTCGCAATAATTATATAACAGAAAAATCATCGTGTTTCAGATTTTAACTTCAAGTAGCAAATGTGAATACCATGAGCTTCAATTGACGATCGACACTAGTATTACGTAAAAAGGGGATGTAACAGATGAGACTTCTGCAGTTCTGAGTGAAGCTTTATGCGCTGTTATGCGGCATCGCGTGCGTTCATTACCTTGTCGGTGGTTAGTCAGCGTCAGGGGGCGGCGGGCGGCGCAGCTCCACACACCTCGCCGTCTCGGAAGCAACTCTCTCGAACTTATCCTTACTACTGTTTACCGAAGTTGGTTTAAGAAAAGGGTATCTGGCTGTGTTCTCAACTGACCAAACAGCGTCTCAATGTTAACCTTAAACTTTGCGTACAAAAATTCTGTCTATCCAATGAGTAACGTTATACTTTTCGTGGTGGGGCAATGTTTTTAATGTTCGCTACGTAACAGAGACGCGTATAGTCTCACGCTAAAACTTGCGGCTGGTGTGGCCCTTTTAGTGTTATCGTAAGATCTATACTGTTCTTCTGGAGGGCTCTATCTTTTGACACGGGCTGGGGGATGGACCTCTTGGCGGTCAGCCGGCGATGCGTGTGTCCCATTGTCCCGCTCTTATCGTAGGGTCTTCTAGCTTAACACGGTCCTGCTCTCGGCTTCTGTTCTCGTTTCTCCCCTCGGAACTGCATCTGTTTCACGGTGGGAAGGTATGACATGCATTTACGCGTTCTTGTGTTAGTCTGTGGTATTCCATTTGCTCACTCATTGATCGTATTACTTTGGTTAATTTAATGTCCGGATTTATTAGGAGCTATGTGACATATTGCTGGATTTGCTATCATATCAGGGTTTTCATGGAAGGTGTTGGATTTGCCTGACACCTTACACCGGCCCTGGCTGCTTCACCCTGCAGAAACACCAAATGTGTGCACGAGTTGTAACTGGTGGCTCTCCACACAACGTGAAGCCTTGGGGAGAAGCATACAGTGTCTTTCGTAAGTTTTGCGACAAACACAATAGTCTTGTATTTGTTTTGAGAAATAACAGGTAAACAATTAAACGTATTATGTTTGTTATTCCAATAGAAGAAATGATATTCATAGAGCAATAAACCGAAAATTTTACTTCATTTATATATATTGGCCACGACATCTTGGTAGATGATTGTTGCAGTGTGTGTGTGTTTATGGGTTGCATTTTTTCATATGACTTGTCAAGGCAATGGCAGCACGGCATCTCTTGCCGCAATTGTCACAAGTGTATCTGGCTGCTGAGGCAGGAGCAGTGGTAGCATTGCGAAGCTTTTTCTGACTTAATCTAACAAGCCTTCATCATGCTTCGACATTCCAGATGATATACACTCCTGGAAATGGAAAAAAGAACACATTGACACCGGTGTGTCAGACCAACCATACTTGCTCCGGACACTGCGAGAGGGCTGTACAAGCAATGATCACACGCACGGCACAGCGGACACACCAGGAACCGCGGTGTTGGCCGTCGAATGGCGCTAGCTGCGCAGCATTTGTGCACCGCCACCGTCAGTGTCAGCCAGTTTGCCGTGGCATACGGAGCTCCATCGCAGTCTTTAACACTGGTAGCATGCCGCGACAGCGTGGACGTGAACCGTATGTGCAGTTGACGGACTTTGAGCGAGGGCGTATAGTGGGCATGCGGGAGGCCGGGTGGACGTACCGCCGAATTGCTCAACACGTGGGGCGTGAGGTCTCCACAGTATATCGATGTTGTCGCCAGTGATCGGCGGAAGGTGCACGTGCCCGTCGACCTGGGACCGGACCGCAGCGACGCACGGATGCACGCCAAGACCGTAGGATCCTACGCAGTGCCGTAGGGGACCGCACCGCTACTTCCCAGCAAATTAGGGACACTGTTGCTCCTGGGGTATCGGCGAGGACCATTCGCAACCGTCTCCATGAAGCTGGGCTACGGTCCCGCACACCGTTAGGCCGTCTTCCGCTCACGCCCCAACATCGTGCAGCCCGCCTCCAGTGGTGTCGCGACAGGCGTGAATGGAGGGACGAATGGAGACGTGTCGTCTTCAGCGATGAGAGTCGCTTCTGCCTTGGTGCCAATGATGGTTGTATGCGTGTTTGGCGCCGTGCAGGTGAGCGCCACAATCAGGACTGCATACGACCGAGGCACACAGGGCCAACACCCGGCATCATGGTGTGGGGAGCGATCTCCTACACTGGCCGTACACCACTGGTGATCGTCGAGGGGACACTGAATAGTGCACGGTACATCCAAACCGTCATCGAACCCATCGTTCTACCATTCCTAGACCGGCAAGGGAACTTGCTGTTCCAACAGGACAATGCACGTCCGCATGTATCCCGTGCCACCCAACGTGCTCTAGAAGGTGTAAGTCAACTACCCTGGCCAGCAAGATCTCCGGATCTGTCCCCCATTGAGCATGTTTGGGACTGGATGAAGCGTCGTCTCACGCGGTCTGCACGTCCAGCACGAACGCAGGTCCGACTGAGGCGCCAGGTGGAAATGGCATGGCAAGCCGTTCCACAGGACTACATCCAGCATCTCTACGATCGTCTCCATGGGAGAATAGCAGCCTGCATTGCTGCGAAAGGTGGATATACACTGTACTAGTGCCGACATTGTGCATGTTCTGTTGCCTGTGTCTATGTGCCTGTGGTTCTGTCAGTGTGATCATGTGATGTATCTGACCCCAGGAATGTGTCAATAAAGTTTCCCCTTCCTGGGACAATGAATTCACGGTGTTCTTATTTCAATTTCCAGGAGTGTATCATCACGCCACTCTGGTCTCGTGCTAGCCCGTGCGTCCCATCTGTTTGTGTCGATTCCAAAGCTCTCCGTACCTTGTTTACAGGAGTCCTTGAACTTCAATACAGGACGTCCTACAGGTCTTTTGGCTATAGAGATCTCTCCGAGCATCACCTCACGTGGCAATGTGTTACGATCCATACGGTGGACGTGTCCCAGCCAGCGGAGTCGTCTCTGCTTCAAGATAGCTGAAATACTGTTGCCATTAGTTTTAGATATCACTGCTTCGTTGGTCACTCGGTCCTTCCACGTTACTCCGAGGATGGATCTCAGGCACCGCACGTGGAAAGCATTAAGGCGACGTTCTTGTTTGGCACAGGTAGTCCATGTTTCCGATGCATACAAAAGGATATTGAGGACGCAAGTTTGATATACAAGAATTTTGATGGTCAAAGAGAGTTTGTTGTTTTTCCAAACACGTGTAGAGAGTTTGCCAAAAGTTGTCGCAGCTCTTCCCAACAGACGTGTTTGGTTCTGTAGTAGATCCAAGATAGCAGAAGCTATCTATGACTTGCAGAGTAGTGCCATCTAGTGTGATATTCGGCTTTGTGTTAGCACCCTGAACCATAATTACGGTCTTACTGCTGTTTACACTCGTCGGGAATAGGTGGCATGCGTGACTAAATCTTGATACGAGCTCTTGCAGCTCTTCTGCGGAGTTCGCAACAATTGTAGCATCATCAGCACACAGGAGTTCACGAGCGACTATCTCGTAGCGCTTTGTCTTTTTTGTGGCGGCGTTCGTAGCGACAAACAATTCGCTGTAGAAACGGCTTACGAAGTCACCGCCACGCTTTTAATAGCGGGCCGACCGGTCCGCTGGAACAGTGAACAGAAAGATGAAAACCCAAACACTCTGATTAAATAAAGTCGGTACTTATCTTTATTAACGAAGATACAGAAACACAGTAGTGAACTCCGTGTCTACAGAGATCTGTCTAGTTCGAGTCGGAGCGGCTAGGTCAGCGTCGGCTGACGACAAACAACAACTCTGCTGCGATGAACACACAACTGACTAGCAAGTACACAATTCGGTGGCGAGTATACAACTGAGCGGCGAATACAGAACTGTCCTAGCACTCGCGACTCCAGCGCTTAAGAAACCAGAAGCCAGCGGTGGCGCGCGCAGACTTGCGGCGATTTCCTGTCTCGCTGGCGCTGCTTATGCGGACGGCGTCCGGACTTCGATGCTGCCAACCTTTTGGCAGCGGGCTCGGGTGGCATTACTGGCTAGGATATAACAGTCTTACTCTTCAGAAGACTCACGTTGAAAAGCCTTCCATATTTCCTAGTATGCAGATGTACTCCAACATTGCAATTCTCGAAAGCCACTTGGAGCAGACCCGAGAGAAAAATTCCAAAAAGTGTAGGTGCCAACACACAGCCTTGTCTTACGCCACAGTTCATACTGAATGGTTTAGATGTACTGCCATCGAAGGTTACAGAGCCACGCATATTGTCGTAAAAAGATCTTATTAAAGACAGCAAAGGTGGAGGGCATCAATTCACCGCCTTGTGTCACAATGGGACAAGTGTCTCAACAGCCTGGCCGAGCGGTTCTAGGCGCTACAGTCTGGAACCGCGCGACCGCTACGTCGCAGGTTCGAATCCTGCCTCGGGCATGGATGTTTGTGATGTCCTTAGGTTAGTTAGGTTTAAGTAGTACTAAGTTCTAGGGGACTGATGACCTCAGAAGTTAAGTCCCATAGTGCTCAGAGCCATTTGAACCATTTCTTTGCCTCAACAAACGTCCATGACCCGCACACAGTCTGTACAGAGTGCCACTGCAGTCCCCAGTCGACTCCTTCACACCAGAGGAGACCCGTTTGTGGCGCCGTGGTGTCTGTCGGCACCGGTGTGCGGACATTGGCCACGGTTTTGCCTGCTCCGAGGGGTTGGCTCCCTTGTCTCCCCCCCCTCCTCCCCCTCCTCCCCCTCCCCACCCGCCGCCCAACCCGCAGTAAAGGTACTTACCGAGCCTTTCCGCTGATTCACTTAACATAGGACCACAATCGCTATGGATTCTCCGCCACATTTCTAGACAGAGTTTCGTTGTGGAAACTATTAAATGCATCTCGCATTGAAATCCGCATCAGATTTCGAGCCTCAGTAAAACTTCGCCAAACTTGCAGATTTTGCGCTCGTCTAAATTATACGTGCCTTTTTCGGTGCTCCTGCAGCAGCTTTCTGTCGTGTTTTGTGTACCGTGGGGGATCAGTTCCGTCTGTTATTAATTTATTTGATATGAATCTCTCGAGTGCTGTTGATACTATTTCTTTAAACTTAAGCCACATATGGTCTTCACTTACATAGTTAGGAAGGATTGGAGAACAGCCCTTAGAAAGACGTCAGCCGAATTTTTAGTTGCTTTTATAAATAGATATATTTCGCGTTTAGTTTTGGTGAATTTCTTTGTTACGGAATTGAGCTTCGCTACGAGGTCAAGTGTGGTTTCGTAACCATTTACAATTTGAATGGCCTCGTGAACTAATTGTTCAAAATAATTTAAAAAAAAAGCATTTAGAACAATTACGGAAGTTGTTTTCTATCCACAACAGGGTCTGAAAATGTATTTTTGTCAACATACGGAAGGTAGATTGAAGTCACTGCCAACTATAATTGTATGAGTAGGGTACCTATTTGTGATGAGACTCCAGTTTTCTTTGAAATGTTCAGCAACTGTTTCATCTGAGACCGGAGGTCGGTAAAAGGAGCCAGTTATTAATTTATTCCCATTGTCGAATATAACCTCTGCCCATACTAAGTCACAGGAACTACTTGCTTCAATGTCACTTGTGAGCTGGAACACACATTACATTATTTTTGCTTAAGTTGTGCTTCTTGTTTCTGTTGTAGTGCACATCATTACAATAACGGCTTTTTCCTCGAAAACCTAGGATGCTTTCTCTGTG
Source organism: Schistocerca piceifrons (assembly GCF_021461385.2). Classification (NCBI taxonomy): domain Eukaryota; kingdom Metazoa; phylum Arthropoda; class Insecta; order Orthoptera; family Acrididae; genus Schistocerca; species Schistocerca piceifrons. The sequence goes on from NC_060147.1 coordinate 774,108, forward strand.
ATCCTGTAAATACCAGAGCTAAACAATGTGGAAAAACAACATACGTTACAAGCATAGCATTTTGTATCACTTCATTTCCTTATTTCTAACATTTTAAAATTGTGCGTCGACTTCAGATGACATGTCAATCATAAATGTTCTTATCTCTGTTTATGAACCTACTTTCAGTCCTGTTTTGAACACTGTCCCGCTACACTTTATTAACTAATGTTTCGCCGCAAGGGATATCGAATTTTAGAGAGTAAGTTAAGATAGAGTATGTCGTTCTTCTTTTCAAAAATTCACATACCCATTTCTTCTTTCCCTGTTGTCTTTTGGGCTTGCAGTTGTAGTAATTAAAGCAGGCACGGTGATCAAAAAGAAATGATTAGCGTACATTCGCATTCTCTTTACATCGTTCCTTTCTTATTGCTCTCATGGCGATGGAGGGTTTTCTATCGCAATCAGTAAAGGTAAAAGGAAGCTACCGTACAGACAGAGGGATCTACAATTGTTCTTGGCAGAACTAATTACATACTGACATAATCGTCGGTATTGCTTTCGTTTCCCAAAAGTTATAAATTTTTAGATTTCGGAAAAGAAGCTCTGTATTTCGCCAAGATGTCGAAGAAGAAGCCCCTTACATACTGGTTATAACGAGGAAGATGTGGAGGCGGCGGTTTGAAAGCGGACAGAAGAAGTACGAGGAAGGGCGTCCCTTACCTGAAGGATCGCTACCTGGCGAAGGGGCAAGTGTGGCAAATGTCCGGCGTGGCGAATGTCCGGCATTCGTCGGCAGTAGCCCGGCCAGAGCCGCGCGTCATCCTAGTCCTGCAGCCGAGAGCAGCTGACACAACCTCGCCGGACAGTTCTTCCTCATCCAGCCTGCAGCCTGGACCCCGCATCTCCCGACTTACATCCGTTTGGTCCAGTGAAGGATGCACTTTGCAGAAGGACAGGGCAGGACAGGACAGCAGTGTGACCCGTTCTTGAATACTGCTCTAGTGTGTGGGAAGCCCACTGGATCGGATTAAAAGAAGACGTCCAAGTAATTCACTTGTTGTCGGTAAGTTCGACGAACGGGCGGGTATTACGGGAATGGTCCGTGAACTCAAACGGGAATCTCTGGAAGGAAGAAGGCGTTCGTTTCGGTCTTTGAATAGAAAATGTCCCAGGACGAATGATCAATATATTCAAGGATATGAGACTAACGTTCATTTGAAGCCAAAAATTTCTCATGGGCGAATGCCATACTCTGAATGTTGTCCAAGACTGAACGCATTTAATGTGACTTCTTAAGTAATGGAACCCAGTACGTCCTCTATGGTGAGTGTTCATCGGAGGTGAGGGTATCATCTGGAGTGCCCCAGGGAAGTGTGGTAGGTCCGCTGTTGTTCTCTATCTACGTAAATGATCTTTTGGATCGGGTGGATAGCAATGTGCGGCTGTTTGCTGATGATGCTGTGGTGTACGGGAAGGTGTCGTCGTTGAGTGACTGTAGGAGGATACAAGATGACTTGGACAGCATTTGTGATTGGTGTAAAGAATGGCAGCTAACTCTAAATATAGATAGCTGCCATTCTTTACACCAATAACTCTAAATATAGGTAAATGTAAATTAATGCAGATGAAGGGGAAAAAGAATCCCGTAATGTTTGAATACTCCATTAGTAGTGTAGTGCTTGACACAGTCACGTCGATTAAATATTTGGGCGTAACATTGCAGAGCGATATGAAGTGGGACAAGCATGTATTATAAACATTAATACGACCTATTCTTGAGTACTGTTCGAGCGTTTGGGATCCCTATCAGGTCGGATTGAGGGAGGACATAGAAGCAGTTCAGAGGCGGGCTGCTAGATTTGTTACTGGTAGGTTTGATCATCACGCGAGTGTTACGGAAATGCTTCATGATCTCGGGTGGGAGTCTCTAGAGGAAAGGAGGCGTTGTTTTAGTGAATCGCTACTGAGGAAGTTTAGAGAACCAGCATTTGAGGCTGACTGCAGTACAATTTTACTGCCGCCAACTTACATTTCGCGGAAAGACCACAAAGATAAGATAAGAGAGATGAGGGATCGTACAGAGGCATATAGCCAGTCATTTTTCCCTCGTTCTGTTTCAGAGTGGAACAGGGAGAGAAGATGCTAGTTGTGGTACGAGGTGCCCGCCACGCACCGTATGGTGGATTGCGGAGTATCTATGTAGATGTAGATGTATTTCTGCGATCTCACAACACTTTTTACCCGAAGTTTTAGTCGAATCTGCGAAATTTATAATTTTTCATGTGACGCATTGGATCCGCCATTTTCAATTCTGTGCCCCGACATCGGAATCGTGTTCAGCGGCCAAAACAGTCTGGAAGGAACACAGTTTGTATGATTTTATATCCATTTTTCTATTACGTACCGGCTGTGAGCCGAGATGGAAGCATTTAGTGACGAGGTCAGATGTGGCCCGAACATAAGAAATACTCTGCACAGTTGATGGACAACACCCGCGACACATCAGGCATAAGTCAGCAACTACCAGCAACAACCTGATGCATCAGCGATGTTGCGGGCGACTCCGAAATACAGGGCGGCGCAAGTGATGGTGGCCCGGGCGGGTGGACGCGACTGCACGTGGGTGTGTCCTCCGTACAACCACACCCCGTGACGCGTACACGGGCTGGGCTGTGTCAGTGTGGGTGGACCACTCTAGAGGGGGCGACGGAGCAGCGGGTGTTCTTTGTCGAAAGGTACGTGGCGACAAGGTCGTGGTCAGCAGTTTGATGAGGAGGTTAATGGTGTCACAGTGTTAGCAAAGGGCGCCGAAAATGGCGTCAGGCGGGACCTATAGTGAACAAGTCAAAAAACATTTCGAAACGTGCCCTCACACCAGAAAATGTTTCCGCAGTTCACCATAAAACACTTCAGAGTCGTACCAAATCAACCCGACGCCTGTCGCAAGAGACCGGCATACCACCCCGATAGTGGCGACGGCTGTTCCACCTGGAGCTGCACGTGCATCCCTACCGAGTGTGTGCTGTTCGCGCATTAAACCTAGCAGATCCCTCTCAGCGACCCCAGTTTTGTGAGTGGCTGGTTACTGAGATAACGACGAATGGCTCGGACGTGGAACTGTTCTTTTATGTGCTATGAAGCCTGATTCAACCCGAGTAGTTCTGTCAGCTCACAGAATCACAGGTCTGGGCTGCTCCACGAAACACCGTTGCGGGATCAGAAGGTTGGGGTTCGGTGCGCAGCCTCTGCACGCCACACCTTCTTTCATCAGATGCTAGCTCGGTAGCGTTACACTTTGTAACCGTTTCTAACAGCATTAATGGGGGAGAAAGAGGCCTACAGTTTTTTCCAACAGGACGGAGCGACCGCCCATACAGCCTGCCGAACCTTGGAGCACATTTACACAGTCTTCACGCCTGGGCCGGCCGCGTTGGCCGACCGGTTCTAGGCGCTACAGTCTCGAAACCGGGCGACCGCTACGGTCGCAGGTTCGAATCCTGCCTCGAGCATGGATGTGTGTGATGTCCTTGGGTTAGTTAGGTTTAAGTAGTTCTTAGTTCTAGAGGATTCAGAAGTTAAGTCCCATAGTGCTCAGAACCATTTGAACCATTTCACGCCTGGCGGAGTTGTACATACGTACATACATACATTAATACTTGTTCCATAGATCATGAATACGACATTTCCTAATGATGAGGAACCTTTACGATAAGTTTTCTTTACACAAAATAATTAATTTTTTTCTTATAGTTACTACTTCAAATTCATCTACTGAGTAGAAGGAGTTGTCATTCAGAAATTCTTTTAATTTGCTCTTAAATGTTGGTTGGCTATCTGTCAGACTTTAAATGCCATCTGGCAAATGACCAAAGATCGCCGCGCAGGGTAGCCGTGTGGTCCTAGGCGCCTTGCCACGGTTCGCCCGGCTCCCCCTGTCGGAGGTTCGAGCCTTCCCTCCGGCGTGGGTGTGTGTCTTGTCCTTAGTGTAAGTTAGTTTCCGTTAGTTTAATTAGCGTGTCAGCCTAGGGACCGATGACTTCAGCTGTTTAGTTCCACAGAGCCTTACCGCAAATCTCCAAATTTTTGACCAAAGATTTTTGTGGTAGCATAATTCACTCCTTTCTGTGACAAAGTAAGTTTTAATCCAGAATAGTGGAGATCATCGTTTCTTCTAGTGTTGTACCTATGCACTTCGCTGTTATTTTTGAGCGGGGATGGGTTGTTAACACCAAATTTCATAAGTGAATGTATGTATTGCGAAAGTACTGTCAATATCCCGAGTTCTTTAAATAAATGTCTGCAAGGTGATCTTGGGTGGGCTCCAGCTATTATTCTGGTTACACGCTTTTGTGCAATGAATACTTTTTCTCTTAATGATGAATTATCCCAAAATATGATGCCATGTGAAAGCAGTGAATGGAAATAGGCATGGTAGGCTAATTTACTGATATGTTTATCGCCAAAATTTGCAATAACCCTCATAGCATAAGTACCTGAACCTAACCTTTTCATCAGATCATCGATGTGTTTCTTCCAGTTCAATTTCTCATCAATGCACAACCCAGAAATTTTGTATTCTGCCTTAGCAACAGACTTCTGTCTTACTGTACAGAATTATATAAACCGCGTTTTCTCAAAATTTAGAGAATCACCTAACAGTTTTCTGAAAGACGTTCACAATTTCCTTAGCTGATTCTTCTTTGTTGGCTGTGATTGCTATACATGTATCATCAGCAAAGAGAACTAGCTTTGTATCTTCATCAGTATAGAGTGGGAAGTCATTAATATATACTAAGAACAATAAGGGACCCAAGACTGAACCCTGTGGGACACCAATCTTGATACCTCCCCAGGTAGAGGACTCTGCTGATTTTTGCAGGCTATCTGTGCTGTTAATTTCAACCTTCTGCATTATTCCTATTAAATATGAACTAAAAAACTATTATGGACTATGCCACTCATCCCACAATACTTAAGCGTATCTAGAACTGTTTAATGATTTACACAATCAAAAACCTTTGAGAGATCACAAAATACCCCAATGAGTGATGTTCGATTATTCACTGCATTTAATATTTGATCAGTGGAAGCATATATAGCATTTTCTGTTGAAAAGCCTTTCTGAAAACCAAATTGACATTTTGTTAGTACTTCATTTTTACAAATATGTGATGCTACTCTTGAATACATTACTTTTTCAAGAATTTTGGATCGAGCTGTCAGAATTGGGATTGGGAAGTAGTTGTTAGCATCAGAGCTATCCCCTTTTTCACGCAGTGGTTTAACAATAGCGTATTTCAGTGTGTCTGGAAAAGTGCCCAGTTTCAGTGAGCTACTACATATGTGGCTCAGAACCATACTTATTTGTTGGGAACAAGCATTTAGTACTCTTTTGGAAATTCCATGACTTCCACGTGAGCTTTTGAGTGAATTTATTATTTTCCTAATTTCAGTAGTGTTGAAAACGATTGACTGGCTGTGTAAGATTAAGATATGTGAACACAAAATAAGCAGTCCCGCATACGCGGATGACTTAGTTGTGATGGCAGATTCGATTGAAAGTTTGCAAAGTAATATTTCAGAGATAGATCAGAAATGTAAGGACTATGGTATGAAGATTAGCATCTCCAAAACGAAAGTAATGTCAGTGGGAAAGAGATATAAGCGGATTGAGTGCCAAATAGGAGGAACAAAGTTAGAACAGGTGGACGGTTTCAAGTACTTTGGATGCATATTCTCACAGGATGGCAACATAGTGAAAGAACTGGAAGCTATAGTCCGTGAGACGAGTGATTGGTAGTGACAGTTCCGGCGGGCAGACGGCGCTGTTGCCGAACGTGGCTCACAGCACGCGGCGCCCTGTCTGCTACACGCATTCTCTAGCAGCAGAAATAAAAGCGAGACAAAATACAAGTCGTATTGGTACGCGTGAATTTATTTAAAGTTGATGCTTGAAATATATTAACTCGAAAACTGATAAGAGCTATTGAGTACAAGTATCTAAGATGCTGAAACATAATAAAGTTATTTGTTAAACTTCACAACTGAAATGAAAACTATTTTCGCAAGTTGTTGAACATTAGCAGTTTTGGTTTCCATTGTTAAGTATTAGCATTATTAATTTGTTCTACTACAAGCTACAGAATAATTGGTCAGTGTATTAAGAGTTATAATCTGAAGAAAGTACTCACAATATGATGATCTGGTTGTAGATCGATAGCAAACTCCCTCCTTACATTCTTGAATACGTTGTAGTTACTGTAATGGAAAAACACCACTCACATCACTGTCAGAATCTGATTTGACATTGTCTTCCTCAGCACTACTCGAACTATCACTGCTCTCTCCCAGATGCATAATTAAATTTTCGATGCATTCTTCCACAACCCCTTCGGTTTTGGCCGCCTCTCTGATGGCACTTGCAGTGCTGTTTACAATTTTAGCCCACGTCTCGCTTGTCACTTTATTGATAGCTGCTGGAAGGAGAGTTTAGACTTCAGAGATCGTGAATTTTTTATTGTTTGCAGCAATGTAATTTTTTATCTGCGCCCACACTCCTTCAATTGCATTGAAGTGACAGTGGTATGGAGGAAGCCGAACGATTTCATGTCCGTGCCTTTTAGCAATCTCGTCAATTACATATGTTGGAAATTGGGGTTTCTTTTGTGCCACAATTTCGAGCAGTTCCGCCTTCCTTAAATCTCTTTCAACCACTGAATGATATCGTCTTTTTTTGTTGCCAAGGTTGGTGCCTTATCGTGAACAACGGAATGATAAGGCGCATTGTCCATAACAATCACTGATGGACTTGTCAGATTCGTCATAAGCGATGTCTCGAACCATTCTTGAAATACTACACTGTTCATTTCTTCATGGTAATCTCCCGTCTTTTTTGACCGAAACATTTTCAAGCAGTTTGGCACAAAACCTTTCGATGTTCCTGCATGTAAGACAATAATACGCCCTCCTTTGCCAACAGGCACTGCCATTGTCCCCTCGGGCGTTCCATCATTCCAGCCTCTACGTAAAGAATGGCTGGCATTGACCCAAGTTTCATCTAACCACACTATTCTTTCGAATTCCACACCCATGATCCTGCGCAGAAATCTGCACCGCCATGCAACTACATCTGTCCTTTCCATTAATATTTTGCGTCCGTTAAACAGTGAATAGCTGAAGCCTATGTCTTTCAACACTGTACGCAATGAAAATTTGCTCCCTTTAAAAAGATCGTCTTTCTGAAGCGACACCAGTAATTTAGATAGAGTGGGATATTCCCTTCTCTTATAATAGCTGTATATATGACGACGAATAGCGTCTTTCTGAAAATCGTCCAAAGCTGTCACCTGCTTATTTCTCGGTCGCTTCTTTCCTGGTGTGTGCAGCTTTGTTGTGCCACTCTCGTCACAATCTACACTATACTGTTCTTTCCCTACCTTTACAACAGTGTTCTTACTTATTTTCAATGCTGCTGCAGTTCTCTTCACAACCTGAACAACAAGAATTAAGGGCCCACCTTTGTCCTTTTCTTTCTCAAAGTAATCCCTCACAGAGCACACGAATTCACGGGCCTGGGTGTGTAGCACACTTTTCTTCCTCCGTTTCACTTCTTGTGTTGGACTGGTACTACCTGCCGCACTAGACATTGTTTACAACGAAACATAAACAAAGGAACACTAAAAACAACAAAAACGAAACAAACTGCGAATTCAACTTCAGACAAACGCCTGCACGCGAGACACTGGTAAGTTTCATAAGCGCGCGCGACCGGGTTTCAGAGCGGCAACGTGGCCCCTGCTACCCGCTCAGAGTCAGGCCGTCATTGGCTGCCTGCCTGCGGTCGCTAGGCAACGGAAAGACGCTACCGAGCTGTCAATACCAACGACTCGTCTCCCAGACTATAGGTGTAGCAAAGCTAATGCAGTGAGCGCTCAGCTACGATCTACTCTTTTCTGCAAGAAGGAAGTCAGTACCAAGACTAAGTTACCTGTGCACCGTTCAATCTTTCGACCAACTTTGCTGTATGGGAGCGAAAGTTGGGTGGATTCAGGTTACCTTATGAATAAGGTTGAGGTTATGGATATGAAAGTAGCTAGGATGATTGCAGGTACTATTGATGGGAACAATGGCAAGAGGGTGTCCACAATGAGGAAATCAAAGAAAAACTGGGAATGAACTCTGTGGATGTAGCAGTCAAGGCGAACAGGCTTAGATGGTGGGGTCATGTTACACACATGGGAGAAGCAAGGTTGCCCAAGAGACTCGTGGGTTCAGCAGTAGAGGGTAGGAGGAGTCGGGGTAGACCAAGGAGAAGGTACCTGGATTCGGTTAAGAATGATTTTGAAGTAATAGGTTTAACATCAGAAGAGGTACCAATGTTAGCACTGAATAGGGGATCGTGGAGGAATTTTATAAGGGGACCTATGCTACAGACTGAACGCTTAAAGGCATAATAAGTCTTAAATGATGATGATGATGATTCAATAGGAGATGTGAATGTCATCAGAGGTGAGTCTGGTGGCGACCCTAGCTGCTCACCCAGGTCACGTGCTCTCCCAGTGTGCGATTACTGTGTGCGGGGAGCCCTCAAGTCCACAGTGTGTCGCGACGACCCTCTCGGTCTTCGAGAACTGCAGCAGAACATTTCGGATGAGACTGCAGCGGTTCCCGCACTTCAGCTCGGATCCGCCTTCGGCAACTTGCCTGACCAGGGCTGCCACTCTCGACACGCCCTGCAGCCGGGTCCGCGCTGCTGCTGCTGCTGCGTGCCGCCTGCCGTGTTCCTGTGCTCCCTGGAACTCTGCGCACCGTGCTGCTGGTCTACTGCAGCGACATCACAGCACAGCCGACGCCGGCGCCGTTGCCGCCACACACGGACGTAAAATATGCGCTGCGTAAACTCACCTCCGGATAACAGATGAGTTATTTACGCGCTACGTCGCGTCGCGCGTCTTTTTATAACACAGGTGAGCGCAAGTATTCCGCGGAACAGTAAGCAAGATCCAGCGCTTTCCTGAGCTCAGAAGACACGGACAGGGTAGAACACTACATCGATACCTCAACATCTTTCCAGACGATTGCTTGTATAGCAAGACGGTGGTAGACAAAAGACAAAACAGTGTCAAAAGAATCGATGTATGTTGGAGAGCATGAATAATGTTTGGTTCGATTACTTCCTATGCTACGTCATAAATTGACTTTATAAACATTATGCACATGTAAATAGACTGGAGTCTTCTACGACTTTTGGATCATGCTTTTTGCATAAATTACACAACTCGCGTTGGTCGAGATCCAATGACTGCTAGCAGAATATGGAATCGGTGGGTTCAGGAGAGTAATACGGAACGCCGTGCTGGATCCCAACGGCCTCGTATCATTAGCAATCGAGATGACAGGCATCTTATCCGCATGGCTGTAACGGATCGTGCAGCCACGTCTCTATCCCTGAGTCAACAGACTCGAGATGAAATCGATTACGTTTTTTCCATCCAAGCACAAATGTCTTCAGTCCCCTAGAACATAGAACTACTTAAACCTAACTAACCTAAGGGCATCACACACATCCATGCTCGAGGCAGGATTCGAACCTGCGACCGTAGCGGTCACACGGTTCCAGACTGAAGCGCCTAGAACCGCTTGGCCACACCGGTCGGCTGACGCCGAAAATAGTCATATGAAAGCAATCGTTGTTCTCTTATATATTTTGGAGAAGTAATTCAGGAGTTTCCCCGGTCATGTAACGTAAAACTTCCTCCTTTCATGGCTAGCTTGATTTCGCAGTCTTTTGTTATAAGATTGTGCCGCGATTCTTGGTTCCTGTCTTTATCGTTCTTTTGCAACCTAAACGTGCTTCGCGATCTTCGTCTGTTTCATTTTTTCGCTATTCTTTTTGTTTTCGCCGTTTTGATTCACAACTGTCAATATCTCCCCCTCATTTACGTTTGGACGTTGTCGAAAACATAAACCAAATCAACTTGTTGTTAACAAATACACTAAGTGCACTTTACACACTCTTTACACTTGATTTTCGATTGATATTCAGTCACTGTACCACTTTGACTACTCTCACTTACTGTTGTTGTGGTCTTCAGTCCAGAGGCTTGTTTGATGCAGCTCTCCATGCTACTCTATCTTGTGCAAACTTCTTCATTTCCAAGTAACTACTCCAACGTACATCCTTCTGAATCTGCTTGGTGTATTCATCTCTTGGTCTCCCTCTACGATTTTTACCCTCCACGATGCCCTCCAGCACTAAATTGGTGATCCCTTGATGCCTCAAAACATGTCATACCAACCGGCCCCTTCTTCTTGTCAAGTTGTGCCACAAACTCCTCTTCTCCCCAATTCTATTCACTACCTCCTCATTAGTTATATGATCTACCCATCTAATCTTCAGCATTCTTCTGTAGCACCACATTTCGAAAGCTTCTATTCTCTTCTTGTCTAAATTGTTTATCGTCCATGTTTCACTTCCATACATGGCTACACTCCATACAAATACGTTTAGAAAAACTTCCTGACACTTAAATCTGTACTCGATGTTAACAAATTTCTCTTCTTCAGAGACCCTTTCCTTGCCGTAGCCAGTCTACACTTTATATACTTTCCACGTCGACAATTATCAGTTATTTTGCTCCCCAAATAACAGAACTCACCTACTATTTTGTCTCATTTCCTAATCTAATTCCCTCAGCATCAGCTGATCTAATTCGACTACATCCCATTATCCTCGTTTTGCTTTTGTTGATGTTCATCTTACATCCTCCTTTCAAGACACTGTCCAGTCCGTTCTACTGCTCTTCCAGGTCCTTTGCTATCCCTGACAGAATTACAATGTCATCGGCAAACCTCAAAGTTATTATTTCTTCTCCATGGATTTTAATTCCTACTCCGAATTTTTCTTTTGTTTCCTTTACTGGTTGCTCAATATACAGATTGAATAACATCGGCGATAGGCTACAACCCTGTCTCACTCCCTTCCCGACCACTGCTTCGCTTTCATGCCCCTCGACTCATAACTGTCAACTGATTTCTGTACAAATTGTAAATACCCTTTCGCTCCCTGTATTTGACCCCTCCCACCTTCAGAATTTGAAAGAATGAATTCGAGTCAACATTGTCAAAACTTACTCTAAATCTACAAATGCTAGAAACTTAAACTTGCCTTTCCTTAACCTATCTTCTAAGGTAAGTCGTAGGGTCAGTATTGCCTCACGTGTTCCAACAATTCTACGGAATCCGAACTGATCTTCCCCGAGGTCGGCTTCTACCAGTTTTTCCATTAGTCTGTAAAGTATTCGTGTACGTGTTTTGCAGCCATGACTTATGAAGCTCATAGTTCGGTAATTTTCACACCTGTGAACACTTGCTTTCTTTGGGATTGGAATTATTATATTCTTCTTGAAGTCTGAGGGTATTTCGCCTGTCTCATACATCTTGCTCACCAGACGGTACAGTTTGGTCGTGGCAGGCTCTCCCAAGGCCGTCAGTAGTTCTAATGGAATGTTGTCTACTCCAGGGGCCTTGTTTCGACTCAGGTCTTTCAGTGCTCTGTCGAACTCTTCACGCAGTATCATATCTCCCATTTCATATTCATCTACGTCTTCTATATACTCCTTCCACCTTTCTGCTTTCCAATCTTTGCTTAGATCTGGGTTTCCATCTGAGCTCTTCATGTTCATGCAAGTGGTTCTCTTTTCTCCAAAGGTCTCTTTAATTTTCTTGTAGGCAGTATCTATCTTACCCCTAGTGAGATAAGCGTCTACATCCTTACATTTGCCCTCTAGCCATGCCTGCTTAGCCATTTTGTACTTTCTGTCGATCTCATTTTTGAGACGTTTGTATTCCTTTTTGCCTGCTTCAATTACTGCATTTTTATATTTTCTCCTTTCATCAATTAAATTCAATAGTTCTTCTGTTATCCAAGGATTTCTTCTAGCCCTCGTCTTTTTATCTACTTGATCCTCTGCTGCCTTCACTACTTCATCCCTCAGAGCTACCCATTCTTCTTCTACTGTATTTCTTTCCCCCATTCCTGTCAATTGTTCCCTTATGCTCTCCCTGAAACTCTACACAACCTCTGGTTTAGTCAGTTTATCCAGGTCCCATCTCCTTAAATTCCCACCTTTTTGCAGTTTCTTCAGTTTCAATCTACAGTTCGTAACCAATAGATTGTGGTCAGAGTCCACATCTGCCCCTGGAAATGTCTTACAATTTAAAACCTGGTTCCTAAATCTCTGTCTTATCATTATATAATCTATCTGAAACCTGTCAGTATATCCAGGCTTCTTCCATCTATACAACCTTCTTCTATGGTTCTTAAACCAAGTGTTAACTCTGAACAAGTTATGCTCTGTGCAAAATTCTACCAGGCAGCTTCCTGCTTCATTCGTTATCCCCATTCCATATTCACCAAAAACTTTTCCTTTTCTTCCTTTTCCTACTCTCGAATTCCAGTCCCCCATGAGTATTAAATTTTCCTCTCCCTTCGGTATCGGAATAATTTCTTTGATCTCATCATACCTCCATCTCTTCGTCATCTACAGAGCTAGTCGGCATATAAACTTGTACTACTGTGGTAGGCATGGGCTTCGTGTCTATCTTGGCATCAATAATGCGTTCACTATGCTATTAGTAGTAGCTGACTGGCGCTCCTATTTTTTTATTCATTATTAAACATACTCCTACAGTACCCCTATTTGATTTTGTATTTATATCCCTGTATTTACCTGACCAAAAGTCTTGTCGCTCTTGCCACCGAACTTCACTAATTCATACTATAACTTTAACCTATACATTTCCGTTTTTAAATTTTCTCACCTACCTGCCCGATTAAGGGGTCTGACATTCCACACTCCGATCCGCAGAACGCCAGTTTTCTTTCTCTTGATAACGACGTCCTCTTGAGTAGTCCCTGCCCGGAGATCCGAATGGGGGACTATTTTACCTCCGGAATATTTTACCCAAGAGGACGCCATCATCATTTAACCATACAGTAAAGCTGCATGCTCTCGGGAAAAATTACGGCTGTAGTTTCCCCTTGCTTTCAGCCGTTCGCAGTACCAGCACAGCCAGGCCGTTTTGGTTAATGTTACAAGGCCAGATCAGTCAATCATCCAGACTGTTGCCCCTGCAACTACTGAAAAGGCTGCTGCCCCTCTTCAGGAACCACAAGTTTGTCTGGCCTCTCAACAGATACCCCTCCGTTGTGGTTGCACCTACGGTACGGCTATCTGTATCGCTGAGGCACGCAAGCCTCCCCACCACACTTTTTTTTTATTCACTCAATGCACTACTTTTTCAATTCCTCCCTTTGTCGCTGACTGGAAACTGACATTCGAACCCGCTACGGATCTTGCTTTGTGCACCGCTACTAATGGGTAGCATCACCAGTGGCGAATTCCATAACATGTTCTGGAATGTTTTCGAATACTCTGGAATGTTCCGAAATGTTATAGAAATTTCAAGAGGGCGAAAGTTCCCAGCCCATAAATCTTTAAAAGCACTCCCTTCAGGTAAAAACTGAACCTTCGTCATGGGTGGGGTATATAGAGCTGCCACGCCATATAACTCCCTTGATCGTTTCGGGCCCCGTTTCTGAGTTCTAGCGGCACGCATTTGGTACATTTACTTTTATAATATATATTATCTCCTACACTGAAATAATACAGTGTATTTATTTAATTAACCTCTGAACTAAAGAAAAACCTAGTTATACGTAGGACAAGAAAGAATAACATAGAAAATATTGAGCAGAGGAAAATAAGGTGCACTGTTCGCTGTGGTGGTAAGTTGACATAAAATTCCCTCTATTGCACATCAAGATATTTACTTACATCCAGAAACGCTCTCATCTTCTCTGCCGACAGAGGAAGAAGCTCTTTGTATAAGAAAGAAAACGTAACTTGAGGTCGATTTCCTGTTTTGTTTTTAGCAGAGAATGACGTGTGCAAGGCTGAATGATTTTATGACTAAGACACAGATACACTGAATTTGGATCATCTACATTGATACTCAACCATTTAACTAGTAATCTTCAAATTCTAGTCGCACTTCATACTGGCCGTACTTAAACGAGATTCAGATATTCCATTCCACTCCCTAGGTAATCGCGACATCCAGAACTCTTCTGTTTCCCCGATTAAAGTAAAACTGCGATTCCAGGGCAGAAAGCTATGTCCCGAAACAATAAACTTTTGCTCTACTGTTGTAAAATATATCGTCAAAACAAGGTAGTTGTATCATTGTCCCGTTGTTGTTTCGCCCAAAGCAACGCCAAAATCAAAGAAATTATTCTAGCGTAAAGTTTTTACGTTGTACTGATATACAAATTTCTTGTACATACCACATTTGGTTTATTTCTTTTCAGCTGTACCTTTACCAACTGCAGAAATATGAGATTTCACAATCCTCCCAATTTTTCTTTACATTCTGCTTCCAGTCTGATGGATCTGATTTCATTTGTGTGCTTTTATTTGAGGATACGATATCCTTCGGAATATATCTTACATCACGTTTATCCGCCATTTTCACTTATATGCAACGTTCTTCCAGAATGGTCAACTTTACAACTACAAACAGCTCAACATCTAATCAGAGATAAAGGACGTCCTTTGCCGTGGTAGCATCTCTCATGTGCTGCACCACTTTACTGCAATGAAAACTAAATACTGCCAAAATGCCGGCCGGAGTGGTCGAGCGGTTATAGGCGCTACAGTCTGGAACCGCGCGACCGCTACGGTCGCCGCTTCGAATCCTGCCTCGGGCATGGATGTGTGTGATGTCCTTAGGTTAGTTAGGTTTAATTACTTCTAAGTTCTAGGGGACTCATGACCAAAGAAGTTGAGTCCCATAGTGCTCAGAGCCATTTGCACCAACTGCCAAAATTGTGATATGAAACGTTCTTAGGAGGAGGTACTCACGTTTCTGGACAGCAGCAGGACTGGGTGAAACACGCACACGTGGTGGTGTCCGCCACGTCACGTACGGTCGCCATGTTGACCTCCTGTGGTGGCACATAAAAACTTGGCGAGGTGCTCCAGTCACTGACATGTGTCTGGTTTTTCAGTTCCGTCTCATAATTTTGGCATAACCTTATTCTGAAACCCCACAGGTACCAGCGAATAACTCTTACAAGGAGATGTCCCCAGCGGTGGGATCGGGTTTTTAAAGCCATCCGTACATTCATCCAGCTTAACACCCAGGTATGACGCACTGCAGCCGTTCACCCTCGTGGGTCCTCATTTGCGAGGAATTGACGAAAAAAGTATTAGAAATTATGTGTGACACTCAAGTGTTAACGAACTTACATCAATGAGACGAGTTCAGTGGTGTAGCGGTGAATGTATCAACGACGAACTTGACCGCGTCTCGTGTGACGTCCGCCCCAAACAAGTGCGACGAACAAAAATGAGATAAAGAAACGGTGGCGGCTTTCCGTCGGCACAGTAGCTCGGCGTGTTCGGTCAGAGTAGTGTTGGCTGCCCTCTGTAATAAAAAGGATTGAGTGAATGGATCAGCGAGGAACTTTAAGGCGTGTCACGGGACGTCCACCCCGAAAAAAATGTAACGAACAGTAACTAACAAAATAAGATCTTTTTTAAAAAATAAAAAAGATGAGATAGTAGTTTCAGATGCGGGAGAGTGTGGGCTCGAATCTCGTCTGGTGCATGACTTTTTCTATTTTAAAATCTTAACGGAAATGATTTTAATCTCTTTTATTCAGTTAATTGGTTTAAATACAATTATTTATTTCTATTCATTTGTCACATCGCTACTATCAACTTCTTCATCTGCTCTCCTTTTTCTTCCTGTCATTCTTTCTCCACTTCAAATCGTTGTTGATGTGTTTTAGTTAATTTTATTTATTAATTTCGATTTGATTTCTTGTGTTTGATCACCCTATTTTTTTTCGACCACATTATTGCGTTCATTAAATCTATTTCTCGTATTGTTTGAACTTCGCTATACTTATGAACCCTTCTCTCATTTCAGTCTTCATCTGAATTATTTAGTCCATAGTGCACTAGGTATTTAGCCTATGTTTTAAATGTTTCCTTGACTATTACCATGCAAAAGAATTGCAAATCTACTAACGAGAATTACATTTTTCACACTGCACCGTCGATATAAACAGATTGTTAGGTCTTGTGTTTCTTAACTGATAAATGGTTCAAATGTCTCTGAGCACTATGGGACCTAACTTCTGAGGTCATCAGTCCCCTAGAACATAGAACTACTTAAACCTAACTAACCTAAGGACATCACATACATCCATGCACGAGGTAGGATTCGAACCTGCGACCGTAGCGGTCGCGCGGTTCCAGAATGTAGCGCCAAGAACCGTTCGGCCACTCCGGCCGGCTTAGCTGTTGTTGTTGTGATCTTCAGTCCAGACACTGGTTTGATGCAGTTCTCCATGCTACTCTATCCTGTGCATGCTTCTTCATCTCCCAGTACCTACTGCAACCTACATCCTTCTGAATCTGCTTCGTGTATTCAGCTCTTCGTCTCCCTCTACGATTTTTACCTTCCACGCTGCCCTCCACTACCAAATTGGTGATCCCTTGATGCCTCAAACATGTCCTACTAACCGATCCCTTCTCCTAGTCAAGTTGTGCCACAAACTCCTCTTCTCCCCAATCCTATTCAAAACCTCCTCATTAGTTATGTGATCTACCCATCTAATCTTCAGCAGTCTTCTGTAGCACCACATTTCGAAAGCTTCTATTCTCTTCTTGTCTAAACTGTTTATCGTCCATGTTTCACTTCCATACATGGCTATACTCCATACAAATACTTTCAGAAAGGACTTCCTGACACTTAAGTCAATACTCGATGTTAACAAATTTCTCTTCTTCAGAAACGCTTTCCTTGCCATTGCCAGTCTACATTTTATATCCTCTCTACTTCGACCATAATCACTTATTTTTCTCCCCAAATATCAAAACTCCTTTACTACTTTAAGTGTCTCATTTCCTAATCTAATTCTCTCAGCATCACCCGACTTAATTCGACTACATTCTGAAGTATTGGCAGAAGTGTCAACACCGTGTTGCTAGAGGAGGCCGAAATGCGCGCGTTTAATTACACGCAGACTGGCGTGAGGTCTGTATCAGGACAAGGTCTTGAGAATTGCAAATAAAGTACGTAGATGATGTAATACTTAACTTTAATCCATAATTGGTGTACATCGCTCTTGACGGTACAGGTTTTATAATAAGCTTAATATAACTGGTAATGGCGCCTTGCTAGGTCGTAGCAAATGACGTAGCTGAAGGCTATGCTAACTATCGTCTGGGCAAATGAGGGCGTATTTGTCAGTGAACCATTCCTATGAACGTCGGCTGTACAACTGGGGCGAGTGCTAGTAAGTCTCTCTAGACCTGCCGTGTGGCGGCGCTCGGTCTGCGATCACTGACAGTGGCGACACGCGGGTCCGACGTATACTAATGGACCGCGGCCGATTTAAAGGCTACCACCTAGCAAGTGTGGTGTCTGGCGGTCACACCACACATTCCATTATAGTCGTTTTGCTTTTGTTGGTGTTCATCTTATACCCTCCTTTCAAGACACTGTCCATTCCGTTGAACTGCTCTCCCAAGTCCTTTGCTGTCTCTGACAGGATTACAATGTCATCGGCGAACCTCAAAGTTTTTATTTCTTCTCCATGGATTTTAATACCTACTCCAAATTTTTCTTTTGATTCCTTTACTGCTTGCTCAATATACAGATTGAATAGCATCGGGGAGAGGCTACAACCCTCTCTCACTCCCTTCCCAACCAATGCTTCTCTTTCGTGTCCCTCCACTCTTATAACTGCCATCTGGTTTCTGTACAAATTGTAAATAGCCTTTCGTTCCCGGTATTTTACCCCTGCCACCTTCAGAATTTGAAAGAGAGTATTCCAGTCAACATTGTCAAAAGCTTTCTCTAAGTCTACAAATGCTAGAAACGTAGGTTTGCGTTTCCTTAATCTTTCTTCTAAGACAAGTCGGCTTAACTGATAGATCGTAATTTTCAAATATTTATCACAGATTAATGTAATTAAATTCATAATAAAAAAATTCTATATACAAAAAGAATCATATAAAGAAAAAATAAAGCAAACGAAAGACGTTCATTCAGTGATTAAAATAATGTGACAATAGAACGGAAATAAAAGCTTACATTTAAACCAATTAACAATAAAAATTATGATCAAAGTTATTTTGAAAAATATTTTAAAATAAAAATAATTTATTGCATGTGATAAGATTCGAATCCACAGCCTCTTGCATGTATTGCTATTATCCGCTTTACTCCATGCAACCAGACTACCTTTTTTAAGTATGACGCAAATTCCTAAATGTTGTCGTCATTTACTCGGAGAGGAGGGCCCACGAGGGTGGATGGCTTCACGGCGGTGGTTAGCTTGTGGGGGTGCTCAGCGCCCGTGCAGAGTCCCAATCTGTACACAGTCCAGTGTAGCCACTTTCACGAATGATGATGAAATGGTGAGGAAAACACACGGCAGAGAAAATCCGCAACCTGGCCGGGAATCGAACAAGGGACCCCACGATCCAGAAGGAGCAACGCTGGCCAGCAGACCAGCAGCTGCGGACGGCTGCAGGATGTGCTACCTGGGGTCTCAACCTACTACACCGTATATTTGGTTGCAAAAAGTCGATCCCACTGCCTCTGGCCCCTCGTTGTTAATGAGTGCGTACAATTACCCACTGCGCACAGTTAACCGTGTCTCCCTTATAGCATACGAGAGGAAAAGTGAGCTGTGGACGTCTACTCAAGGAGTCAGTGAAATCCTTGTTCGAAATTCGGGTTCAGCAGAGAAAAGAGAAGCGAGACAAAGGCGGCCGTTTTTCGACAAGGTGAGGGCGGAAGTTCCTGAGGAGAGCCGGTTACGGTGCGGGCGTGATGCATCGGCAAGCAGGCGCCGGCGGATCGGCCGGGTCCAATCTCGCGGCGCGCGCCTGCCTTAATTCGCAAAGGCTTTGCGCTCGTAAAGTGTTCGAGGAACAAAGGAGGACTGAAGTAAGGCTGGCACAGGGGGTGTTTTATTATTCCTGTTTCACAGAGGAAGGCAGGGTCGAAATTTTTGAGGACACATTTCTTCAGTAGTTGTTTTTGTCAGCTGCACGGCTAGTCAGTACATCGCTTCTGGAGCTCCACCGTCAATTTCGCAGCTGATATTGGAGTGTACTGGAATGAGGACGACGACATGGAAGCGTCAGGAACGGCCAACAGATGTGACTCGTGTACAGACAAGTGTCCGTACCACTGTTGCTAACGCCGGCCGCAGTGGCCGAGCGGTTCTAGGCGCTACAGTCTGGGGCCGCGCGACCGCTGCGGTCGCAGGTTCGAATCCTGCCTCGGGCATGGATGTGTGTGATGTCCTTAGGTTAGTTAGGTTTACGTAGTTCTAAGTTCAAAAGGGCTGATGAGCTCAGAAGTTAAGTCCTATAGTGCACAGAGCCATTGGAACCACTGTTGGTAGCCATTGAGTGGGCGCGTCGTTTTTCATAACACAAGCGAGCGCGCGGCGCGTGCTTTGGGTATATGTATAGGTAGCTTCCTTTATTTTATCGAAGTAAGATATATATATAATAAATATCACAGTTTAATCTTAGTTTATTTAAACAACGAGAAAATAAACTTACATAATATGAGCTTAACCCATGTTCTATTAAACAATAATGAAATGAATTTTCACAGTAACACTCTGTCGTCAAGGGCAGATGTTACAAAGGCAGTAATGACCCACTCGAAGCATTAAGCAGTGCCGCTGTATCAGATCCCAGCCAGCTGCTTATTCTATCACTAATTATCTCGTAGACAACTGCCTGAATATGGCATTATGCTGCTAGTTCGTAATCGGAATCGTTCTTTTGCACGAATCGTACATTTTTTTCTCGCCTAGCTGCTTTTCAATTTTACATAACTGTTGCTCATTTAGACGTATGACAACACAATTTATCGCTGTGTCACCTGAACCAATAGTCACAGAATGGGTGTAAGTTTGCAGTTGTGAAACAACAACGGAACCACACAAAATGATTTTATTTTTGATTGGCGCACTTTATGCACAGGTGCGTCAGCTCGGGGCTACGGAGGGGTAGGGGTGCATACAAACTACACTACTGGCCATTAAAATTGCTACACCACGAAGATGACGTGCTACGGGCGCAGAAATTGAACCGACAGGAGGAAGATGCTGTGATCTGCAAATGATTAGCTTTTCAGAACATTCACACAAGGTTGGCGCCGGTCGCGACACCTACAACGTGCTGACGTCAGGAAAGTTTACAAACGATTTCTCATACACAAACAGCAGTTGACCGGCGTAGCCTGGTGAAACGTTGTTGTGATGCCTCGTGTAAGGTGCAGAAATGCGTACCGTCACGTTTCCGACTTTGATAAAGATCGGATTGTAGCCGATCGCGATGGCGGTTTATTGTATCGCGACTTTGCTG
Source organism: Schistocerca piceifrons (assembly GCF_021461385.2). NCBI lineage: Eukaryota > Metazoa > Arthropoda > Insecta > Orthoptera > Acrididae > Schistocerca > Schistocerca piceifrons. The sequence goes on from NC_060147.1 coordinate 794,561, forward strand.
CTCGCGTTGGTCGAGATCCAATAACTGTTAGCACAATATGGAATCGGTGGGTCTAGGAGGGTAATACGGAACGCCGTGCTGGATCCCAACGGCCTCGTATCACTAGCAGTCGAGATGACAGGCATCTTATCCGCACGGCTGTAACGGATCGTGCAGCCACGTCTCGATCCCTGAGTCAAGAAATGAGGACGTTTTCAAGACATCAACCATCTGCACGAACAGTTCGACGACGTTTGCAGCAGCATGGACTACCAGCTTGGAGACTGTGGCTGCGGTTACCCTTGACGCTGCATCACAGACAGGAGCGCCTGCGACGGTGTACCCACAGACGAACCTGGTTGCACGAATGGCAGAACGTCATTTTTTCGGATGAATCCAGGTTCTGCTTACAGCATCGTGATGGTCGCATCCGTGTTCTGCGACATCGCGGTGAACGCACATTGGAAGCGTGTATTCGTCATCGCCGTACTGTCGTTTCACCCGGCGTCATGGTATGGGGTGCCATTGGTTACACGTCTTAGTCACGTCTTGTTCGCAATGGCGGCAGTTTGAACAGTGGACGTTACATTTCAGATGTGTGACAACCCGTGGCTCTACCCTTCATTCAATCCCTGCGAAAACCTGCATTTCAGCAGGATAATGCACGACGACATGTTGCAGGTCCTGTATGGGCCTTTCTCGATACAGAAAATGTTCGACTGCTGCCCTGGCCAGCACATTCTCCAGATCTCTCACCAATTGAAAACCTCTGGTCAATGGGGCCGAGCAACTGTGGTATCGTGTTGAAGCTGCATGGGCAGCTGTACCTGTACACCCCATCCAAGCTCTGTTTGACTCAATGCCCAGGCGTATCAAGGCCGTTATTACGACCAGAGGTGGTTGTTCTGGGTACTGATTTCTCAGGACCTATGCACCCAAATTGCGTGAAAATGTAATCACATATCAGTGATAGTACAATATATTTGTCCAATGAATACCCATTTATCTCATCTGCGTTTCTTCTCGGTGTAGCAATTTTAATGGCCAGTAGTGTATTTATAATATTATGGAAAACGAATGGGGACTTTTGTAAGTATTCATAAAAATTTTCAGTTCCAAAAGTGTCAAAAACGTGCGTAATACTGACTTTTAAATCGTTTCCTTGAAAGAAAAACGCCTGACTACACTATATTTTCTCTTTTCCTTGATAGTCTGGGTGGGGGCTGAATGGGACGGGGGGCGGGGGCCGGGGGCGATGCGCCTTCCTTGCCTCCAGGTATGGGCGACCTTGATTATGTGGGGTAGGTCTCTGGTGTGCGACCTACAGTCTAAAATGAAGGACAAAAGAGTGTAAGATGTTTCAGCCTGCCACCACTCCCCCATCACCGCTTTTTGGCAAAAGCAAATCTAAAATTCTTGGAACGCAATCGACTCGTAATTTTCGGCCTCACAAATGTGGACAATTTTTGTTGTGGTCTTCAGTCCTGAGACTGGTTTGATGCAGCTCTCCATGCTACTCTATCCTGTGCAAGCTGCTTCATCTCCCAGTACCTACTGCAACCTACATCCTTCTGAATCTGCTTAGTGTATTCATCTCTCGGTCTCCCTCTACGATTTATACCCTCCACGGTGCCTTCCAATGCTAAATTTGTGATCCCTTGATGCCTCAAAACATGTCCTACCAACCGGTACCTTCCTCTAGTCAAGTTGTTCCACAAACTCCTCTTCTCCCCAATTCTATTCAATACCTCATCATTAGTTATGTGATCTACCCATCTAATCTTCAGCATTCTGCTGTACCACCACATTTCGAAAGCTTCTATTCTCTTCTTGTCTAAACTATTCATCGTCCATGTTTCACTTCCGTACATGGCCACACTCCATATAAATACTTTCAGAAACGACTTCCTGACTCTTAAATCTATACTCGATGTTAACAAATTTCTCTTCTTCAGAAACGCTTTCCTTGCCATTGCCAGTCTACATTTTATATCCTCTTTACTTCGACCATCATCAGTTATTTTGCTCCCCAAATAGCAAAACTGCTTTGCTACTTTAAGTGTCTCATTTCCTAAACTAATTCCCTCAGCATCACCCAATTTAATTAGAGTACATTCCATTATCCTCGTTTTGCTTTTGTTAATGTTCATCTTATATCCCCCTTTCAAGACAGTGTCCATTCCGTTCAACTGCTCTTCCAAGTCCTTTGCTGTCTCTGACAGAATTACATTGTCATCGGCGAACGTCAAAATTTTTATTCCTTGTCCATGGATTTTAATACCTACTCCGAATTTTTCTTTCGTTTCCTTCAAAAATGTCTCTGACCACTATGGGACTTAACTTCTAAGGTCATCAGTCCCCTAGAACTTAGAACTACTTAAACCTAACTAACCTAAGGACATCACACACATCCATGCCCGAGGCAGGATTCGAACCTGCGACCGTAGCGGTCGCGCGGTTCCAGACTGTAGCGCCTTTAACCGCTTGGCCACCCCGGCCGGCTCGTTCCCTTCACTGCTTGCTCAATATACAGATTGAATAACATCGATGAGAGGCTCCAACCCTGTCTCACTTCCCAACCACTGCTTCCCTTTCATGCCCCTCAACTGTTGTAACTGCCATCTGGCTTCTGTACAAATTGTAAATAGCCTTTCGCTCCCGGTATTTTACCCCTGCCACCTTTAGAATTTGAAAGAGAGTATTCCAGTCAACATTGTCAAAAGCTTTCACTAAGTCTACAAATGCTAGAAACGTAGGTTTGCGTTTCCTTAATCTTTCTTCTAAGATAAGTCGTAAGGTCAGTATTGCCTCACGTGTTCCAATATTTCTACGGAATCAAAACTGATCTTCCCCGAGGTCGGCTTCTACCAGTTTTTCCATTCGTTTGTAAAGAATTCGCGTTAGTATTTTGCAGCTGTGACTTATTACACTGATAGTTCGGCAGTTTTCACGCCTGTCAATATCTGCTTTCATTGGGATTGGAATTATTATATTCTTCTTGAAGTCTGAGGGTATTTCGCCTGTCTCATACATCTTGCTCTCCAGATGGTAGAGATTTGTCAGGATTGGCTCTCCCAAGGCCGTCAATAGTTCCAATGGAATGTTGTCTACTCCCGGGGCCTTGTTTCGACTCAGGTCTTTCAGTTCTCTGTCAAACTCTTCACGCAGTATCGTATCTCCCATTTCATCTTCATCTACATCCTCTTCCATTTCCATAATTTTGTTCTCAAGTAAATCGCCCTTGTATAGACCGTCTATATACTCCTTCCACCTTTCTGCTTTCCCTCCTTCGCTTAGAACTGGGTTTGCATCTGAGCTCTTGATATATATACAAGTGGTTTTCTTTTCTCCAAAGGTCTCTTTGGAGTATCTATCTTACGGCTATTGATATGCGCCTCTGCATCCTTACATTTGCCCTCTAGCCACCCCTGCTTAGTCATTTTGCACTTCCTGTCGATCTCATTTTTGAGAAGCTTGTTTCCTTTTTACCTGCTTCATTTACTGTATTTTTATATTTTCTCATTTCATCAATTAAATTCAATATTTCTTCTGTTACCCAAGGATTCCTAGTAGCCCTCGTCTTTTTACCTACTTGATCCTCTGCTGCCTTCACTACTGCATCCCTCAGAGCTACCCATCCTTTTTCTACAGTATTTCTTTCCCCTATTCTTATTAATTGTTTCCTTATGCTCTCCCTGAAACTCTGTACAACCTCTGGTTTAGTCAGTTTATCCAGGTCCCATGTCCTTATATTGCCACCTTTTTGCAGTTTCTTCAGTTTCAATCTACAGTTCATAACCAATAGATTGTGGTCAGAGTCCACATCTGCCCCTGGAAAGGTCTTACAATTTAAAACCTGGTTCTTAAATCTCTGTCTTATCATTACATAATCTATCTGATACCTTCTAGTATCTCAAGTATTCTCATTTGCTATGAGAAGCAAATTTCGCGGCTGTTCGTCATTACTGATCACATGCTGCTGAGAGTGGAGAAAAAAAAAGTTCCGGAAGACAGGCGCTACACTACTTGCAAGGTACCCCTCCTTTGGAGGTAGAGCCCATTTTGCTATATTTCCAGTCGTGCTATTTCACGTTCGTCAAGTGAATGTGTCAGCGCCGCGGTAGGCATAGCACGAGGAGGGAGCGGTTGGTTCCCACGCTGACGGCTGACCGCCTGCCGCTCTCAGATCCAGTAGCGTGAGGCGCCGGTGCAGAAGCCGCTCGTGACGTCAGCAGAGACGTACGCAGAGAAAGTACATTTACTTTTGAATCAAGTAATTATTATTAACAAATATTTGCTAGCAAAAGCTGCCCTTTGCCACTCAGACGTTAGGAGAGTTTGCAGGTCGTAATCATTCGGTAACTTTACAGTGCCAAGAAATATTGATATTAATAAATAAATGAATGACTTTGGCACAGCCGAAGTTGTACAGTCTTGTCAGAAATATACCGACTGTACACTCAAGTTGCAGCCTGTGCTCCTGTACCGTTAAGGGGGGTAGGGCGTCAGACGGGCCGACTTGGAGCAGGAGAGGCACCGCAGGACATTTTAATTTCCTCTGTCTATACTTTTACAATTCATAAAACTTTGTCACCATGACCAGGAAGGATTCAGGATTCACACGCATTGCAGTGGAAGTTCGAAAACGTAACAAAATAATTTTTTTTGTGTCTGAAAATTCATCATTTTTTCACTTACTAATGGCTGCATTTGTTGCTATAGGTACACTTTTCTTCATAAGTTAGAGAGATTCGTCGATGAATTTTGCACAGTATTCATACCATACGTACAGGTGTTTGAAACTCTATAATTTATGTAACGAATGAGCTGTTATATTTTAAACTTCGTGAGTAGAAAAAACACAAATTTTGTAGTTATTTACCTCAATTTTTACCACAGTTTTTAATAGATTTGGAAAATTCTAGAGTTTCATACACCTTTAAGTATGGTTTGTATGCTGTGCAAAATTCATCGAAGGATCTCTCTTATTTATGAAGAAAAGTGTACCTATAGCAACAAATGCTGGCATTAATAAGTGAAAAAAAATGATGAAACTTCACATGTAAAAAAAATTATTTCGTTATTATTTTCGAAGTGTGAATTCTGAATCCTTCCCGGTCATGCTGACAAAGTTTTATGAGTTTATTGGGTAAAAGTATAGAGAGTGTAAATTAAAATGTCCTGTGGTGCCTCTCCTGCTCCAAGTCAGCCCGTTTGACGTCCTAGCCCCCTTAATAGTCAGCAAATAACCAGTGTGAACAAGGTCATTTTACGAGGTTTCTGAAATAAACGCACCATAATGGAGGACAAAAAGCTGCTTCCCGCTTCACTACGGAAAACTTAGACACTGGCGCCGCACTTTCAAACTCCAACGGCACTGCTACGGCTCTGTGAGGAGACATAGAGCTACGAGAGCGTCTCCACAAATTCCTACGTGGCGGCTCACTAACTCAGTTCAAGGACGGACTGGCGTAATTACCGCAAAACTCGGGTGGTAATGCGTGGCCAGCTATACTGCACCACTGGACACCCCTTATACCAACATCTACGGACTCAACAGTTACACTGAGACATTTCTGGAGGTTTAGTACCAGTGGGGGTTTCTGGCAGAGTCCATCATTACCTCGTGCCTTTCCCCACATTTCAAGAAGGGTTCAGTATGAAGTACTAGGGAATTGACTAGTTTGAACCTGGGACCTGTTGCTGGTAAGGAGACGCCAGACCACACATGACATGCAGAGTTCAGAAGAGTTCAGTGAGACTAGCGATGATATAATCAAGTACTTAATGATTTCAGCGTCAGCTCCACTGCACTCCCTGTAAAAGATTCTTGATACTAACTAAATTTAGTGGAAGGGGTTCAATGCTTTCCTATTTTTAGTTAGCTGGGAAAATAACGTCGAAAAAACAGTTAAGTTTACCATTGGAATTTTTATTCTACTCACAAAACGTTGTTTATAAATTGCACTATTGATAAAAGGAATTATTTTAATACAGGATGATAAAAACCAACTCCGTTCAACAAAAATGTGAACTAATATTCCCTGAATGGGTTTTCAAGTTTTATAATGGATCGATGGATGACCTATGCCATATCACATCTATAATCTAGGTTTAAATTAAATTTGATGAAACAGAAAACTATCAAAAATGGTCTACAGTGACCCTCAATTATCTTTAATAACTTATTTAACTTGTCGTAAATTACAGTGACTGATGTGGCTTCTCAATAATTATATAACAGAAAACTCATCGCATTTCAGATTTTTAACCTCTAGTAGCAAATGTGAATACCACGAAGTTTAATTGACAATCGACACTAGTATTATGTAAAAAGAGAGTGTAACAGATGAGACTTCTGCAGTTCTATGTGAAGCCTTATGCAGCATCACGTGCGTTCGTTACCTTGACGGTGTTTAGGCAGCGTCATGGGCGGCGGGCGGCGCAGCTCCACACACCTCGCCGTCTCGGTAGCAACTCTCTTGAACTTCTCCTTACTATTGTTTACCGAAGTTGGTTTAAGAAAAAGGTATCTGGCTGTGTTTTCAACTGACCAATCAGCGTCTCAGTGTTAACCTTAAGCTCCGCCTACAAAAATTCTGTCTATCCAATGAGAAATGTTATACTTTTCGTGGTGGGGCAATGTTTTTAATGTTTGCTACATAACAGAGACACGTATAGTCTCACGCTAAAACTTGCAGCTGGTGTGGCCCTTTTAGTGTTATCGTAAGATCTATACTGTTCTTCTGGAGGGCTCTATCTTTTAACATGGGCTGGGGTATGAACCTCCCGGCAGTCGGCCGGCAATGTGGGTGTCCTTCCATTATCGTAGGGCCGTCTAGCGTACAAGGCTCTGCTCTCGGCGTCTGTTCTCGTTTCTCGCCTCAGAACTGTGTCTGTTTCACGGTGGGAAGGTATGACGTGCATTTAGGCGTTCTTGTATTAGTCTGTGGTATTCCATTTGCTCACTCGTTGATGTATTACTTTGATTAATTTAATGTCCGGATTTATTAGGAGCTATGTGACATATTGCCGGATTTGCTATCATGTCAGGGTTTTCATGGAAGCTGTTGGATTTGCCTGACACCTTACACAGGATTCCAGTAATGCTGACAACGCAGAATCCTCAGATAATGCCAACTGATTCGGTACATCTTTGGCACAGTTGTTCTGTGCACACTTGCTATTAATATGTTCGCTTGTAAAAGTCCTGTGTCGTATATTGATATTCGTGATGAGCTCTATACTATATTTTAAAGCTAAGAAACGCCGTCCGCACAAGCCTTGGAAGGCCCAACGGTACCGACCTGCCGCCGTGTCGTCCTCAGCCCACACGCGTCACTGGATGCGGATGTGGAGGGGCACGTGGTCAGCACACCGCTCTCCCGGCCGCAAGTCAGTTTACAAGACCGGAGCCGCTACTTCTAAGTCAAGTAGCTCCTCAGTTTGCCTCACAAGGGCTGAGTGCACCCCGCTTGCCAACAGCCAACCGGGATGGTCGCCCATCCAAGTGCTAGCCCAGCCCGACAGCGCTTAACTCGGCGACCTGGCGAGAACCGGTGTTACCACCGCGCAAGACCGTTGGCCTACACAATATTTAAGTAATGACAAACGTAATCTTCTGGCTTAAGCCATTTTAACCCTTATTCGTGAAGATGGTCCACGACTGAAACTGGTTGACATTTGTGTTTAAAATAACAGCAGCTGATGGTCAAACATGCATATTATATATTACTTGACTGTCGTTGACAGTCATGTTCCAAAAAAGGTTCGAATCAGAACTCACGGGATTTATAGATAGCTGAAAATTGACCATTTTTCATCTTAATACATCAGATCCGCAAACGCATATTTTCCTATAAAGCGAAGAGATAAACTTTTTCGTCTCCCGCTTGTATACCCGTCAGGCAAACGCCGTGCGACCAAAGACATCGGGCTCGGAAGAGGAGAACCAGCGTTTGATTCCGAAGCTCAGTCACATTTTATTCACTTGTACCTTTTCCGTTCCGCAATTTCCAGGAGTGGGTGGGTTAATAAAGCCAGGAAATCGGTAAGGTACCCAAACAAATTTCTGTAACGACCTGGATTAGTAAAAAATTAAAAATTTAATCCTGGTCGTTATACAGTGCCTTTTTGACTCATTCATTCTGTAACGTGTCTTCAGTTTCCTACGAACAAATATGTAGATGGTACTTGTCATACGAGTATAAACATTCACGCAGTGTCAACAACATATAATGAATGTCATCGTGGCATAATTACGTCGTTCCTTCAGAAGATTCGGCGGAATAGAGATTTGGTTTACATTAAAAAATATTTCGTTTCTCGAATGTGTTTGTATACCACGCATAAAATAACAGTGAGTGAAAAATCAATGATCATGATTTATGTTGTGAATCGTTATTGCATCCGTGCGGTAGTCCTGTTCCCGTTGGGCATTCAGACGCGCGTTGGAATTCTGAAGCGTAGAAAAAAGTTTTTAAGTTGGCGATAAAAAGAAATCACTTGGCTGCCAGACAGGTGTGCCGTTTCGCCGTATTACTTGTACTGTGCAACTCTTGTGACCCTTGTCGTGCTGTCATATACACTGAAGAGCCAGAGAAACTGGTGCACCTGCCTGATACCGTGTAGGGCCCCTGCGAAAACGCAGAGTTGCCGTAACACGACGTGGCACGGACTCGACTAATGTCTGAAGTAGTGCTGGAGGGAACTGACACCGTGAATCCTGCAGGCTGTCCATAAATCCGTAAGAGTACGAGGGGGTGGTGATCTCTTCAGAACAGCAAGTTGTAAGGCATCCAAAATATGCTCGATAATGGTCATGTCAGGGGAGCTTGTTGGCCAGCGGAAATGCTTTAACGCAGAAGAGTGTTCCTGTAGCAACTCTGGACGTGTGGGGTGTCCCATTGACCTGCTGGAATTGCCAAACTCCGTCCGAATGCACAACAGACACAAATGGATGCAGGTGATCAGACAGGACACCCATGTACGTGTCTCCTGTCAAGAGTCATATCTAAACGTATCAGGGGTCCCACATCACTCCAACTGCACACGCCCCACACCATTATGGAGGCTCCACCAGCTTGAGCATTCCGCTGCTCATAAGCAGGGTCCCTGATATTGTCACCCATACCAGTACACCCACCCATACCCGCTGATACCCGTACACGCCTACCCGGTCGATACAGTTACAAACGAGACTCGTCCCACCAGGCAACATATTTCCAGTCATCAGCAGTCCAATGTCGGCGTCGACGGGCCCAGGCGAGGCGTAAAGCTTCGTGTCGTGCAGTAATCAAGCTTACACGAGTGGTCCTTCGGCTCCGAAAGCCCACATCGATGATATTTCGTTGAATGGTTCTCACACTGACACTTGTTGATGACCCTGTATTGAAATCTGCAGCAATTTGCGGAAGGGTTGCACTTCTCTCACGTTGACCAATTCTCTCTAGTCGTCGTCGGTCCCGTCCTTGCAGGATCTTCTTCCGGCCGTAGCGATGTAGGAGATTTGATGTTTTACCGGATTCCTGATATCACGGTACACTCGTGAAATCCTAGTACGGGAAAATGCCGACTCCAGCGCTATCTCGGGGATGCTGTGTCCCGTCGCTCCTGCACCGAGTATAATACCACGTTCAGACTCACATAAGTCTTGGTAGCCTGCCATTGTAGCGGCAGTAACCGATCTAACAACTGCACCAGACATTTGTTCTTTTACATGAGCATTGCCGATTGCAGCGCCGTATTCTGCCTGTTTACATATCTCTGCCTCTGAATACGCGTACCTATACCAGTTTCTTTGGCGCTTCAGTGTATTTGGCTCGTCAGTGTAAACTGTATATTTGTCGACGCTGTTTTCGGTACAGTTTCAGGAGGAGCATAGGGGAACAATTCACAGGAATGGGGAAAAGAAATACTGTAGAAGAAGAATGGGTAGCTCTGAGGAATGAAGTAGTGAAGGCAGCAGAGGATCAAGTAGGTACAAAGACTAGGGCTACTAGAAATCCTTGGGTAACAGAAGAAATATTGAATTTAATTGATGAAAGGAGAAAATATAAAAATGCAATAAATGAAGCAGGCAAAAAGGAATACAAACGTCTCAAAAATGAGATCGACAGAAAGTACAAAATGGCTAAGCAGGCATGGCTAGAGGACAAATGTAAGGATGTAGAGGCTTATCTCACTAGGGGTAAGATAGATACTGCCTACAAGAAAATTAAAGAGACCTTTGGAGAAAAGAGAACCACTTGCATGAACATCAAGAGCTCAGAAGGAAACCCAGTTCTAAGCAAAGAAGGGAAAGCAGGAAGGTGGAAGGAGTATATAGAAGACGTAGATGAATATGAAATGGGAGATACGATACTGCGTGAAGAGTTCGACAGAGCACTGAAAGACCTGGGTCGAAACAAGGCCCCGGGAGTAGACAACAGTCCATTAGAACTACTGACGGCCTTGGGAGAGCCAGCCACGACAAAACTGTACCGTCTGGTGAGCAAGATGTATGAGACAGGCGAAACACCCTCACACTTCAAGAGGAATATAATAATTACAATCTCAAAGTAAGCAAGTGTTCACAGGTGTGAAAATTACCGAACTATGAGCTTCATAAGTCATGGCTGCAAAACACGTACACGAATACTTTACAGACTAATGGAAAAACTGGTAGAAGCCGACCTCGGGGAAGATCAGTTCGGATTCCGTAGAATTGTTGGAACACGTGAGGCAATACTGACCTTAGGACTTATCTTAGAAGCTAAATTAAGGAAAGGCAAACCTACGTTTCTAGCATTTGTAGACTTAGTGAAAGCTTTTGACAATGTTGATTGGAATACTGTCCTTCAAATTCTGAAGGTGGCAGGGGTAAAATAAAGGGAGCGAAAGGCTATTTACAATTTGTACAGAAAGCAGATGGCAGTTATAAAAGTCGAGGGGAATGAAAGGAAAGCAGTGGTTGGGAATGGAGTGAGACAGGGTTGTAGCCTCTCCCCGATGTTATTCAATCGGTATATTGAGCAAGCAGTAAAGGAAACAAAAGAAAAATTCGGAGTATTAAAATCCATGGAGAAGAAATAAAAACGTTAAGGTTAGCCGATGACATTGTAATTCCGTCAGAGACAGCAAACGACCTGGAAGAGCAGCTGAACGGAATGTACAGTGTCTTGAAAGGAGGATATAAGATGAAGATCAACAGAAGCAAAACGACGATAATGGAATGTAGTGGAAGTAAGTCGGGTGACGCTGAGGGAATTAGGATAGGAAATGAGACACTTAAATTAGTAAAGCAGTTTTGCCATTTTGGGGAGCAAAATAACTGATGATGGTCGAAGTAGAGAGGATATAGAACGTTGACTGGCAATGGCAAGGAAAGCGTTTCTGAAGAAGAGAAATTTGTTAACATCGAGTAAAGATTTAAGAGTCAGAAAGTCGTTTCTGAAAGTATTTATATGGAGTGTAGCCATGTATGGAAGTGAAACATGGACAATAAATAGTTTGGACAAGAAGAGAATAGAAGCTTTCGAAGTGTGGTGCTACCGAAGAATGCTGAAGATTAGATGGGTAGATCACGTAACTAACGAGGAGGTATTGAATAGAATTGGGGAGAAGTGGAGTTTGTGGCACAACTTGACTAGAAGAAGGGATCGGTTGGTAGGACATGTTCTGAGGCATCAAGGGATCACCAATGTAGTACTGGAGGGCATCGTGGAGGGTAAAAATCGTTGAGGGAGACCAAGAGATGAATACATTACGCAAATTCAGAGGGATGTAGGCTGCAGTAGGTACTGGGATATGAAGAAGCTTGCACAGGATAGAGTAGCATGGAGAGCTGCATCAAACCAGTCTCAGGACGACCGCACAACAGTTTTCGGTAGCAAACCGGAGACCGTTCTCAAATCTCGCTAGGTCGGAGTCGACACGGTGCCTGCGCGGCTAGGATTTCGAGAACCACGGAGAAGCGAGTGGGCGGAGTGCAGGCAGCGGCGACGGCGGCTGCGCACCCAAACAGAGGGCGACAGGAGAGCGATGGCGGCGGTAAACGGCGCTACACTGGCCAGGGCGGCCTCCGGGCTCTCCAAACAAAAACACGCCGCCGGGCTGGCCCGCCTCTGGAGCTGGAGCGGCGTCCTCGCCGCGCTGCAGCTGCCGCCGGTCCGCCAAACCCCCGCCTCTGTGCGTGGCGGAGGGTACCTCGTACCACAACTAGCATCTTCTCTCCCTGTCCCACTCCCAAACAGAACGAGGGAAAAATGACTGCCTATATGGCTCTGTACGAGCCCTAAGCTCTCTTATCTTTGTGGTCTTTCCGCGAAATGTAAGTTGGCGGCAGTAAAATTGTACTGCAGTCAGCCTCAAATGCTGGTTCTCTAAATTTCCTCAGTAGCGATTCACGAAAAGAACGCCTCCTTTCCTCCAGAGACTCCCACCCGAGTTTCTGAAGCATTTCCGTAACACTCGCGTTATGATCAAACCTACCAGTAACAAATCTAGCAGCCCGCCTCCGAATTGCTTCCATGTCCTCCCTCAATCCGACCTGATAGGGATCCCAAACGCTTGAGCAGTATTCAAGAATAAGTGGTATTAGTGTTTTATAAGCGGTCTCCTTTACAGATTAACCACATCTTCCCACTATTCTACCAATGAACCGAAGACGACTATCCGCCTTCCCCATAACTGCCATTACATGCTTGTCCCACTTCATATCGCTCTGCAGTGTTACTCCCAAATATTTAATCGAAGTGACTGTGTCAAGCGCTACACTACTTATGGAATATTCAAACATTACGGGATTATTTTTCTTATTTATCTGCATTAATTTTCATTTATCTATATTTATAGCTGCCATTCTTTACACCAATCACAATTCCTGTCCAAGTCATCTCGTATCCTCCTACAGTCACTCAACGACGACACCTTCCCGTAGACCACAGCATCATCAGCAACCAGCCGCACATTGCTATCCACCCTATCCAAAAGATCATTTATGTAGATAGAAAACAACAGCGGACCTACCACACTTCCCTGGGGCACTCCAGATGATACCCTCACGTCCGATGAACACTCACCGTCGAGTGGGTTCTATTACTTAAGAAGTCTTCGATCCACTCACATACTTGGGAACCAATCCCATATGCTCGTACCTTAGTTAGGAGTCTGCCGTGGGACACCGAGTCAAACGCTTTCCGGAAGTCAAGGAATATGGGCTCCGTCTGATACCCTTCATCCATGGTTCGCAAGATATCGTGTGAAAAAAGGGCGAGTTGCGTTTCGCAGGAGCGATGCTTTCTAAAGCCGTGCTGATGCATGGAAAGCAACTTCTCTGTCTCAAGGAAATTCATTGTATTCGAACTGAGAATATGTTCGAGAATCCTGCAACAAACCGGTGTTAAGGATACTGGTGTGTAATTTTGAGGATTTTCGCCAGAATGTCTGACAAACGCGAGAAAATCTACCTCAGCGTCTACAGTCCACAACAGGGATGAGCAAAACTGACCTTTTAAAAACGATTCCGCTATCTTAGTTCCGAATAACCGGATATTTCTGAGGATTTGTGTGGTGTCGGTTATAACAAGTGTTTTATATTTTTACTGAGTAAAAGGCTACACAAGAGCAAAATTATGGAAATGGAAGAGGACGTAGATCATGACGTGGGAGATATGATACTGCGTGAAGAATTCGACAGAGCTATGACACACATAAGTAGAAACAAGGCCCTGAGAGTAGACAACATTCCGTTAGAACCACTAATAGTACTGGCAGAGCCACCCATGACAAAACTCTTCCACCTCGTGAGTTCAAGAAGAATGTAGTTACTCCAGTTCCAAAGAAACAAGGTGCTGACAGGTGTGAAAATCATCGGACTATCAGTTTAATAACTCACGGCTGCAAAATACTAACACGAATTCCTTGTAGACGAACGGAAAAACTGGTAGAACCCGATCTCGGGGAAGATCAATTTCGATTGCGTAGAAATGTACGAACATGTGAAGCAATACTGACCAAACGACTTCATACAAAAGACAGGTTAAGGTAAGGCAAACCTACATTTATAGCATTTGTATACATAGAGAAAGCATTTGACAATATTGACTGGAACATGAATTTTCAATTTCTGACATTGGCAGGGGGTTGTACAGAGCCGGCCGTAGTGACCGAGCGGTCCTAGGCCCTACAGTCTGGAACGGCGCGACCGCTACGGTCGCAGGTTCGAATCCCGCCTCGGGCATGGATGTGTGTGATGTCCTTACGTTAGTTAGGTTTAAGTAGTTCTAAGTTCTAGGGGACTGATGACCGCGAATGTTAAGTCCCATAGTTCTCAGAGCCATTTGAACCATTTTGGTTGTACAGAAACCAGATGGCAGTTATGAGTCAAGAGGCATGAAAGGGAATCAGTGGTTGAGAAGGGAGAGCGACAGGGTTGTAGCCTATCGCCGATGTTATTCAATCTGTATATTCAGCAAGCAGTAAAGGAAATAAAATAAAAATCTGGAGTAGGAATTAAGTTCCAAGGAGGAGAAATAAAAACTTCGAGGTTTGCCGATGACATTGTAATTGTGAGAGACAGGAAAGGACCAGAAAGAGCAGTTGAACGGAATGGACAGTGTCTTGAAAGGAGGGTATAAGATGAACATCAACAAAAGCAAAACGAGGATAATGGAATGTAGTCGAATTAAGTCGGGTGATGCCGAGGGAATTAGATTAGGAAATGAGACACTTAAAGTAGTAAAGGAGTTTTGCTATTTCCGGAGCAAAATAACTGATGATGCTGGAAGTAGAGAGGGTCTAAAATGTAGACTGGCAATGGTAAGGAATGCGTTTTTGAAAAAGAGAAATTTGTTAAGATCAAGTATAGATTTATGTGTCAAGAAATCTTTTTAAGTATTTGCATGAAGTATAGCAATGTATGGTAGTGAAACGTGGACGAAAAAAAGAAAATGTCGTGTGACTAGGGCCTCCCGTCCGGTAGACTGTTCGCCGGGTGGAAGTCTCAGAACTGACATTTTCTGCTCGGTATTGTTCGTTGCGTTTGGTCTGGGCGGACGTCACAAGACATCGGTTCAACTTGATCGCTGATCCGTTCACTCAGTTTTTTTTTTATTACAGAGGGCAGCTAACCCTCTGACCGAACACGCTGAGCTACCGTGTCGGCACCACTCAGCTACCGGGGGCGGACATGGACGATAAAGAGTTTAGACAAGAAGAGAATAGAAACTTTCGAAATGTGGTGCTACAGAAGAATGCTGAAGATTAGATGGGTAGATTACATAACTAATGAGGAGGTATTGAAGAGAATTGGGGAGAAGAGGAGCTTGTGGCACAACTTGACTAGAAGAAGGGATCGGTTGGTAGGACACGCTCGGAGGCATCAAGAGATCACCAATTTAGTATTTTTAGGGCAGCGTGGAGGGTAAAAACTGTAGAGGGAGAACAAGAGATGAATACACTAAGCAGATTCAGAAGGATGTAGGTTGCAGTAGGTACTGGGAGATGAAGAGGCTTTCACAGGATAGAGTAGCGTGGAGAGCTGCATCAAACCAATCTTTCGACTGAGACCACAACAACAACAAGAAGCTTTAATTAAATATAAATAAGACATATTTTGTGAGAATATTGGCGTAAATGCTATTTAAATGTTATAACTAATCAGAGTAACAGCAGCCCGAAACATATTTTTGACGTAGGAAAATAGCCTGTTATGTGTCTAATCAGATAGCAATGGCATACAGAAACTGGAACTGAAAATTAATTATCAGAAGACAGAATACCCGCTAATAATCCAGATGACTTATACAAAGCCGGCCGGAGTGGCCGAGCGGTTCTAGGCGCTACCATTTTGAACTTATACACAGAGGGAAAGACAATAGAGAAGATCAATACTTTCTGTTATTTCGGATCCATTTGAGAGATAGATGGGAAATGAGAGGTAGAAATTAATGAAAGAAAGGATGGTTATTGGGAGGCTTAACTCAATCTTACGGAGCAGAAATCTAAAGAGCCGAACCAAAAGAATCATATACAAATCGATACTAGAGAGCATACTCATGTATGGAATGAAGACATGCAACATCGAAACAGCTGGCTCCAAAATATGGAATTGACAGTGAGAAGACTTGGCTCAGAGGAAAAGATTGACAACATCGTAACATCTGGAGGAACATCCTGGGTAAAAAAACTAAGATCTTATGTAACAGATGTAATCAATTCTTGGTTATGTTGGAGAAAAACCTTTGTATAGAGGAATGTCTCAATAAATAAAAAATAAAAATGTTTGTTTTTTAAATAAATCTTTTCTAAAAAAGAATAATTCGTCAAATGTGCATTGTTTTGGACTATAGCGCTACTACAGGAAACAGGAGAATTGATGAGTGCTATTTTAATGACAATGGACACAGAGACGAGCACGAACGCATAGCATACGAACTGGAGCAGCATTGGCGAGGCAGCAAACGTCCCTCCCTCCATGTTGTGTGTGTGTGTGTGTGTGTGTGTGTGTGTGTGTGTGTGTGTGTGTGTGTGTGTGGCGGTGTGTGCTGGACTCCCTCCCCCATTCGGTCTCTCAGTCGCCACCGGACATTCGTTGTACTGCAGAATAACACCAAGTATTTTGCAAAGTAACGTGGCAATCGAAGACAATACTTCATTTGCTGCAAGAAATTACGGATTGGCTGACATTACTATGAAATAATAAAACAGGAAGGAAATTATGATAACGACAACAAATTAAAAACTAACAACAGTTCAGTCATAGTGCACAATAAAAATAGAAAGTAGGTGACCTGCTACAG
Organism: Schistocerca piceifrons; assembly: GCF_021461385.2. Taxonomy (NCBI): domain Eukaryota; kingdom Metazoa; phylum Arthropoda; class Insecta; order Orthoptera; family Acrididae; genus Schistocerca; species Schistocerca piceifrons. The sequence goes on from NC_060147.1 coordinate 811,321, forward strand.
GTTCTGAGGTGTGGGGTTGATGTGTTATTCTGTTATTCTCCGCAACGGATTAATCTGAGATGTACCCTTTACCCTGTGGCTCCTGCAAGATGCAATTTCCAGCCCCACACTACTACAGAAGTCAGACAGACGCTCCTAACGTTCTAAAGAGAAATGCCTGAAAAACTTTCAGCAATAAATATCTTCTAGAGTCGTCCGATGTAAGGAAATGACACAAAAATTCACAAAATTTCTTATGTAACTAGTGGGATACTTGGGTACTGGAGTAGTGCTAGTTAGTGTAAGAAAAACATGAAACTAACGAAAATTATTATTTATTTTGGAAAATTCTGAGAAATCACAATGACACTTTTAGTTATCAATTGAACAAGTTATATCCTTTCAAGGATAGGATTTGCTAATGAAATTTCTAAACAAAGTTTAAGATTGTTATTGACTTGGCAGAATGGCTGAGAGCTGCGCCTACTCAAGTTGAATAATTCTCCTTTAGAATGTTGCTAGGTACTGTCGAGACTGTCGCGTGTGAAATGCAGTGAAGTGTAGTGTTGTGGAGGAAATATGGGGCCCACAAGAGCTGTAGCGCACAATACCGTAAGCTGCGATGCCTGCTGTCTGCGCCGCTCGCTGATGACAAATAAGATAACTCTCGTTCTATCTGGATTGACCTTCGCCAATCAAACTCTCCCTACGCCTCGATGAAGTCGAGGACTCCTATTCGCCCCTAGTCTAACTATGGCGTGGTACACCGGTCAGATAACCAGTCCACCGCGATGCCACTTAAAAATTCGTTCGCAGGCGTTTAACTGTAACTCTGTCCGTTCACACCGCACAATAAGTGTGGCGGCCGACCCGGTGAACAACGCTTAATCGCGAGGATTCGATATAGAGAGTCGCACTCCGATTCGGTCTCGACAGAGGTGCTCTCCCAGTGAAGTACTGAGGAGAGACTTGTTCCTCGCTCCGAGAGCGACAACAGAACGGCCCCTGTCCACACGAGACGTGAAGGGGTACATCTTTCGGCCTCTTCCATTACTCCTTCAGCTCAAGGCGTCAGAAGTATCGTCTGCCAATCAGCATTGCTCTTCTAAAGCGGGAGAATGTCGTTTAAGGCGACAAATCCAGAAGCTTGTAGCTTTGGCGTTTGCTGCCTCCCTGTGAAAATCTCTGAAGCTGCATGCTATGTTTGTAAAGAATGCGTAGGCTGGTCACTCCCACACAGTGTAGCGGAATTTACTTTTAAGCCGAACACAGGGTCGTTCCCCCTTTCAGTGGGGCACACGCTGTCCTTCACACGGGCTGGGTCGTCGTCTGGCGGGCCTGGCGTCCCGCTGTGCGGTCTGCCTCTCTCCCACACTAGAAGCCCCTGTGACCGCCGCGTCTGGAATGTGTGTGTGCACGCCAGCCTCGAGCGTTTCAACCACGGTGCGCTCACTTGCCAATTGCATATCGTTTACATGAATTCATACGACATTCACTTTATCTTATCGAGTTTGGGTTCGAATGAAGAGTCTTGATATGCGGAATATGAGTCTGAGGTTGGAATATGTAAGCAGTGAAGGTCAGGAGACCACGACAATGTGTCTACACAACATGCCTTTATCTTTAGTAGCCCTTGAAAACGGACAAATTAACACCAAACACACAGTTCTTCGTCAGTTTTCACCCTTCAACACAGAATATTTGTAATGCATAAATCGTGGTATGCTCGTGCAGAGTTTGACAAAATTAGAATCAGTAAGGGAATACTGGTGACTTCTTTTCTCGTATTCAACCCCTTATCGCTTTTCGATAACAGCGGCGAACGCTGAGTTTTCTTTTACTTGCCTATTTACAGAATCTGATCAAAAGTATCCGCACACCTGGCAGAAAGTACCATACAAGTTGGATAATGCTGAAATTCAGTATGGTGCTGGTCCACTGTTAGCCTTGATGACATTTTCCACTATCGCAGCCATACATTGTCAGGTGCTGGAAGGTTTCTTGGGGAATAGCAGCCCATTCTTCACGGAGTGCTGCACTGAAGAGAGGTATCGATGTCGGTCGGTGAGACCTGGCACGAAGTCGGCTTTCCAAAACATCCCAAAGGTGTTCTATAGGATTCAGGGAAGGACTCTGTACAGGCGAGTCCATTACAAGGATTTTATTGTCGTGTAACCACTCCGCCACTGGCTGTGCTTGATCGTGTTGAAAGATGCTATCGCCATACCCGAATTGCTCTTCAACAGTGGGGAAGGAAGAAGGTGCTTAAGACATGAATGTAGGCCTGTGCTGTGATAATGCCACGCAAAACAAAAAGAGGCGCAAGCCCCCTACATGAAAAACACCGCACACCGTAACACCACTGCCTCCGAATTTTACTGTTGGCAATGCATACGCTGACAGATGATGTTTACTGGGTATTCGCCGTACCCACACCCTGCCAGCGGAGCGTCATATTGTGTACCGTGATTCGTCACTCCACACAACGTTTTTCAACTGTTCAATCATCCAATGTTTACGCTCCTTAAACCAAGCGAGGCGTCGTTTGGCATTTACTGGCGTGATGTGTGGCTTATTAGCAGCTGCTCGTCCATGAAATCGAAGTTTTCTCACCTTCCGCGCAACTGTCATGGTACTTTCAGTTGATCGTGATGCAGTTTGGAATTCCTTTGTGATGGTCTGGATAGGTGTCTGCCTATTACACATTATTCAACTGTAGACGGTCTCTGTCAGTCAACAGACGAGGTCGGCCTGCGCACTTTCGTGCTGTACGTGTCCCTTCACGTTCCCACTTCACTATCACATTGGAAACAGTAGATCTAGGGGTGTTTAGGAGTGTGGAAATCTCACGTACAGACGCATGACACAAGTGACACCCAATCACCTGACCACGTTCGAAATCCGTGAGTTCCGCGGAGCGCCCCATTCTGCTCTCTCTCGATGTCTGATGACTACTGAGGTCACTGATATGGAGTACCTGGCAGTAGGTGGCAGCACAATACACGTAATATGAGAAACGTATGTTCTTCGGGGTGTCCGGATACTTTTGGTCACATAGTGTAGTTTAATATTTTGATTCTGTGTGTCTTGAAACCGAGAGAGCCAAAATTTTCCAATCTTCTTTCGATTTCTACCTTTATTACAGGAAATAATAGAAAGGAACTGCAATATTTTAAACATAGCTGCACAACAGCAACGGTTTCACGTAATAAAATTATAAACAGCCGACCAGTTGCAATGGATAAAGAAATTCTTTACCTGGGTTTCGACAAATATAAATTTGTCTTCTTGAGAAGGTAACTGTTATATCTTAGCCAGTAATGCCACCCGAGCCCGCTGCCAAAAGGTTGGCAGCATCAAAGTCCGGACGCCGTCCGCATAAGCAGCGCCAGCGGGAGAGGAAATCGCCGCAAGTCTGCGCGCGCCACCGCTGGCTTCTGGCTTCTTAAGCGCTGGAGTCGCGAGCGCTAGGACAGTTCTGTATTCGCCGCTCAGTTGTATACTCGCCACCGAATTGTGTACTTGCTAGTCAGTTGTGTGTTCATCGCAGCAGAGTTGTTGTTTGTCGTCAGCCGACGCTGACCTAGCCGCTCCGACTCGAACTAGACAGAGTTCTGTAGACACCGAGTTCACTACTGTGTTACTGTATCTTCGTTAATAAAGATAAGTACCGACTTTTATTTAATCAGAGTGTTGGGTTTTCATCTTTCTGTTCACTGTTCCAGCGGACCGGTCGGCCCGCTATTAAAAGTGTGGCGGTGACTTCGTAAGCCGTTTCTACAGCGAATTGTTTGTCGCTACGAACGCCGCCACAAAAGTAACAAGTTTTACATTAGTAAGGACTAATGTAGCATCGCCGTTTTTACAATTGTCGGCATAAATCCATGTGTCAAAAATAAAATATAGCCCTAGAATTACGGTTTGTCACGTTAATATAAAATAGCTCATGGATCTGGCAGAGCTCACAACCGATTCTTAGTCCTTACTAATATAAAATTTGTTACCTTCTGAAGAAGACAAATTTATATTTGTCGAAACCTAGGTAAAGAATTTCTTTATCCATTGTAACTGGTCGGCTGTATATAATTTTTTTGGAAAGGAACTGCTTATTCTGAGCACTTTTAAAAATCAGGTTAAACTGGCGTGGAAAAGAAATCGATATAACCGAACGGCGGTTGTTTCAGCTACAACCGCCATCGGTACTCCGGCAGCTAACTTGCGGTGTTTGGTGGAGGGCACTTTGTTCACACCTCCTTCGCTGTCCCACTCGCGGAAGTTGCACTGGGCGAACAATAGCCGGTAGGCCTTCGCGTTGGCTCTAATCTCTCTAATTTTACAATTTTTCCCCAGAAAAACAGTCTACATTGCACAAGAGATGCCGTCCCGGGTGGCCGAGCGGTTCTCGGCGCTACAGTCTGGAACCGCGCGACAGCTACGGTCGCAGGATCGAATCCTGCCTCGGGCATCGATTTGTGTGATGTCCTTAGGTTACTTAGGTTTAAGTAGTTCTAAGTTCTAGGGGACTGATGACCTCAGAAGTTAAGTCCCATAGTGCTCAGAGCCATTTGAACCATTTTTTTGCACAACAGAACAGAAAATATACATTCTCAAGGAACAACTGAAAATAACTTTCCACAGCCCAAGAGGGTTTGCGACTTAATTTATTGGAAGAAACCGAGATTTATGCGCAATACAATAAAGAGTTTTCTCAGTTATTGAAGGAACAGATCGATTTAAAGGGAACAAAAGTGGCTAAGCGAGACTGGAACTCACGCAGTGCCGGTAAACTCTGAAGCAATGGTCAGAGTTGTTCTGTGTCTATTGGCGAGCAGTTAGGCATCGTAGCATTTCCGGTGGTTGTAGGCATGCTGGGCGTTGCTAAGTAACCAGCTGCGCCTTGCACATGCACTGAGTCCCACAGAGGCTTCTAATTTCACGTTTATTTAGTTTTTATTGCATTAAATTTTACAGTGTACATTGAGTAACATTGCGTAACATGCAATATGCTTTTATTAAGTTAGGGCACAATTTCGTAGCATTTTTTCATAAGTTTAATAAACATAACAGCCGGCCGTTGTGGCAGAGCGGTTCTAGGCGCTGCAGTCTGGAACAGCGCGACCGCTACGGTCGAAAGTTCGAATCGTGCCTCGGGCATGGATGTGTGTGATGTCCTTAGGTTAGTTAGGTTTAAGTAGTCCTAAGTTGTAGGAGCCTGATGACCTCAGAAGTTAAGTCCGATAGTGCTCAGAGCCAATAAACATAACAGATACACGTAACAGAGACTTTAGTCATCAATCATACAGTCTCCTTCACTATTTACAACATACCTCGTAACATCGTGGCGGACCTGCTTTCGTTCGGCGTAGTTCATCCACAGGACATGGCACGGAGTCAGCCAGCCCCCTGCACAAGTACTGGGCCCTGCTGCCTCCGTAGCCGTCAGTTACCCTGAAAGTGTGGCCGGTGCAGGTTTCCTGCAAGAGCTGGCCTCTCCATTATGCTCCATAAATACTCGATGGGGCTGATGTCGGGCGAGCTGGGTGACCTAGTCTCTCGCTCGAACTGCTCAGAATGTTCTTCAAACGAATCGCGAACACCTGTGGCCCGGCGCCACGGCGCAATGAAGTCCGTCAGTGGTTAAGAATGGTCTCGCAGTAGGCAAACGTCCAGCCAGGAGAGTCAGCCACTCCGTGTAAGCACAGCCCACACCTCTGTGGAGCCACCAGTACCTTGTTGACAAGCTGACTCCGTGGCTGCGACTCACTCCAACACTTCCATCAGCGGTTATCGACTCAAGTCGGCACTCATGTCATCAGGCCACGGTTTTCGGTCATCTGGGAATCCACCTGCATACTGAGGCGCTGCAGGCGGTGTCTGAGCTGTCAGCAGGGGCACCCGCGTCGGTCGTCTGCCGTCACAGCCCACTGGCGCCAGATGTCGTCCCACTGTCCTAACGGATACGTTCGTCGTACGCGCCACATTGGTTTCTGGGGTTATTTCACTCAGTGTTGCTTGTCTGTTAGCACTGACAACAGCCGCTGATCTCGGTCGCCAAGTGAAACCCGCCGGCCACTGCGTTGTCCGTGGCGGGGGGTCACGCCTCACATCTCGTATTCGCGATCAGCTCTTGACTCTGTGCACATCGGAACACTGAATTCGTAGACGATTTCCGCAATGGAATGACCCTTGTGTGTAGCTCCAACTACCGTTCAGCGTACAAGTCTGTTAATTCGCGTCGTGCAGCCACAATCGGGTCGGAAACCTTTTCACATGAATCACCTACATCTACATCTACATTTATACTCCGCAAGACACCCAACGGTGTGTGGCAGAGGGCATTTTACGTGCCACTGTCATTACCTCCATTTCTTGTTTCACTCGCGTATAGTTCGCGGGAAGAACGACTGCCGGAAAGCCTCCGTGCGCGCTCGAATCTCTCTAATTTTACATTCGTAATCTCCTCGGGAGGTATAAGTAGGGGGAAGCAATATATTCGATACCTCATCCGGAAACGCACCCTCTCGAAACTTGGACAGCAAGCTACACCGCGATGCAGAGCACCTCTCTTGCACAGTCCGCCACTTGAGTTTGCTAAACATCTCCGTAACGCTATCACGCTTACCAAATAACCCTGTGACGAAACGCGCCGCTCTTCTTTGGATCTTCTCTATCTCCTCTGTCAACCCGACATGGTACGGATCCCACACTGATGAGCAATAGTCAAGTATAGGTCGAACGAGTGTTGATGGACTCCAATTTTCTGAGGACTCTCCCAGTGAATCTCAACCTGGTACCCGCCTTACCAACAATTAATTTTATGTGGTCATTCCACTTCAGATCGTTCCGTACGCATACTCCCAGATATTTTACAGAAGTAACTGCTACCAGTGTTTGTTCCGCTATCATATAATCATACAATAAGGGATCCTTCTTTCTATGTATTCGCAATACATTACTTTGTCTATGTTAAGTGTCAGTTGCCACTCCCTGCACCAAGTGCCTACCCGCAGCAGATCTTCCTGCATTTCGCTGCAATTTTCTAATGCTGCAACTTCTCTCTATACTACACCATCATCCGCAAAAAGCCGCATGGAACTTCCGACACTATCTACTAGGTCATTTATATATATTGTGAAAAGCAATGGTCCCATAACACTCCCCCCGTGGCACGCCAGAGGTTACTTTAACATCTGTAGACGTCTCTCCATTGAGAACAAAATGCTGTGTTCTGTTTGCTAAAAACTCTTCAATCCAGCCACACAGCTGGTCTGATATTTCGTAGGCTCTTACTTTATCAGGAACTGTATCGAACGCCTTCCGGAAATCAAGGAAAATGGCATCTACCTCGGAGCCTGTATCTAATATTTTCTGGGTCTCATGAACAAGTAAAGCGAGTTGTGTCTCACACGATCCTGTTTCCGGAATCCATGTTGATTCCTACAGAGTTGATTCTAGGTTTCCAGATATGACATGATACGTGATAAAAAACATGCTCTAAAATTCTACAATAGGTCGATGACAGAGATATAGGTCTATAGTTTTGCGCACCTGCTCGACGACCCTTCTTGAAGACTGGGACTACCTGTGCTCTTTTCCAATCATTTGGAACCTTCCGTTCCTCTAGAGACTTGCGGTACATGGCACCTCAGTACAGCCGACAGCTCCGCCCATGCACTGCGCTTTTACACTTTGTGTTCGCGACTCTACCGCCAGCTGTATACGTGAACATAGTCATCCCATGACTTGGCGGTGTTTACGTCGCAGTGGGCGTTTTACAATAAGCTTCCTTCTCCGATCCGGCAAATTTCTCAAGTCCTTTCCCGATGCATTTCCACGCAACATTAACAAACTTTCAATTACCTTATGGCAGATATCGAATGCCATTGAAATGAGGTAGGGGAGAGGGCAATACGTGGAGAACAGTGTAGCACGATGTTTCCTGGTCGGTGATTCAAGCTAGTGACTGATTTTAGGATGCTCTGAAGGAACACACGCTAGAAACCCTCATTAGCAATTTCTGGCATTTTTTACAATTGTCGTTGTTATTGTTCTTGTTGTTAGACATGAGGTTCTGTTTTGTGCAGCGTCTGTAAATTTAAGAGTTCTACACTTTGAACTGCTGTATAATATATCAAAAATATGTTTGTAATTCTTCAGTTACAGGTTTTAGAGCGACTAAAATTTTCTATGTTTTTGTAACTATTTATCACAACATGTGGACAGTTAAGCCGCACTTCTCTGGTCGTGCACCATCTTGTACCTTGAAACAGAAGGAGGTCTTTCACCAGAGAATATGTGATTCTTACAAATAAACTGAGTTGCTTTAATGTCTTAACAAATTTCTGTGTCTCGAAAATAGTAGTTTGTATTCGTTGCCAACAGCATCTGTTTCAAAATGTATGTTCCTTGATACTGGTTTCTGATAAGACGTCTTCTTAACTTTATTTCTCTTACTGACAGTTGGTATACAGTGGAGTAATAACGTAACAAACAGATTATTAAATGCAGCGCTGACAAGATTTTTCTCGATTACAACTCTTTATTTTATTTCAGTACCTTATTTGTGCCTAGATATATGCGCATGTTTGAAATAACCTTAGTTTTCCGGAGTTGTTGTTGTGGTCTTCAAGTCCTGAGACTGGTTTGATGCAGCTCTCCATGCTACTCTATCCTGTGCAGGCTTCTTCATCTCCCAGTAACTACTGCAACCTACGTCTTCCTGAATCTGCTTAGTGTATTCATTTCTTGGTCTCCCTATACGATTTTTACCCTCCACGCTGCCCTCCAGTACTAAATTTGTGATCCCTTGATGCCTCAGAACATGTCCTACCAACCGATCCCTTCTTCTAGTCAAGTTGTGCCACAAACTCCTCCCCAATCCTATTCAGTACCTCCTCATTAGTTATGTGATCTACCCATCTAATCTTCAGCATTCTTCTGTAGCAGTACATTTCGAATGATTCTATTCTCTTCTTGTCTAAACTGTTTATCGTCCATGTTTCACATCCATACATGGCTACACTCCATACAAATACTTTCAGAAACGACTTCCAGACACTTAAATCAATACTCGATGTTAACAAAGTTCTCCTCTTCAGAAACGCTTTCCTTGCCATTGCCAGTCTACATTTTATGTCCTCTCTACTTCGACCATCATCAGTTATTTTGCTCCCCAAATAGCAAAACTCCTTTACTACTTTAAGTGTCTCATTTCCTAATCTAATTCCCTCAGCATCACCCGACTTAATTCGACTACTTTCCATTATCATCGTTTTGCTTTTGTTGATGTTCATCTTATATCCTCCTTCCAAGACACTATCCATTCTGTTCAACTGCTCTTTCCTTTGGTGTCTCTGACAGAATTACAATGTCATCGGCGAACCTCAAAGTTTTTGTTTCTTGTCCATGGATTTTAATACCTACTCCGAATTTTTTTGTTTCCTTCACTGCTTGCTCAATATGCAGATTGAATAACATCGGGGAGAGGCTACAACCCTGTCTCACTCCCTTCCCAACCACTGGTTCCCTTTCATGCCCCTCCACCCTTATAACTGCCATCTGGTTTCTGTACAAACTGCAAATAGCCTTTCGCTCCCGGTATTTTACCCCTGCCACCTTCAGAATTTGAAAGAGAGTATTGCAGTCAACATTGTCAAAAGCTTTCTCTAAGTCTACAAATGTCAGAAACGTAGGTTTGCCTTTCCTTAATCTCTCTTCTAAGATAAGCCGTAGGATCAGTATTGCCTCACGTGTTCCAATATTTTTACGGAATCCAAACTGATCTTCCCCGAGGTCAGCTTCTACTAGTTTTTCCATTCGTCTGTGAAGAATTCGCGTTAATATTTTGCAGCCGTGACTTATTAAACTGATAGTTCGGTAATTTTCGCTTCTGCCAACACCTGCTTTCTTTGAGATTGGAATTATTATTGTATTCCTCTTTTCCGGAGTAATTTTTGCAATTTCAGAATGGCAGAAGAGAATATATTAAACTGAAATGTGTTGCAACAGCTAAGTCTCCCCAGTACGACATGTGAAGTAATCTAATTTTTGTGTGGGACAGTCCAACGAAACCCGAACATCCGACACAAAGGAGCCGTGGAATGGTCCCATTCAAAAGCGATGACCACAAACGTTGAGACATTTATCCCACTGAGAGACCAGACGACCGACTCCTGTTTCCTTGAACGCGGTCGGCCTCTGACGGATCCACAACCGCACGCTCTCTTCCACTTCCTTGTCGCGCTGGAACCGACTCACACGCATGTCTTTCTTCAGATCGCCAAAGGCGTGAAAATGACACGGTGAAAGATCCCAAATCGCTGAAGGGTAGCCTTCATGTAGTTAGTAGTACGGGAGCGGGCTGTAGTCTCCCCACTCCTTCCTAATTCCATCTACGGTCTACATTACTCTTTTCTGAAGATTTGAGAGTAGCTAGAATTGAAATAAAGTTTCTAGTTTACTTAGCTTTTCGTCTAGAGTTGCCTACAGTTCTTCTTTTCTAGGTGTCTGGATCTTGATGCTGAAAATGTCACATTTTAGGTCCTCACAGTTGGATTGACCTAAATAAATTTCAAGATTGTTGTTGCACATTGTTCGCACAAAATACAAAAATACGTCCGATTACGTCAGAGGACTCCCACACTCTGCAAAAATAGCCATATCGCAAAGGGTTTACAGTTTTTCTTGATGTATGAATTTCTGGTAGTTTCTGTTCATTATTACTTTCTATTATTGCTTCATAAATGAATCGACAAATAAACATAGTAACCAGTACAGTATTGCGCAATTAATAATAGAAATTTTAAGCGTGCCAATAGTTTGTAATTTCAAATGTTTCTAAAAAATAATTTTAACTGTACATTCAGAACTAGTACTTATGGATTATAACATCGAAAATGAAGTAAATCCTATTCATAAATTTTAGCTGGAAGTATAGCATACTGTATATAAAATTATCCGAAAGTTTTCAGAAAAGCCGGCCGGAGTGGCCGATAGGTTCTAGGCGCTACAATCTGGAACCGCGTGTGCGCTACGGTCGCAGGTTCGAACCCTGCCTCGGGCCTGGATGTGTGTGATGTCCTTAGGTTAGTTAGGTTTAAGTAGTTCTAAGTTCTAGGGGACTGATGACCTCAGAAGTTAAGTCCCATAGTGCTCAGAGCCATTTTTTTTTCAGAAAAGCAGCTGGGATAATACTGACCTGTCCAAAACTGGAAAAATAATACTGGTGTCGGCAACTACTGTTGAGGAAAAGCAATGCTAGAGGAGGATGTCCCGTTACAGGGCGTCAGGGGGCGGCAGAGGCGATTCCGTCTGAGAGTCCCATCGCAAAGGGCAAAGCCAGCAGTGGAGACGTCGCCACGTGTCTCCTGCCGAAGGCATCCAAAGCTGTTGGCACAGGACCCAGTAAGGTAGTGATGACCTCCTCTTCGACTGCAGGGCCTCTCTGCTCGTCCAGTTCCTATAGCGTGAAACAGAAATCGGTGGGCAGCCCTATGAAGGCGCTTTGCAAAAGCTGCGGCGCGTCACAGTCAGAACGCCCAGGGAAGCTGTCTGGCGGAATCATCCTCTTGCCCAACGAGCCCCACCCCTCTCCCAAAATAAATAATAGATGAATAAATAAAATAAAATAAAATAAAATTGGACGACAGCTACGCTTCAGTAGAAGTGTCCTATTAATATTGCCCCACGTGATGTATTAACTCTTTCGTACTGCCCTGAGTTCCAAATATCGTTGGTACATCCGTTTGACTATGTCTCTGTATCCAGTACAGGAGATACAGGAATTCATTGTAAATCGTCTGGAGAACTACGTGCCTAGAAAGAGGATTAAGGACGGAGATGTCCTACAATGACCCACAGTCGCCACAACGACTGGTCCAATCCCAGTCTGGGCATCAAGTGCACTTACCAGCCCTATCTTCCTAAACATTCTGCTACTCCCCCACTTGGTCGGAGGAAGGTGGAGGGGGTCAGGTTCTTGGTGACAGCATCTACATCTACATCTGCATCTATACTCTGCAAACCACTGTGAAATGCATGGCAGAGGGTACATCCCGTTGTACCAGTTATCAGGATTTCTTCCCATTCCATTCACGTATGGAGTGTAGGAAAAATAATTGTTTAAATGCCTCTGTGCATACTGTAATTATTCTAATCTTATCCTCACAGTTTCTATGTGAGTGATATAGAGGGGGTTGTAGTATATTCCCAGAGTCATCATTTAAAGTCGTGTCTTGAAACTTCGTTAGTAAACTTTTCAATACAATTTACGTCTGTCTTCAGGAATTCGCCACCTCACTTTCTTCAGCTCTCCCACAATTCAAACAAACCTGTGACCATTTGTGTTGTCCTCCTCTGTACACATTCAATATCCCCTGTTAGTCCTATTTGGCACAGGTCCCGCACCCTTGAGCAATATTTTAGAGCCAGTCGCACAAGTGGTTTGTAAGCAATCTCCTCTGTAGACTGACTGCGCTTCACCAGTATTCTATGAACAAACTGAAGTCTACCACCTACTTTACTCACAACCGAGCCTATGCGGTCATTTCATTTCATATCCTTGCGAAGTGCTACACCCAGGTAATTATACAAGTTAGTCAATTCCAACAGTGACTCATTGATATTACAGTCATAAAATAGTATGGTGTTTTTTGTTTTGTGAAGTGCACAATTTTACATTTTTTAATGTTTAAAGCAAGTTGCCAATCTTTGCACCACTTTGAAATCTTATGAAGACCTGACTGAATATTTATGCAGCTTCTTTCAGACTACTTCATTATAGATAACTGCACCAAATGCAAAAAAGGCTGAGGTTACTATTAATATTGTCTGTAAGGTCATCAATATACATCACAAACAGCAAGGGTTCTGACACACTTCCCTGAGGCACACCCAAGATAACATGCTGTGCCCTTCCTACCAAAAGTCCTCAATCCCATTAAAAATTTCACTTGATATCCCACATCATTGTACTTCTCACAATAGGGGTAGGTGTGGTACTGAGTAAAATGCTTTTCAGGAATTAAGAAATACTACTTGTACCTGACAGCATTGATCCAAAGCTTTATACATGTCATTTGAAAAAGTGCAAGTTGGGTTTCACGTGATCAATGTTTTCAGAATCTATGCTTGTTGGCATGGAGGAGGTCATTCAGTTCAAGATACCTCCTTATGTTTGGCCTCAGAAACTGTTCTACAATTCTACAACAAATCAATGTCAAGGATATTGGAGTGTAGTTTTGGGGATTATTTCTGCTACCCTTCTTGTAGATGGGTGTGACCTGTACTTTTTCCAAGAATTAGGCATGGTTTTTTGTTAGAGGGATCTATGACAGGTTAAAGTTACAAGAGGGGCCTAACTCAGCCGCAAATTCAACATAGAATCTGAGAGAGATTCCATTGGCCTCTGGAGCTTTGTTCAACCGGCAACTGCACAGCTGGGCCAGTCACGGTACTATGAACTTACAGCACAGGCCAATAGATGGCACTGCCAGCACAGGTAGTCAGACTGCGACCTTACAACATTGGCCGTATTGCAGCAATGTTAGTGATTGTGCCAGCCTACATGGAAATACGAAACATGAACCCAACAACAGAGACGCCAAGTTTTGTACCTAGGTTATATCAAAAGTATTTTCATCCCAGTGAGTGCCCAGTTTGAAGGGGTCCAGCACGATTAGGGCGCAGAGATTTCACTCGACCGACCTGAATATAATGTGAAACCATCTGGAAAATGCTGAGCACGCAAAGGCTGTTGCACTCTCGGTTCAAAACACGCTTAGGTTAGTAGAGAATCGTGCACCTGTAAAACGACCTATGCACGGACCGTACAACTACTGCCACCGTCATACCTTAGCAAAATATGTGTCCGAGAACCCGAGGATTTTGTGGTCCTACATAAAACCGCTAAGTCGCTTCCATGCAGTCACTCGTCGACCAGTCTGGTGCGGCAGATGAAGCGAAAGCCGATGATTTATCCGCGCGTTCAAGAAATCGTTCACACAGGAGAATCGTACAAACGTACCATCACTCGACCATCGCACAGACTGGCGTGTGGAGTGTATATTGATAAGCATTCCCGGCGTAGAGAAACAACTGAAAGAGTTGCAAACAAATAAATCGACAGGTGTGAATGGAATCCTAGTAGAATATTACTGATGTTTAAAAAAAATAGAATAATACCATAAAACTTGTGTAATCACCTCTGCTGGTGGCAAAGCTCCTGAAAAGGTAAAATGGTGCATAGAAAATTTTCTCTTGTTAATAACGGAATTTCATTCCGCCATCCGGCATCCGATTCCCATCTGACCGACGGCATTGTTGAGAGGCCAGTCACCTTTCTCAAAATTACACAGTTTGCGTAATTGCACAGCCCGGATACTTATCGAAAAGATCGGTAAAAGAGATCTCAGGGACGCTGAAATAGAAGTTTGAAAAAGTAAATGTCGATTGAACACTAGTAGCGTTCGGCTGTGGTCACCAAAGAATTCGTCGGCAACTCTCCTTCGCTGCAGCCTGAAAAATTTCTAAAAAAGCAACCTTATAAATTGAGATGTGGCATTAATGGAAGAGGAAAATAGGTTGCTTGATTCAAACACCGCTCATATCATTAAATTAACGTAACTATTTAACCAAAAGTTACAGATATGTGAGCGACACTTAACATTTTATAGCCGCGCGGAATTAGCCGAGCGGTCTTAGGCGCTGCAGTCATGGACTGTGCGGCTGGTTCCGGCGGAGGTTCGAGTCGTCCCTCGGGCATGGATGTATGTGTGTTTGTCCTTAGGATAATTTAGGTTAAGTAGTGTGTAGGCTTAGGGACTGATGACCTTAGCAAAAAAATGGCTCTGAGCACTATGGGACTTAACTTCTGAGGTCATCAGTCCCCTAGAACTTAGAACTACTTAAACCTAACTAACCTAAGGACATCACACACACCCGTGCTGGAGGCAGGATCGAACCTGCGACCGTAGCGTTCACGTGGTTCCAGACTGAAGCGCCTAGAACCGCTCGGCCACTACCAGCCGGCCTGACCTTAGCAATTAAGTCCCATAAGATTTCACACACATTTGAACATTTTATAATACAGCAATGAAAAACAAACGAGAGAGTGAGATAGCTCACAGCGCCAGCTTTTATATAATCCAAAACAAGTTAAGCGACTGCCTTCAGCTTTTATAGAGCAATATGTAAACATTTATGTGGAACATTCTTTACCGGAACAGCAAAAACTACATCCCCAATACTAAATCATTACCCTTTGTCTTTACTTTACAGATTTATTTACACAGAGTAAATTTATTCTTAATGTATTTTAGCCCTAATTAAATGTTTGGGGCATACTCTACTAATTATTCAGAAAGCAACATTTTATTACCTTCTTGAACACTTGTTTCGTATTTTGCCTCTAGAAATACAACAAGGTTTCAACTGTGGTAAGATTGGTATGCATTGTGTTACAGAGGAGTAAATAAACGTCATATTACAATAGAATTATTGACAAAATACGCTGTCCACTTGGCAGATCTCCTAGAGAAAACCTTCGGTACATACACTGTACACTTTGCTGTCTTTGTGTACCTGTTTCTTTAAGTTTGTTCAAATACATTTGTCTTTGTAGAAAATGTTCAGAAACTTTTAATAAATACACAGAAGTACAATATTACAGACAAAAGTTCTTTCTGAGTTTACCTCCTCTATTAATCATGTCTTTTTTTAATCTTTTTGTTTAAGAATCTTGACGCACTTGTCTGTAACTACAAAACACTGGTTGATACGCCACAAGACTTTTTCAATTTGGCGCGCTACGTTGAGCAGGAGGCGGGTCCGTTGCCTCGAGCAGTGACCTCCGGCGGCGATTCAATGAAACCCGCTGCCCGGCTGGACGCCCATCGTGGCTGAAACGGCTTCCCCGTTGATACACGAAAATCAAAGCAAAGCAATATCAGCTCCAGAAAATTAGTTCAATATCGCAGAGCTGCGCTAGAAAAAAGTTTGATTAGTACAACAGATTTCACTTTCATTATTGTCTTTCGTGTGTATTGTTCTTGTGAGCCAGGTCTATCTTTAGGGAACTTTATTTGTCACTAGTTTGTAGTTGGCACCACTGTGTACACATCATGGCGTATTTACAAACTACGCGAGTCGATTTCTTGTCCGCTGAGTACGTCAACAAACTGCAGTCGATTATGGTGTTGAGTGTTCACCGCAGGCATTGTAAGAAAGTCTCTGCAGAGGCACTGCGTAGAATTGTTACATAAAAAAATTTTCACTCAGTGTGTAATTGCAAAGTGTGTGTGCAGCGACAATTAAATCACGCTTTCAGACGGTGTTTGTTTATTGACGAGGTGGTTTTCTACTTGTCCATTGCCTGCCCAGTGGGATAATACTTCTTGTAAGTTCACTAAGTCACTTTTGTGTGCGGATACGTGTGTCAACGTGCGTGTGTGTGCAGGACTTCTCACTGCGTTGGCGGGCATGCAGTTTACAACGGTGAGTTTTGACACTTCACGTAACACTTGTTTAATTTGTACATTTTAGATTCACAACGTCACTCTCTCGAGTATCCTATTGCGACCATTGCCCACCAGTTCACGTCGCAATCTTCACTTATGAAAACACTCACGAATAAATGAGTCCCTTCTTCTTATGCACACAAGTCTGTACGTTCCCTGGATCGCGTTTACTTCTACAAATTAACTGACACAGTTTTTAAATTTGTCTTTCTTACAAGTGGCGTACTTTACATGAATAATGTGTCGCTCGCGTGTTTTGGTATGTTGTCCCTGTTTGTTACAATCCATTGCTCGTCGTCTGATGCCCACAAAAATCTTTTACTCTCTTTTTATGTTCGACCGATTGAGCACCATTACCTACGTTACCGTCATGTTACCCTGTAACCACGAAATAATCCTGTTCTAGGTACGGATCACCAAAGAGCAAAGCACAAGCAAAATCCAAACAACACAGACCGCGGTCACCGTGTTAACATATGCCTCCGAAATCGCATGTGGCAAAAATGTAATCTCCTGCTCCACATAAATTCATAACTCAAGGTCTCACATCTCTCAACATATAAGGGATCAAGCTGATTAAATTGCGCCAGTGTACGTTTGCACAGCAGTTCTCTAATTCAAAATGGAATTCCTATCAACTTACGTGAAATAGACAAGTAAGAGATTGGCATATACATAATTATTCGCATACAAAATAAAGTATCAGTTCAGTATCACTTTGTAATGGCTTCTGTTTGACTTGTGAACTAGAAATACTATCTTTCATGCTGCTTACATACTAATATTTATTGCCTAAGTGTAGTTATTCCATGGCCTGTACATTTTCCTTTCAATAAACAATCAGCTCAATTTAGTGTGACTCTATTAGCACAGGTGTGATAAGAGAATGCATTCTGTTTGCATACAGTTCACTACCAGGTTTAACTAACTGTTCTTCAGTAGTATTCAATGTATAGGGGTATCGCATATTTATGCCATAGAAACTAAACCTGAAAAAAAAAGTTTACTACAAGGTGACTATTTACACTGACTATTACCGTCTCTTGTTCTATATACACCTAGTTGCAGGTAGCAGTTCATCTGATTATGTTTATACTAGTTAACAAATTATAAAAAACATAATTTTGGTTCTCATTTGTCTTTTATTCATCACTTTGTCTTATCTACACTTTAAATGATCTACGCAAACTATCTTCCAGAATAAACTTGCCAAACTTCTTGAGTTCATGTAACTAATGCTGAAAATATTTTCACTGACAAAATACTCAGTCCTTGAAACTTCCTGGCAGATTAAAACGGTGTGTCGGACCGAGACGCAAACTTGGGACCTTTGAAGGTGAAGGTCCCGATTTCGAGTCTCGGTCCGGCACACAGTTTTAATCTGGCAGGAAGTTTCATTTGAGCGAACACTCCGCTGCAGAGTGAAAATCTCAGTCTGGATACTCAGTCCGTATTTTCATATTTCACAGTTTTAGTGCTGTAGTGATACTTTCTCACAACATAGTCACTTTTGACAACATAACCATACTTTCATGAAAACAAACAGAAGAAAACTTCCTAACTACTACTTATATTCAGCAAATACTTAGAACTATAAAATCATTACTGCTTCTAATATCAAACAAATGTCAGTAGTTTTATGCACCTTGTGGTGCTACCTATATATGTGTATATCATTGGTAATATTTATTTCCGCCGGCCGCTGAGGCCGAGCGGTTCTAGGCGCTTCAGTCCGGAACCGCGCTGTTGCTACGGTCGCAGGTTCGAATCCAGCCTCGGGCAGGTTAGTTAGCTTTAAGTTGCCTCGGGCAGGTTAGTTAGGTTTAAGTTGTTGTTTTTGGGGGAGGAGATCAGACAGCGAGGTCATCGGATTAGGGAAGGAAGTCGGCCGTGCCCTTTCAAAGGAACCATCCCGGCATTTGCCTGGAGAGATTTAGGGAAATCACGGAAAACCAGGATGGCCGGACGCGGGATTGAACCGTCGTCCTCCCGAATGCGAGTCCAGTGTTTAGGTTTAAGTAGTTCTAAGTTGTAGGGGGCTGATGACCTCAGATGTTAAGTCCCATACTGGTCAGAGCTTTTTTTATTATTATTAAAAAATAATCATGTTTGATACGCCCGAGAGCTTAGTGGTTAAATAATTTTATTTATTTATTTATCTATTTATTTATTTTTTTCATCCGCTCATCTCTCGGGAGTATCAAACATGAGCGAGACTGGCGTTTGCTTTATGTAAGTATGCGGCAGATCGTTTACCACTTGTTCAAATGGCGTAACGAATTCAACCCATTTGGTTTTCAGGTGAGGTACATACATTCTAATGAGGCGGTTGAATTCTCTAAAAATCCATGTGGTAGGATTTGATTCGGGATGAAAATTACTTATCGAAATCTGCTTGATGTCATGTTCTAGCAAAAAACTTTCCCACTTTCTGCCAATGAAATTTGGTGCATTAACGGACAATAATGTGGCGGAGTTCGCGGCAAACAGTCGCACATATTTTGTAAATAAGTCGTACAAAGTGACCAAGTATTTGACTCCACTTCTTCCTTGTGGATGTGGACCAGATACGCCGATCGAAATCATTTCACCATGTTTGTGAGTCAGTATAGGAAGCAGAGCTACTTCAGCTTTTAGTGGTTTACTTTCCTGACACACTCACTGTACACGTGCGTATGAAGTATGCACCCACCGGTGCAACTTTGGAATGTAACAGTACTGTGCCATCTTTCGCTTGCATTTCTCGAGACCAAAGTGTTCCCATGTTATATGTGTGTGCGCCATACAACAAGTTCTTTAAATCTGTCTGGAATGCAAAGACACCAGGAATCAGGTTGGTTTCCTTGCCTACGAAACAATACATAATTGTGCACTTGGTAGTACCATGATAACTTACGATTAGGCTGTTTTGCGAGCATACCGTTTACTTTTGCTCATTTTGTATCTGCATCCCGTAGTGACTCTATATGTTTGCACGTTTGTAGATAATACTGTTTATGCAGTGGATCTTTCGTTAAAAGCACGTTGAAATCGGAAGTCTGGATACAGCATCCGCTACCCCCTTGCCCTTGCCACTGATACGGACTACTTCATAGCCGTACTCCTGTGGTGGGATGGTCCATCTGGCTAGGCCCTGGTGTAACAACGTACACCTCAGCGGAGAGGTCAAGGCTTGGTGGTCAAATACACTTTGATATGTTTACCTCGAATATGGTATACTCTGTTCACCATAAGGATAAACCTTATATAAACATTACGCCACGTATTCTTCCGCGTTTGCTTGAATCTCGTTAGATTTTTTCGCGTGGAGCGGAGCCAAGCTGTGACCAGTACAGCCAAGTACGATCGTAAGGGTACGTTTGATGCAGACTGAGCGATAAGGCGGGACAACAGCATTTAACTTGTACAGCACTGGTGAGCCAGCGGTCCGGCTGGTCTGCAATGGTGTGAGCAGTTGCAGTTCGGGCGTGAAAAGAGGCGGCCAGAGAAACAATATCGCTTCGAATGTCATTTAATTTCTGAAGAGAATGAAATAATATTCGGCAAAACTCCCAGCACTACTGCGCGCTTCTTAGGTGACCAGACGGAAAGCATAAACTGTACTCGTTGTCACCTGACGTAGTAGTCTTAGGTACAAACAAGAGTGATGAAAATTCCTAACTTAAGCTTTTTGTGGGCGAGGTGTGCGTGATGCAAAAGCATACTGCAGGGATTTCACCGTACTATTGAATACTGAAGCCACTGAAGGTATTAATTTCAGTCAGTCGTCTGGTAATCTCTCAGCTCCGAGAAATACATTTCAGTTCTGGAACTGTCACCTGCTGTGTCGACAACAAGCCTATCAACAACAGAATGCACGAAGCCGCCAAGGCGCCGCATTTTCTCCTCTTCTTTCAAGTCTTGCCGTTCAGTACCCCACCAGCGTTCTGCGTAGGCGCGAGAAAAAGCCGCGTGCGTCAGTTCCATTGCGCCTGGCAGCTTAACAGTATTGCCATTTCTCGCGGCAAAACCCCCTTAACTTGGCTCCAGATCGGTTGTGTTGCGTTCATATTGTAATGGTACAGCGGCAAAGGTAAGAATGCCGCATTTGTATGGTGTGCTCGATGCTGTGAAAATGATTGTTTTTCACGTTTCTACGATGCTTATCTACATTTGTCGTATAAAACGATGGACATAGTCCAAATAAAGAGTATTGGGTTTTTCATTTTAGCCTTAAAAAATCAAATTGGTTGCTTCCTTAATTTGAGCAACTTTTATTAAGTCTTTCATGAAATGTCGGTACTTAAGAATTTATATTGAAATGAAAACAGGAATTTCGCGTGCAGTATGTAATTAGAAAGAAGAAGACGTGCATTATTCATAAAAAATGATGAATTTTAATTACGAGATGCAGGTATTTCAAATTGAACGAGAAAAAAATGAGTAAGGCGAGATTTGAACGAGCGAACATTATTCACAGAATGTTGAAATGAAATGATCGTATGGCATTGTTGGCCAGGAGGCCCCACGAGGGGAAGTTCGGCCCCGCCGTATTGCAAGTCCTGTTTAGTTGACGCCACTTCGGCGGCTTGCGAGTCAATGATGAACACGCAACACCCACTCATCACGAGGCAGAGAAAATCCCTGACCCCGCTGGGAATCGAACCCGGGACCCCGTGCGTGGGAAGCAAGAATGCTACCACAAGACCACGAGCTGCCGACTGTAGACCGTTATCTACAGAATGTTATCAGTCTATTACTCTTAAGATTTCCGGTATACGACCAATGGTCGAGTTAGTGTTATTTGCATCAGGTTTATTCTTAATGATACATTTTAAAGCACCAAGGCCTCGTATGCTGTGGCTAAGTACGATCTCTTTCATTCTGTGAGCACGCGGCTTGCAAAAGTAATTGACTTAATTTCACGTTTACCCTCGACGCCTTCTTCCTGAAACCGTCACGCCCTCAGACCAGAACAGGACGCGCCTGTCGCAGTGAAGAAATCCTCCTGCGTGTTCAGGTGGCTTTACCAGCGCCTGTTGAATTCCGCTGAATGCCTCCTGTCTTTTGTCAGGCCACTGCCATATCAAATTCTTTTTCAATAAATTCAGCTACTGAGGGTCATTCGTAGTTGCGACTCGTGAGTATACGGTTTGGTAGTTCACAAATTTGTGAAATAGCGTCTGCTGTATAACAGTCACGATTATGAACTAATTTATACAACTGCACCTACTGTCAATAATAACAATATGCATAACTTGTCTGACGAAAGAAACACTGTCTTTTGTGAAATTTTCTTGTTTTGTACGTAATTAAGTAGAGTTTAGGGCAAGAACGAAGTAATGTTTAAGCATTCACTTCTCTCACTCTTGTCAGCCAAATATTAATGTTGCTAGAGTTTTATCACTCACTGAGTGTCAGCTTCAGCAGGAAAACGGCACAATCTTCTTATGAAATGTCCTATCCTTCCTTATTGTCCACCCAAAGGCTAGTATTAATACACGTTACGCTGCACTGTAGGTACACATTAGATAGAGAAAACTATACAGCAACATGATATTCAAAAGAACATCCGTGCGTCTGTTTTTCAATCTCGCAAATGGCTAAATCACTCGATGATTGAAGTTTTTAGTATGATTCACAAACTTTTTCTCAATTGCAAACATTGCGAATGTCAAAAGCCGGTTCTCTGCCATTGTATTTCGAAGAAAGGTTTTTATCCTATTCATTGTTGAGAAACAGCGGTCAGGTTCAACTGTCGTAAGAGCAGTTGTTGGAAGTATCCTGAGTAGTTCACGTAGCTGCGGAGACGTGTGTACATCCAGTGTGTTGTCCAGTAGAAGCTGCGACATTGCAACGGCGCCATCTGCGCGTTGAAAGTCTTCTCCGCTGTAGACTACTTCTAGCTCTGTTCTCAGTTGGGCCTTCGATAACCGTGGGTACGTTTCAGCAATAATGCCAAGTTCTCTCTCTCTCAGGAAAATTTGTCGAAAATAGAGGCAGTGAACCCACATTTAGCAATTCTGACGCAACAAGATGATTCGTGAATGAAAATTTTTCATTCGTACGATTTATTGTGGCGTCACAAACTTCCTTCGCATCTGCCGCTTTATTTTCTGATTTCCTTTTCTTTTGAATTTGTTCGCCCAAGATGGCGAAATTTCTTCAGTGGCAGTATTTGTTATTCCTGTAATTACATCTTCAAACTCCAATAAATGTAGCCTAGGGTTATTGCTTGAAGATGCCGATGTTGTAGTTTCCTGGACAGTATGTGGCGTGATGCTATGAAAAAATTCTAGCCAGAATAAGAACTCAGGGTCTTTCGGATTGCAGAGGAGGCCGTAACTTTCTCGTCTGGTTTTGTCATCTGCACGATCAGAGAAGGTAATTTCTTATAAACACTCGAGCACACTTTCCTGGTTATCTTTAACTGTGATGACTTTCCGAATGTTAAACAGCCATCTTGTAGCTCCTACGCGTGGCAGTCTAGTCTGCACAACTATCTAGGACACTTGTCCTGTGTGGCGACCGGGAGAAAAAAACCTGGAAAGTCGGAGAGATTAGAAAAAAATATTCTAGCAGATTTGTACATATAGATGCACCTCTTTGCA
The DNA here is from genome assembly GCF_021461385.2 of Schistocerca piceifrons. NCBI lineage: Eukaryota > Metazoa > Arthropoda > Insecta > Orthoptera > Acrididae > Schistocerca > Schistocerca piceifrons. The sequence continues at coordinate 834,404 of NC_060147.1, forward strand.
GGACCGGAATAATTGATGAGCATAGCAGTGAACATAATCATCATCATCATCATCATCAGCCAATTCAATTATTGGATGATGTGTCGTCTTCGAGCCTTGGATTCAGGTAGGCTTTCAGCAGTCTCCCCCAAGTGGGACCTGTCTTGGGCAGTTCTCTGCCAGGTGTTACCAGCGACCTCCTCGATGTCTTTGTCCCACCTGTCTGGTGGTCTTCCTCTCGGCCTCCGGTGCTCTCTCGGAGTCCACTCCAGTACTAGCTTCGTCCATCTGTCGTCTTTTCTTCTTGCGACGTGGCCAGCCCACTGCCATTTCCAGGAACCTACTGTGTCTAAGATGTCGTTAACCTTCGTCACAGGCCGGATGTCATCTGCCCTTTCCCTATCCTTTCTTATATATCGCAGCATTGATCTTTCCATGGGTCTCTGTTTACTTTTTGTAAATGAGTTCAGTGTCCATGTCTCGCAACCATACGTCATCACAGGAAGAATGCATTGATCAAATACTGCTTTCTTCAGATTTACTGGCATTTTTGATCTGAATACTGTCGAATTCTTCCCAAATGCTTGCCAGCCGAGCTTGATGCGTCGATGGATTTCTGGCCTTATGTCTCCCTTCATATTTATAATCTGGCCAAGGTAGACATATTCACTGACCTAATAGACTGTCCTTGACTTTCACATCTCCATTACTTTTGTTCAAGCCAACCAGCTGACATTCTGATGCAAGATCTGTAACTAAGTTTTGGAGCTCCGCGAAGTCTTTGGCCAGTAAGGCAATCTCATCAGCAAATCTTAAGTTGGTAAGCCTTCTTCCATTAATTCTAATTCTCTTACCTTCCCGGCTCAGCTTTGACGTAGCCATTTCCAATACAGCAGATAGCAGTTTTGGGGAGATGGGGTCGCCTTGCTTGACACCCCTCATGATGCGGAATTCTTGAGTTCATCTTATGTTATGTTAACATAAGATGAAGAACTTGTAGATTTTCCTGAGCACTTCAATGTATGCTGCTGCCACTCCTTGCTCACTCAAAGCTTGGAGGAGAGCTACGTGGCTAACGGAGTCAAATGCCTTTTCAAAGTCAACAAAGGCAATGCAGACAGGGAGTTGGTATTCGTTCGATCTGCTTATCACTTCACTAACGGTCAGAATGTGGTCAATAGTGCTAAAATTGCTTCGGAATCCTGCTTGTTCTATAGGTTGGGCTGAGTCTAGGGTGGAACTAATTCGGTTTAACAAGATCTTTGTGAAAATTTTGCACAAAATTGAGAGCAAGCTGATAGGACGGTAGTTTTTAATATTGTGAATACTTACTTTCTTGTGTATCAAAATAATCTTAGCCGTGTTCCACGATAGTGGGATTGAAGCATAGTGCAGGCAGGATGTAAATACTTTTGCCAAGTGATTTACTGTTACCTCTCCTGCCAGTGCTAGTATATCCTTGTCTGAACACCCTCAATGTCTCGGTTCATAACATCGACACAATCATAGTGTTGTGCGGTCACCTTTTCCTGTGTAATTCAGAATTTATCGCCTTAAATAACGTCTCAGCGTCTTGTGCGTCAGAGTTCATGAAACTCCAGTCTCTCCACGACAGATCCATGACGTTGGGACCTACAAACAATCACCAATTGTTGCGCCGTAGACACATTTGTTGTTTCGTCCGCCATTATAGCCAAATAATGCGCAGTTAACATTTCTTGCGTTATTATTTCTCTGCATACACTTAGCACACAATCCAGAAGTTTCCAGAATGAAATTTTTCACTCCGTAGCGGTGTGTGTGCTGGTATGAAAGTTACTGGCAGATTAAAATTGTGTGCCGGACCGTTGCCTTTCGCGGGCAAGTGACCACTTTGTTGAATGTAGGAGACGAGGTAGTGGCGGAAGTGAAGCTGTGAGGACGGGGTCGTGCGTGGGTCGTGCCTGGGTAGCTCAGTTGGCGGGCGGCGCGCTGCGCGGCGGTCCGCACGTGTTTGTTTACTCGCTGCGAGAGGTGCTGCGCTAGTGATGGGGAGCTCGTGAATGAGTCGTTCAAATGAACGCTTCGCTCCAGTGAAGTTTGAAGTAGCCACTCAATTTCAATGAACTGGTACTTCAAACTGTTCACAGATAGCACACTGCACACTTTTTTCTAGTTCACTCATTCTCCCTTCAATTCAGTCCTCCCTCTACCGCTTGTCGACGAATCGCGCGGTGTTAGTGGGGAAGGATAGGTGTAGGAGTGGTTGGTGGTGTGAGGGGCGAGGGGAAGGCAGCGTCAGCTGCTTCCTGCAGTGCTGACATCATTACCCGTGACTATTTGTGGAGTTACACTCCGCGTCTACGGGTAGCTTGCCGTTGGCAGCGCTTGCAGACAAATGAATATTAAAGATACAAAAGAAGAGGCTGGCTGTGTGAGCACGCACAGCCATCGTGAATATAAAATACTTTGTGAGTTGGAACTGAAGCATGCGTGGAATACACGCTTGAAAGATAATCGTTCATGTAGGAATGTTTATCTCGTACACATTATTGAAGTAATTACACTAAAAATCAATTTCAGGATTGTCCTAATTAAATTTAAAAAAATACATATATAATTATGAATAAACAGCAACGGATTTGGCGAATGTTCAGAGATTTCCGTTTAAAAACATGATTTGTTCCACTTTTATCCTGTCAGGCGATTTCGCTGTCAGTGATAAGGTGTCCTGTCTTCGAGAACACACTTTCACACGGCATGGAGGTTGCAATAATACACAGTCGTGTTTTTGCAAGTTCAAAGAGCGAGGGGTATCTGACAGCCGTTCAGACCACCACTGAAGTGGACTGCCTTGTCTCTGTAGCAGGGGCTCTTGTAAATATTTGTCCACTTCCACTATTGCAGCAGCTCTCGGGTGTGGATTACTCTGCAGTCTGGAAAACACTTCATCAAAATCGAGTCAGAGACTAGAAGTAGATTCAGTGGTTGGAACTGAGATTTTTGCAATAGCAGTGGATGTGTTCGTCACAAATCTCTGTAATTTCACCTTCTCAGCAGAAGTTTTATCAGAAAAACCACCTAATTTGAACCGGGGATCCAATGAAGTTGCTTCTGCGAAAATGAAATTTTCCTCGATATTTCGAAATCGTCGTTTTAGGTCTTCAGCTAACTTATCGGCCATTTGTTGCACGTCTACATGAATTTCAGTGTTATTAACAAACCTGGAACACCACTTTTTCAACGAGCGACTGAGGAGTAGGACTTTCGAAGCAGTGACAACATTTTCACTTGAGATTTCCTCAGTGCGGTCTTTGAAAACTTTCAACAGGTCACAGGCTTGTGTTACACTTGCAATGTAGTCTGCAGTCAGATTTGGAAGATCCGGATAACTCAGAGTGATACCTGTCGTTAGGGAATTCATAACCTCGATTATTCTTCGCAGCATATCATAGGTTGAATTCCATCTTGTAACAGTGTCCTGTTTTAGTGTCGGAACTGGCTCTTTTAACTGTTCCTGTATCTTTTACAGTTTCGTGCAGGTCTGCGAACTTCTTTTAAAAAATTCAACAATTTTTTTTTTACTTTATTCAGAATGGGTTGAACGTGCGGAAGCCCGTTCTGAACAGTTAAATTTGTGTGCAAAGCAGGGGATGTGTTTCCAGGCTGTGAGTCTTATAGCTGCCACAATATTAGCAGCATTGTCGCTGACAACACACACGACTTTTCTTGAATGCCCCATTCCCTTGTGACACGTCGCAGTTCTTCAGAGAGTTTTTCTGACGTGTGCCTTTCGTCGTATTTAAAGCACTCTAGGAGGGAAGACGCCAGCTCCAGGTCTTCAACGTAGTGAGCTGTCACCGACAAATAACTCTCATTTGTGGTTGAAGTCCACCCACCCCCCATTGTCAGCACAGCCGCTTCCGCAGAATTAGTTTTGACTCTCACAATTTCTTTCATCATGACGTATTGTTGTTGCAGTAATGTATTGGAAACGGTCTTCCGAGCTGGCATTCTGTAAGCACCATTCAGTTTATCTACAAAACTTTTGAAATGTTTGCTTTCCACTATGTTGAAGGGCAAATAATCCTTTACAATAGTCTCCAGAAGTGCAAAATCTATCTCCTGATTTCTTTTGTTCGAAAGAGGTTTCGGAAAATACATAGGTAATGTTCCGCGATATTGATGTCTGCTGTCTGATAATGAAGTGATACTTTCATTTTCTGGCACCGACTGCTGTTCGCTTCTGGCATTTGCTGATGTTGGTTCCGTATTGTCCGGCATATTTGTCCAAGAAATATCGGGAGATGCAGGAGCAGGGGGAAGGGGGCGCTAAGCGCCTGACTGACAATGACAGTGTTGGATGCAGCACTCGAACATGACGCGCTAGATTAAATTTATTTCCTCCTTTATATGAAATACACTTAGAACAACAGCTGCACTTTGCTTTCCCATCACCTACATCGGCGAAGAAACCCCAAAGTTCACTACTTTTACGCGATAGCGAGTTGCTAGCCATTGCATTAGAGTGAACGGACACAAGAACTGCTTTCCGAATGAAATAAAGAGGGATTTTACCTGAAATCGTACGAATTCCTACAGGTGACAGTTTACGTTTTGAATTTGGAGGGATATTATTCTCAACAAAAATAAAATCTACAGGAAAACTTCTGAATAATTACTCAACGTAGGTATATAGACTTTGTGACAGTGGTAAACATACTCATTCTATTTTGGATTAAATTGTAAAAGGAACATAAAATTGGACTGCATTTCGTTGGTAGCCCTAGTTTTCAGTACATGAATAAGGTTTCACTTGGCAGATGAAGACTCTTTCGCTTCATGAGAAAATGTCGAGCAAGATTGAATGTAATAGCTTCTTTATATGTGACAGGCTTCTCTGTTTATCTTCCCTTTGTCCCCTTCGACCGTGGTCTATTTAACTCAGACGCTGTAAGAGCATAAAACGTTGCGTGCACGTTACTGCATAGTTCGGCCACCTGTTGATAAAATTATGAAGTGTTACGAAGCTATATTGTACGAGCGAGGCGAAGCGAGCGTAGCCGCGGCTGAGCGGCGAACTGGGCAACTTGGCCAGGCTTCCGTACTTCACGAATGAACTACCTCACTTGAACGCTTCGCGGCAAAGAGTGAAATGAGTGAAGCAGTTCACGGGAATGAACGAGTTCGATCCATGTCTATACTGCGTTCCCTGTTGTGATACAGAGCTCCTACTAGATATGGCGTTCTCTTGACTGTGAAACTCACGTTCGACGATTCCTAGGCGCGTCCAGAGGCTTATGAAATGAAATGGAACGGTTTGTGAGAGACATGCATGTCGATCCCCACCAGCTGATAGGCATACACGTGTCTATCACTTCCAGTGTAGTCTGCCTCGAGATGAGGAACGAAGAGGCGCGTGACGACCTGGTGCGTCGTTCCAGCAAAGCTGCCGCCTCCGCCGCTGTGACGGTAACGTGAGCACGGTAACCGTGGACAAGGCGTGTCCGAACTGCCGTTCCAACGCCCGGCAGCGCTGCGGCCATATGGAACAGTCCCTACTAACAAGGGAACCTCCCCACTCTGATGTAGTTATAAGTTGGCACAGCGGATAGGCCTTGAAAAACTGAACACAGATCGATCGAGAAAACACGAAGAAGTTGTGTGGAACTATGAAAAAAACAAGGAAAATATACAAACTGAGTAGTCCATGTTCAACATAGGCAACATCAAAGACAGTATGAGCTCAGGAGCGCCGTGGTCCCGTGGTTAGCGTGAGCAGCTGCGGAACGAGAGGTCCTTGGTTCAAGTCTTCCCTCGAGTGAAAAGTTTACTTTCTCTTTTTTCGCAAAGTTATGATCTGTCCGTTCGTTCATTGACGTCTCTGTTCACTGTAATAAGTTTAGTGTCTGTGTTTTGCTACCGCACCGCAAAACCGTGCGATTAGTAGACGAAAGGACGTGCCTCTCCAATGGGAACTGAAAACATTTGATCGCAAGGTCATAGGTCAACCGATTACTCCACAGGAAAACACTTCCGATACATTCTATACGACACTGGTGACGGCGTGTGCGTCACATGACAGGAATATGTTGTCGACCCACCTAACTTGAACACTTGGCGAATGCGTAAAAAGATTCTTCTACCTTGCCAGATTTAGGTTTTCTTGTGGATGTGATAATCACTCCCAAAAAAGTGATGAAAATAAGAGTTTGTCACATAAACTGCAACAAATGAGCCGGCCGGAGTGGCCAAGTGGTTCTATGAATCGCGCGACCTCGCATCGGACGGACGGACAGATAATAATTGTCTGAAAATAAAAAATTAAACTTTTCCCTCGAGCCGGCCGGTTCTAAGTGCTACAGTCTGGAACCTCGCGACTGCTACGGTCGCAGGTTCGAATCCTGTCTCGGGCATGGATGTGTGTGATGTCCTTAGGTTAGTTAGGTTTAAGTAGTACTAAGTTCTAGGGGACTGATGACCTCAGAAGTTAAGTCCCATAGTGCTCAGAGCCATTTGAACCATTTTCAGTCGAGGGAAGACTTGAACGAAGGACCTCTCGTTCCGCAGCTGCTCACGCTAATCACGGGACCACGGCGCTCCTGAGCTCAGACTATCCTTGATGTTACCTATCTTGCGCACGGACTACTCAGTTTGTATATTTTGCTTATTTTTTTCATAGTTCCACACAACTTGTTCCTGTTTTCTCGATTGGTCTGTGTTCAGTTTTTCAAGGCCCATCCACTGTGCCAACTTATAACTAAATCTGAGGGGGGTGCGATGGGGCGGATCCCTTGTAAGGTACACGGAAGAGAAGTGGTACACCTTCGAAAACTATCGCGTGCTAAGTGGCGTCCGACAGGTACGCAATGAACTGCGCAAACACGTGCCGGCTGTGGACTGAAAGGCGACGTGCGCTCCAGCTGCCTCCAGCGCCGCCTCGTCCAGGTGCCACGTACGGAACCGGTGCAGACAGCTGTGGCGACCGCATTACCGATTACGTACGTGGGAGCGGCGCGGCCGGTGTGCACGGATGCATCTTTACAAGCGGAATCTACCAACACCGCCGTTCCCGTGACTGAAACCCCTCACGACAGAGGCCAGGTGTTGGAGCACAACGGCCGTAACGGCGCCCCGTGGCCGACCCCTCCCCCGCTCGCTGACGTGGCTGCTGAAATGGAGGCAGAAGGCGCACCGGACACCGTCGACACTCTTGGCCGCACGGAACCGGCGCCCCCACACGGGGAGAGCCGCAGAAGGGTCGCGGGGAAGGGAGCTGCCGCAAAGGAAGGGTAGCCCAGCGGCCTTATCATCACCGAGAGGCCGTCATTCGCATCTGCTCACTCTGCATTTACACGTCCCAGTCCTACTGTATGCGTAACGTATCACTATGTTTACGACGTTTCTCATCGGGCCGTATACTAGCTATGCAGTGTCCTTTTTATTTTGTTGTTGGTGTGCACTTGTCATCCCATTACGCCATAATTTTAAAAAGCTAGTTAGTTTCGTTGGCCACTTAAGGAAGCAGGAGAGGCAACTTATTTTGACAGGTTATTGCAGTGGAGGGAGAACGTGACCGCTGCTGTCCGTTGGCTCTTGTGTTGTGCACCGCGGTTGGTGGCCACCCTCGAATGAGAAGTTGGCTGCTGTTTACCAACTGCTGGACGTCGGCAGGTACTCGCCCGTGGCGCTCGTGCCTCGTGTTGACAGTGCCGTCTGTTGGGCTCTGATTGCTGGCAGCCGAGCTGGGGCAACCCTGAGTCCATCCTCCTTGTTCATGTTGTTAGGGTGTTTAAGTATTTCGATGGCCTCTCTGATTTTGCGTTTCGTCATAATTAGCTGCTTGGCCAACACACAGGCTTCGCTGAATATTATTTCTTTTCCGCAGTCTTGGTGATGTTCTGCCACTGCGGATTTGTTGTGTTGCCCTAGACGAATATAACGCTCGTGCTCCCGAATGCGCGTTGCTATTGGCCTACCAGTCTCGCCGATGGATGCCTCTCGACATTCGCATTCCACCTTGTAGACGCCTGCAGTGTGTAATGCATCCACCTTGTCCTTGGTGGAACCTAGCACGTCCTGGATCCTGCGACCACTACAGAAGACAGGCTGCACCCCAACGCGGCGAAGGTGTTTGCCTATTCGGTCAGTAACGTTTTTCACATAAGATAAGCGCACTGTTGGCTGCAGTTTGTCTATGTCTTGCTTATCTTTCTTATTTGTGTTCGTCGATAAGGCTGTGTTTATCGGCTTATGGCTGTAGCCATTGGTTAGAAACATTGTGCGTAGCCTTTTAAGCTCAGGTGTGATGTTTTGAGCATCACTCAGTCGCTGCGCACGGATTGCCAGATAACGGATGGCAGAGTTCTTCTGCGCTGGGTGGTGGTAGCATTGGGCGTGCAGTGCCCCAGTTTGAAACGTCCCCTTTGAACAATTGTACATGGCTGTGCTTAAACTGACACACAATATTTTTTTTGGCGCAACGCAATCTGACTTTCAATAATCCCTGCAAAAGAATGGCCCTGACTAACATTAACCTATACCTTTCATAAATCACTTACCTCACAAAAATCTTCGTTACTCGAACTACTGCAATACAGCGAGCGCCACTACTGCCAGCTAAATAAGAGATTCTAACTACTGAAGGCACTAACTACAGATGGGCATAGTTAGCAAATGAAAGATTTTGATAGAGAACAAACAGTGTATTTACCTTAATAGTCATAATATATATATAGCAGTTCATGACATCCAGTCTTACAAATTTCAAAACTCCGCCATTTCTCCCCCCACATCCACCACTGCTGGCGGCTCACCTCCAACTGCGCAACGCTACGCGCTGTTCACATCCAGCTGCCCAACACTACAATGGCAGACAACAATGCAAACTAGCCACAGACTGCACAGAGCACAGCCAGTGATTTTCATACAGAACGCTACGTGGCGTTACCAATATGAAAACCTAAACAACCTACTTACACGTTCTCCTGTACACTTCGACGTCTAGAAATGGGATACCGCCATTCTTTTCTACTTCCAGCGCGAACTGAATCTTCCCGTGCATATTGTTCAAATATTCGTGAAACTTGTGTAGTTCCGTTTCACCATGAGGCCATACACCGAACGTGTCGTCCGCGTATCTGAACCAGCAACGTGGCCGTAAAGGAGCTGAACCGAGGGCCGTTGCTTCAAAGGCTTCCATGCATATGTCGGCTGCCAGCGGAGATAGGGGAGACCCCATTGCTACGCCGTCTGTCTGCTGGTAGTATTTTCCTTGCCATTCGAAGTACGATGACGTCAGGCACAACTCAACCAGGTCGGATATGTCTGGCGGGACATGCTTCTGAAGGATGTGGATAGTTTCATCTTCTGGCACCTTCGTAAATAGTGATTTCACGTCAAAGCTGACCATGATGTCCGTAGGTAAAATTGTTTATCCCTTTAGGCGTTCTATAAAGTGTGTCGAGTTCTTCACATAAGAGTCCGTCTTGCCAACTAGACGTCTTACTTTGCAGGCTAGGTACTTTGCCAAATTGTAAGTAGGCGAACTGATTCCATTCACTATTGGCCTCAAAGGGTAACTTTCCTTATGTATCTTTGGAACACCGTAAATTCTAGGAGAGACTGGTACTCTGGGAATAAGACCCTCCACCGCAATAACCTATCAAAATAAGTTCCCTCTCCTTCTTCCTTGAGTGACCAATGAAACTAACTACCTTTTTAAAATTATGACGTAATGGCATGCGCAGTGAACACTAATAACAAAATAAAGAGGACACTGCATAGCTAAAACGCCCCATTAGACCCAGAACGAGGCCGATGCAATCGTGGCCGAAACGTTAGTTTTTTCTCCAGCAGCAGTGGTAATTTATTCATTACGACGCGGTACCAAACCCAGAAAACTTTTATGTCGACTGACTCTGGCCGCGGAAGCCTACGCAATTATAATAATTGCTCATGTTTTTGTTTACTTGTGTACGTTGCCCGTGATTATTTTGCGACCACTGATTACTGCGGCCTTGACTGCTGATGCTATTGTACCGGCTCCAGTTTCGATAATTTTGACAGCCGGCGTAGCGCCGGTTATTATTCCGCCTCTGGCTTTGAAAGAATGCCTGTTCGCTTTGTGCACCAGCCACCGTTGCTGCCGTTCTGGCCTGGTGTCCGGACTGCGGCCGCGTCCCTTGTTATTCGCAGACTGCGAGCCGTTGTTGCCAGTGCTGCATGTTGCACCTTCTTGTATCAGGTCCACGGTGTCGAGCACTCACAAGAAGGGTTCAAGGTGAAAATCAGGGACTGTTTGTAATGTACAGACGGTAGCAGAGCCACGATGCGGAAGGTGTAGCCACATTTATTTGGTCCAAGCCTTGTTGACACAAATTTATTATTTAACAATAATTGGTTATGCATCCAAATTAATACAATTAACAGTTTAAAAGGAAATTTTACCAGTAATTTTTTTAAACATTCTCTTGAAGAACATGCACCCCACTCTGAAACATTACATAAAGGTACTCTTAGTAAAGGGTATATTATATCGTACAACAGTGCAACATGTACAAACATTAACAATTACACCAGAAAATATTGAACTTGTGATTTCTACCACATATAAATCAAACCTTAAAAAAATCCACTTTGGCAAGAGTGCAACAAATTCCCTACTGCCTGCTTAAAAAGTGGCAATGATAATGTTTTTTTGTTACCTCCTGACTTCACTTAAGCTTACATAAACCCTACAGAAATGTCAGTCATGTGACATCAGTTCACTTTTCGTGACAAATACACAAAATTTCTAAATTATTTTATATCAGTCAAGTAAGCTACAAGACAGAAATAACATTAACGACTGGTAACATGAGTAAACACTGTCAAGTTTTCAATTTCACGACGGTTTTGTAATCTAGCAAATCTTCATTTAAATACTCGTCCCCACGTGTTCCAAAATCAGTTCAGTCAGTCTCGAGAAGAAACGCAACTTAATACACAAATATGGCAATATCAAGAAATAGATGGGTTTATCGCAAGCAATATTAGTAGAATTAAGAAATTTGCAATTTAAACGCCCCAATTTTAACAAAGTCTAATGTAATAATAATTTGGACAGAACTTTCAAAAAATGATCGATGATACTGGATACCGTGCCATACACTATGAAACAAATTAAGAATTATTCACAGTAGACACCTGGCACATGATGATATTCTCAGAAGTATTTCAAATCACAAAATGTTGGCTACAAGTACCAGCCCCACAATAAAGTACCGATCATGAAATATAATAAAGGTATATGAAGAAAATTTCGGCCTTAGCCAGGTGACGAGAACCACACCAACGCAGTTTGCTGTTACACTCGAGTGCTAGGCCCGACAAACAACAGCTGGCCACGGAGAACCTCGCTAGGCGAGCGGGCATTCCGTCCTCCCCACGTGCTCGCACACTCGTCGCAGTGCTTACTCGGCAGCCACCAGTTGACTCCCCGCCGCTTCCGTCCTGTCGCCATATACCGAACGAGCCGTCCTCCCAAAACCGTTGTTTCGCGCACCAGCGCTCAGCGATCACGCCCCCTACCGCTGCGGCGAAAACAAGTGAAATGATCTAGCCGGGAAAACAATGAGCTGAGCCCTTATGTACACAGGCAAATTTCCCTTCAAGATGTGTAATACGTCGTTGTGTGGGACCGACTCGTCCAGTATCTCGTTTAATATACACACATCAAAAAAAGTTTTGCATCACCCTAGTTCCCAGAACTCCTGAAGATAGACGTTGACTGTGGATATTGTATCACAGATCTCACTAAACCCGCCCAAAGATGTAAACAACCATGCATGAGCAGCGCCTATTAGACGGAGGGGGTCCGACAGCCGATCAGTTCCAGGAAGGAGGTACACAGCTCGTGTTGTCTGTAGTTCAGCCATGCCTAGGCGGTCAATACCGCCGTTCGATCGCGCCCACATTGTTACTTCGTGCCAGCAAGGGCTCTCAACAAGGGAAGTGTCCAGGCGTCTCGGAGTGAACCAAAGCGATGTTGTTCGGACACGGAGGAGATACAGAGAGACAGGGACTGTCGTCGACACGCCTCGCTCACGCCGCCCTAGAGCTACTACTGCAGTGGATGACCGCTGTCTACGGATTATGGCTCTGAGGAACCCTGACAGCAACGCCACCATGTTGAATAATGTTCGTGCAGCCACAGGACGTCGCGTTACGACACAAACTGTTTGCAATGGCTGCATAACGCGCAACTTCTCTCCTGACGTCCACGGCGAGGTGCATCTTTGCAACCACGACACAGTGCAGCGCGGTACAGATGGGCTCAACAACATGCCGAATGGGCCGCTCAGGATTGGCATCACGTTCCCTTCACCGATGAGTGTCGTATATGCCTTCAACCAGACAGTAGTCGGAGACGTGTTTCGAGGCAACCCGGTCAGGCTGAACGCCTTAGACACACTGTCCAGCGAGTGCAGCAAGGTGGAGGTTCCCTGCTGTTTTGGGGTGGCACTATGTGGGGCCGACGTACGCCGCTGGTGGTTATGGAAGGCGCCGTAACTGCTTTACGATACGCGAATGCTATCCTGCGACCGATAGTGCAACCGTATCGGCAGCATATTGGCGAGGCATTCGTCTTCATGGTCGACAGTTCGCGCCCCCATCGTGCACATTTTGCGAATGACTTCCTTCAGCATAACGAGGTCGTTCGACTAGAGTGACGATCATGTTCTCCAGACGTGAACCCTATCGAACGTACCTGGTATAGATAAAGGCTGTTTATGGGCGATGTGACCCACCAACCATTCCGACTCGTAGAATTTTTTGTTCCAGCAACACGTTGGCTGCACCAATATATTATTGATATTTTAAAAAATGAAATGGTATTATAATTTTTTTAATCACCTCTTCAGGTGGTAAAGTTCCTGAAATGGTAGAATGGTGCATAGCAAAATTTTTCTTGTTGATAATGAAATTTCATTGCCCCATCCTGCGCCAGACTCCCATCACACCGACGAGAACGTTCACCGACGGCATTGTTTAGAGGTCAGCTACCGTTCTCAGACTTAACGCAGCTTGCGCGATTACTTTGCCCGTATACTGACAGGAAAGGTCGGCAAAAGAGATCTCAGAGACGCTGAAGTAAAAAGTTTGATAAAGTAAATGCCGATTGAACACAATATAGTTCCGCTGTGGCTACCAAACAATTCGTCGGCGACTCTCCTTTGGTGCACCCTAAAAAAGTTGTAAAATGCAGCGTAATAAATTGAGATGTGGCATTAATGGAAGAGGAAAATAGTATGGTAGATTCAAAGACAGCTGATGTCATTAAACTGACGTAATTATTTAATCAAAAGTTACAGATACGTGATGAGACAGCCATGGCTCACAGATCCTGCTTTTATATAGTCGAACACAAATTATCGCGACTGCGTTGAACGTGCTTTACAGAGCAATATGTAAACATTTCTCTGGAATATTTTTTATCGGAACAGCACAAAATACATCCCCTATGTTAAATCGTGGCCGTTTCTCCTCACTTTACCGATTTATTTACACAAGGAATATTTATTCTTAATGTATGGGATGAGAAGTTACGCCTTATGCAAGACACGTTTTTTGTCTTGTTTCACCCATACATGTTTCAGCACTTTTGTGCTATCGTCAGGCCGGCCGAAATGGCCGTGCGGTTCCAGGCGCTGCAGTCTGGAACCGCGAGACCGCTACGGTCGCAGGTTCGAATCCTGCCTCGGGCGTGGATGTGTGTGATGTCCTTAGGTTAGTTAGGTTTAAGTAGTTTAGGGGAGTGATGACCTCAGAAGTTGGTCAGAGCCATTTGAACCATTTTTTTGCTGTCGTCAGTGGGTTATATTTTTTATTTTTAGTTGTAAATTTGTTATTAACTTATTAACATTTGTGTTGTTTGCAACATTATGTAGAAGTTGCATTTATAACTCAATTGGCGAAAAGTGGGTGTAAGCATTAGTTAACACACCTTACAAAATGATACTGTCCGTTTATTTTCGTAGTTCTTCTGCTACACAATATACAACTTGGCATCTGCAAACAGCAAAACGTAATATATTTTTCTGTTTGTTATGCATTTACGAACGGAAATAAGACTGTATCACGTTTTCTGTCTGTAACTTACAGTTTTGAAGTTGTGGTGCGTTCTCCTGTGTTGTCGGCGAAGTAAGTAGGCTTACTTCTTTGCCTACGATCGCGTGGCAATGCACTTTTTCCGCTTACTCAAAACATGGGCGGAGTTTCCGCTGCCATTACGTGTTGTTGTGGCTGTGTGGCGTTCATTTGTTTCGTAGTGTGTTTTGCTATGTGAGGCGCGCGAGTTTGAATTGTATTTGGCGTCAGTGGTGTGTGGTTTGTGTGGGTTTGCATGTGTGTGATGTGTGTGTTGAGTACTGGGGCAGAGAGAGAGAGAGAGAGAGAGACAGAGAAAGTTTTCTTCATTAGTAGTTTTGGTGTGTGGTGTGGGTGTTATTTGTATAGTTCTTTTATTGTGGCGAAGAGCGTTTTGTTGCACAGTGATGTGTATTCATTGAGTACTTTCTTTTCTTGCGCTATTGATTTTTGGATGTGATAGTTTTCTTCTGTAGTTAATTTTTGGTATAGGCTGCTGCTAGTTTTTAGGATGTCAGGGTCAGTTTCAAAGTTTGTTGGGTAGTGGTTGTGTGCTATCAGGTGGTCTGCAAATGTTGAGTGTGTGCTATCGCTTTTCAGTGCTCTGAGGTGTTCATTATATCTGGTTCTGAAGGTCCTACATGTTTGGCCCACATATACAGATTCACAGCAGTTGCAAGTAAGTTGGTAGATACCGGACTGACTGTATTTGTCAGTGTTGGTGGTATTTCTTCCGAGTCTGCTGTGTATTATGTTGTTGGTCCTGTATGCTATGTTGAGTCCTTGTTTCTTTGGTATATTACCCACCCTGCGTGTGACTTTGTTGTTGTAAGTCATTATGTACCATTTGTTGCTTACTGTCCATTTTCTTAGCAAGCACGGAGACAACAAGAAGAACTGCACCACAAGATGATTATTCTTAATGTATTTTGCCCTTAATTAAACGTTTGGGGGCTTATTCTACTAATTATTCGGAAAGTAACACTTAACGATTTCGATTTTTCAAAGAGTGTTCTACTGAAATGGCCCTATACCTAGCGTGCATTTATCATGAATCTCTCGCTCAGCAGACAAACCCCAAGTGCCTGGAAAAAGGCGCAGAGGGCTCATGTGCGGAAGGGCGGCAAAAGAACGGAGTTGCAAGATTACAGACCAATATCCCTAACATCAGTTTGCTGCAGAATCCTCGAACATATCCTCAGTTCGAATATAATAAATTTTGTTGAGAGCGAGAAGCTTATGACCACGAATCAGCATGATTTCAGAAAGCATCGCTGGTGCGAAACTGAGCTCTCGCTTCCCGCGCACGAGGTCCCGGGTTCGATTTCCGGCGGGGTCAGGGATTTTCACCTTCCTCGAGATGACTGGGTGTTGTTGTGTCGTCTTCTTCATCATCATCATCATTCATCATCATCATCATCATCATCATCATCATCATCATCATTCGTCCCCATTACGGTCGGAGGAAGGCAATGGCAAACCACCTCCGCTAGGGCCTTGCTTAGTCAGTGATGTGGGTCTCCGCCATCGTCCCCTACACTCTGTCAAGGAGTATGGGACTTCATCATCGTACTGAGATCTACGGATGAAGGGGAACAGGAAGAATCGATATTTGTAGATTCCCGGAAAGTATCTGACACGGTGCCCCACTGAAGACTGTTGACGAAGGTACGAACATACGGAATAGGTTGCCAGGTGTGTGACTGACTCGAAGACTTCTCAAGTTGTAAAACCTAGTATGTTGTCCTCAACGTGCAGTGTTCATCAGAGGCAAGGGTAGTCGGGAGTGGCAAAGGGAAGTGTGACAGGACCGCTGTTGTTCTGCGAATGTACATAAATGATCTGGCGTACAGGGTGGGCAGCAGTCTGCGGTTGTTCTCTTATGATGCCGTGCTGTACGGTAAGGTGTCGAAGACGAGTGACTCTAGGAATATACCAAACGACTTGGATAAAATTTCCAGTTGATGTGATGAATGGCAGCTAGCTGTAAATGTGGGAAAATGTAGCAAGAACAAACCTGTACTGTACAAATACAGGGTGTTACAAAAAGATACGGCCAAACTTTCAGGAAACATTCCTCACACACAAAGAAAGAAAATATGTTATGTGGACATGTGTCCGGAAACGCTTACTTTCCATGTTAGAGCTCATTTTATTACTTCTCTTCAAATCACATTAATCATGGAATGGAAACACACAGCAACGGAGGATTGACACATTGTCGGATGAACCATTCGCAGAAGTGTACCCGTGGAGGACAATCAGCTGCTGATAGTGCCTGCACACGCTGTACATGGTACGGAAACAACTGGTACTCCCGTAGCACTCTCCATACAGTGACATGGTCAACGTTACCTTGTACAGCAGCAGCTTCTCTGACGCTGACATTAGGGTTATCGTCAACTGCACGAAGAATTGCCTCGTCCATTGCAGGTGTCCTCGTCGTTCTAGGTCTTCCCCAGTCGCGAGTCATAGGCTGGAATGTTCCGTGCTGCCTAAGACGCCGATCAATTGCTTCGAACGTCTTCCCGTCAGGACACCTTCGTTCTGGAAATCTGTCTCGATACAGACGTACCGCGCCACGGCTATTGCCCCGTGCTAATCCGTACATCAAATGGGCATCTGCCAACTCCGCATTTGTAAACATTGCACTGACTGCAAAACCACGTTCGTGATGAACACTAACCTGTTGATGCTACGTACTGATGTGCTTGATGCTAGTACTGTAGAGCAATGAGTCGCATGTCAACACAAGCACCGAAGTCAACATTACCTTCCTTCAATTGGGCCAACTGGCGGTGAATCGAGGAAGTACAGTACATACTGACGAAACTAAAATGAGCTCTAACATGGAAACTAAGCGTTTCCGGACACATGTCCACATAACATCTTTTCTTTATTTGTGTGTGAGGAATGTCTCCTGAAAGTTTGGCCGTACCTTTTTGTAACACCCTGTATATAGAAAGGTACCCAGCGCCAGACATGCGCGAACGGTTGGGAAGAATTTAAAAGTCTGTCATTTCAACATTCGGTCCTCCGGGGAGGAGAATTTAAATAAAAAGAAATAAATCAGTTTATATTTGGACATTTATTTTAACATTGATCATTGAAATTTCAGCATATTAAACTTGATTCATAACTAAACTGGTGCCTTATTTAGGATTGTGAAAATGTGAGTTTGTAATCTTACGGAACACATCAAATATGGAGCCAAGATTGGGAGACTGCATACAACAGTGCATTCATAAAATAACACACGAAGAACGTTGAAACATATGCAAGAAGAAATTAACCACAACCAACCGATTCAATTTTCACCCAAAGAAGTTACGTTCGTAGCGCAATCCTGTCCGTCATGTAATTACCACACACTGGTATACTAAGTTCATACTAACTCTCTGTGAAATCTTCCTGAAAAGAATAGCTGAGGGCTACTTTGATGATTACACCACATGCTTCACGTGGTCAACTTGGTTTACACAAAGAGTGTAACTCCACAATAATTTTGATAATTAAAATAAATTACGTCGAAACGCAATTTACAAAAGAAAAACCTCAGACTGGTTTCTATCGTCTAACTATTAATCTGATGGGTTAAACAATTGTATAAGCACGTGGTACTGGTCTCACAAAGTACACCCCACGTGGGTTGAACATAAAGAAAAGTCGCTATATCGAAAAATATTGTCAAGACGAGACGTTATAATCTCACGCACATTCGCATTTAAGATTGATGATCTTAGTTAGAGTTACGGATCAACACGTGGTTCCACTTTACCCACAAAGTAGTGACAAAGCAACTACTGGAATATTCTGAACTGTACACTCGAATCACACTGCGTTGCAATTTAAGATAACATTAGATATTTTATAGCTAAACCTTAAAGAAAGGTGATTAAATTTTCACTTATGCTGAACTTAAGAAATCCATTGTCATACGGACTTAGCAGACACGCGCTTAGCTGGAGATCTTACCACTTCAGACGCTCGCCGCGGACAGACTGACCTGCTCTCCTACCGAGCGTGCTTAACAGATACAAACGGAAGTGACCAGAGAGGCAGCTTTTTATACCAACATGGCAAGGGACGGACAGGACCATACTAAGAATAGAAACCTCTTTGCTTTTAGAAAGCGTAGCTACCTGTTCCGACGCTGGTCCTACTGTTCTCTAGCAGACAGGCTTGTCTGCTACCCTCGAGCGTGCAACTAGAAATACATTTGCTCATTCATCCTTTCACACAGAAGGGAAGGGGTATGACAGTATCTTCTCATATACACTATATAAAAGAAAGCGCATGTAGGTTCCGTATGAGACTGTGTGACATGAATTACATATAAACTGTGTTATAAAGTGTAGTAGTGTGACACATCGTTCTTGATTATGTGTAAAAGTAACACGTTCCACTACTCAGTCTCCTCCCAGATAGAGTCAGAAACACCACAGTAAATTTAGAAGTGGAATGTATGCCGTAAATGACAACAGATTTAAGAAATTAACATGAAAGGAATCCAACAGAGACCTTTCAATAGAAGAGGCGCTCCTGAAGATTATGCCGCCCAGTCACTAATAGAAGTCCTGTCTCCCACATCATGACCTCATCCGAAGAAGTCTACATCATAGTGTAGGACCATCGAACTGTTGAAGTTTCCGTTGAATGTAGCATTTTGTATTGCAAGAAAACTCTGTTAATCTGTGCATCAGGTAATGCTTGCCTAGTCAACGACAGTTGTAAATTATCCAGTACTCCTGTGGCAAAGAAATGTGTTAAAGTTAAGTAAAGCTTTCATTTATTAGTGTAATCAAGTGACGTAATATTTAAACAGTTACATTTCCTATGTGCCACTTCACTGAGCGAAAGAACCCACAAGTATGGCCGGGCGAAACTAGTTTCTACCGATCGGAACACTGCTGTTTACATAACATCAAATATTACAGAAATTATTTCTGTTAGTTTGATTTGAAAGTTTCAAATCCTATTCTAAAACACGAAGGTGGAAAAAAACGATCTGGATACAGCAGGACACGAACCCCTTACCGCGGTTCTAGGCGCGCTGTCCGGAACCGCGCGACTGCTATGGTCGCAGGTTCGAATCCTGCCTCGGGCATGGATGTGTGTGATGTCCTTAGGTTAGTTAGGTTTAAGTAGTTCTAAGTTCTAGGGGACTGATGACCTCAGCAGTTAAGACCCATAGTGCTCAGAGCCATTTGAAACATTTTTTGTTATTCGTTTTTTATGTCCTGAAGGCGAGAAGCTGTTGAATGTCTAATGATTATGGTGAAGGTTGCATGGATCGAGCAACGTTTTACAAGTGGTTAGAGCATTTCAAAAATGGTCGTGACTCAGTGACTGACGGACACCTTTCTGGCCGACCAGTTGCAGAGTCAGCTCCCTCACTTGAAAGTGGAATTGATGGCATTATTCGTGTCGACCGCCGTGTGACTGCGGAAATGATAGTTGATAAGGGTCAAGTTAGTACTTGTACAGTTCACGACATTATCGGTAACAGGCTGAAGTACGGAATAACATGTGTAAGATGGGTCCAAAAGTATTTGATGCGGCTACACAAGGAAACAAGGAGCAGAATGCGTACAGAGCTAAAGGAACGTTATGAAAGAGAAGGTGAGCACTTCCTCAACAAAATTTTAACTTTTGATGAAACTAGCGTTCACTATTAATGAGCCAGAATCAAAAAGACAAAGCGTGAAGTCGAAGCACAACAGCTCACCCGTCAAGAAAAAATTGAAAACCCTAGCATCAGCAGGAAACGTCATGTTGACGGTGTTTTGGGATGCTGAATGTCCAGTTTTTTTTGTTATCTCCTAGAGCAACGTACAATGAACAGCCAACACTACTCGGCTTTGCTCTTAACGAGGGGAAGCCAGCCATGAGAGAGAGAGACGGCGTGGGTGTCAGAGGAGAGATGCGATTCTGCGGCAAGACGACGCACGTCCTCATACTGCTCAACTAACTCGTGAAACCGTCGACAACATGGGCTGGGAAGTACTGCCTCATCCCCCTTACAGTCGTGATTTAGCACCTAGTGATTTCTATTTGTTTCGTGCACTGAAGGAGGCATTACGTGGGAATGGGTTCCAGGACCACGACGACGTGAAAAAGTTTCTGGGAAATTGGTTCAGACATCGAGGTAAACGGTTCTTTGCAGCTGGAATAGAAAACCTTGTAGCCATTTGGAATAAGTGCATAAATGTTCGAAGGTATTATGTTGAAAAGTAGAAAAAGTGTTGTTTTGTGAAAATAAACGCATTTATTTCTCCAGACCTATTTATCTCCTTAATTATTGAATGAACGCTCTAGAAGCCTTTAGTCGCCGATGTGTTATTATCTGGCATTTAACTGTGACAAACCCTAACAAGAACGACACGTTTCTGACAAATCTCCAATATGCTGTTGCCTTAAAACGGCGTAGCTCCATAAGACACGCACTATAACACGAGAAAACTAATTACGAAATCTCTTTAACCAACGGCATAATGTTTCCCTGACTGACTGCTTCAGCCCAAACCGCTGAGGGTAGAAATTTGAAATTTGGAGACCGTGTGGATCTTGTACTGTAGATGTCGTTTGAGAATGGATTGTCCGATGTTCCACTTCTAACGGCGTCCGATAGGGGATGAAGGGGTTTTTGAAAGTACGAAGTGAATTCTGAAGCGAGAACTACGGAAACTGGTATTCGGTTTCTTAGAAAAGAAAAAAAAATCGAATTTCTGCATTTTTGGAAATTCAACGACTAAGGGGATAAAATAGTGGGTTAAAATTCTTTTGAAAATAAATGATTACTAAAGAACTACTAAAGGAATTTTAAGGCTACATCTATGACAGATGATTTTGGACTTCTTGGTAACAATTTAAAAAAAAAATACGTGTTTCAGTGTTTTTGGGAATTCAAACCATAAGGGAGTGCAGCAGGGGATGAAACTTATTAAGAAAAAATTTATTGCATTAAAAACTTTAAAGGTAAATGTATGGAAATTGCTACTTCAGTTCTCGGTTAGATATAAAGAAATATTTGTTAGGGGATGAAAATTGCTATATGGAAATATCTGTACATGAAATGAAAATGCATCATTAACGAAAACTTTGGACTCCAGCTTTTTGGTCGGAAGTACATTCGGAAAATAGCATGCTTAATAGCCATGGAAAGTTTAGAAGCTGTTGCAATTTATGAACAACGGAAAAATTCGATTAAATAAAAACAAAAATATGTTTATGCAGGCCATACCGTCTACGCGAGCGCAGCAGAGCGCGCGCTAAGCTGGTAAGCCGTGCTGTACGTGTCACGCTGCCGAAACATCGCGGAATTTGCTTTGTGTTTCGTGCGGCGAGTTGACGCATCAACGTGAAATAGCAGGAAGTGACGTCGCAAAACTCGCAGAGCGTGCAGTTTAGCTAACTTGTGCTGCGTCACGACGGCTAGCCTCGTTGTCACAAAAGGAGGACGTCAGAAATGCCGAGACTGCAGCTGAATCCCTGGGTTTTTACGCAGAACATTCTCTTATTTTTCGACCTGTTCCCATAATTACGTCGAAGTGAACGTCCTCACATTTTCGTCCTCAACTGACAACATCCGTAAACAGCGATTAAGGAAAGCCGATTTCACGTACTCTTGTATGGCCTTATTCTCACAATTTTCTATAATTTAAACGTGTTAAACATGGTTTCGCTGAAAAGTCTTGATGACATGGATATAAACAAAACTTAACCAAGAGTAGTCGAGCGTAGCCGAATCAAACCACGTGATGGCGAAGCAGTTACGTTGGGCAGTAACACACTACAGGTAGCAGAAGAGTAATGCTAATTGCATAGGAAAATACAGGGTGTTTGTGAATGAGTTATACACTGAAGAAACTGTTACACCTGCCGACGCAAAAGTGCCGCAACACGACGCGGCATGGACTCGGCTAATGTCTGAAGTAGTGCTGGAGGGAACTGACACCATGAATCCTGCAGGGCTGTCCGTAAATCCGTAGGAGTACGAGGGACTCGAGATCTCTTCTGAACAGCACTTTGCAAGGCATCCCAGATAGGATCAATAATGTTCACGTCTCGGGAGTTCGGTGGACAGCGGAAGTGTTTAAACTAAGAAGAGTGTTCCTGGAGCAATCCTGGACCTGTGAGGTGCCGCATTGTTCTTCTGGAATTGCCCAAGTGCGTCGGAAAGCACAGTCGACACCAATGGACGCAAGTGATGAGGCAGGATGGTTACGTACGTGTCACCTGTCAGAGTCGTGTCCAGGCGTATCGGGCACACGCCCCGTACTATTGCAGAGCCTCCACCAGCTTGAACACTCCCCTGCCGACATGCAGGGTCCGTGGATTGATGAGGTTGTCTCCATACCGGGACACGTCCATCCGCTCGATACAGTTTGAAACGGGACGTCGGAGCAGGCAACGTGTTTTCAGTCATCAACCGTCCAATGTCGGTGTTGACGGACCCAGGCGAGGCGTAAAGCTT
The DNA here is from genome assembly GCF_021461385.2 of Schistocerca piceifrons. Taxonomy (NCBI): domain Eukaryota; kingdom Metazoa; phylum Arthropoda; class Insecta; order Orthoptera; family Acrididae; genus Schistocerca; species Schistocerca piceifrons. Next base: position 856,968 of record NC_060147.1, read on the forward strand.
TGTCTCGTGCAGTTGTCAAGGGTACACGAGGGGCCTTCGTCTCCGAAAGCCCATACCGATGATGTTTGTTTGAATTGATCGGACGCTGACACTTGTTGATAGCCCAGCATTGAAATCTACTCAAATTTGCGGAAGGGTTGCACTTCTGTCACGCTGAACGATTCTCTTCAGTTGTCGTTGCCCCGTTCTTGCAGGATCCCTTTTCGGTCTCAGCGATGTCGGGGATTTGATGTTTTACCGGATGGCTGATATTCACGGTACACTCGTGAAATATGTTTGATACAGCATCGACCGCACTGTATCTTCAAGCTCTATTCCCGCGTAACGCTATAAGTTCCCGCTGTTCTCTCCTGGGGGAATACGCGAATGAGTTACTCCATGCGCAGTGTTGTCTACGGCCTCACGAATCCAAGTCAGTTATGTCGTTCAGAGACAGTTCAGGACTACATATCGCAGGCCACGACCTCGGTACCTGGCACAGCCGTTTCCTCAGAACTGGCTGTGAAGCCCAGAGGACGCCGGCCCACCGTCGGGTGTGTGCCTCCGACGCAGGCATCGTCGGGTAGTGTGGGTAGATCTCGAGACTTGGCAGGGTAGAACTGAATATGCCTGGTGGGACAATGTGGAAGATGTTAGGCAAACGCCTGCCATTCAAACCCTGCAAAATGGAACCACTGCAAGCTTTGAGAGAAAGTGAGAAAGAAAAACCGAGCGAGGTGACGCAGCGGTTAGCGCACTGGACTCGCATTCGGCAGTCTGACCATCTCGATTTCGATTTTCCGTGATTTCCCTAAACCGCTTCAGGAAAATGTCGGGCGTGGATGTGTGTGATGTCCTTAGGTTAGTTAGGTTTAAGTAGTTCTAGGCGACTGGTGACCTCAGATGTTATGTCCCATAGTGCTCAGAGCCATTTGAACCATTTGACTCATAAGCTCGCTGTTTGGTCCCCTTCCGCAACGCAGTAACCAACCAAGAAACTAAAACGAGCTGAGTTTCGCGTAGAAATGTCGAACAAACTGCAGACTGAAGATCATTTCCTTAGTTAACTTGTGTTCAGTTATGAAGCCACCTTTCGTAGTTGCGGTAATGTGAGTTGACATAAGGTACAGATATGGCGTGAACAGAAGCCACGTCACGTAATCGAACTTGTACGGGGGTCGCCTAAGGCAAATCTATTTTGTGCTGTGAGCTGCAACTAGATTTACGGTTCTTATTTTTTCCCAATGTGCCTGGACACGCCTGAACAATATCGAATCTCGGGACCCTTTGGTGCGCGGTATTCGAGATGCTGTTTTTGCTCTCGCCGATTGTGGTCGTTCAGCGACGTCTGTTTGGACCCCGGGCCACATCGCCATTCCAGGAAACGAACGTGTCGATCGGTTGGCCAAGCAGGCCACCGCTTCGCCACCCCTGGAGCTCGGTCTCGCGGAAAGAGACCTCCGGTCAGCCCTACATCGCAAGGTCCGCCATGTCTGGAGCTCTGAACGGTCTGCCTTAAACACGCCAAATAAGCTCCGCACGGTCAAGTCGTCCACGGCCGTATGGGACTCGTACTTGAGGGGCACGCGTAGGACTCAGTTGCTCTCTGCCGTCTCCAAACTGGACATACGCGGCAGTTGTTCTCTGCCGTCTCCAAACTGGACATACGCGGTTGACGCACAGCTATCTCCTTCGCCGTGAGAACCCGCCCAAGTGTCGCTGTGATGCAGGGCCGACAGTGGTCCATCTTCTGGTGGACTGGCCCCTTTTAGCCCCCTTGCGGCAGTCCTTTAATTTACCAGCTGCACTTCCTTTAATTGTAGGTGACGATGCCTCTGTAGCTGACTCAGTTTTACGTTTTATCCGTGCAGCTGGGTTTTATCACTCGCTCTAGTGTGGGCGCTCTCCCACGATTTCTCAGGCTACACCCACTCCAGCGACTTTTAATTGTGACGTGGATACCAAAATAGTGTCTTTTATGGTAACAAGTTGTGTTGGTACCTCTATCAGCGGTTTCCAGCTGGAGGTTCTTCGTTTGTAGTTGAGTGGTTGACCTTTTACCTGATCCATCAACCGCTGCAGTCTGTTTTACTCTAGTCAACTATTTGCTCTGCTCCTTTTAAGTGTCCTCTATTTTGTGTTATTGCGGTGTTCATTTTAGCTCTGTACCCCTTGGTGTTCCCTCCCTCTGGGTGCAGAGGTTACGCTTTTACTGTAGAGGCCGTTTACAAGTATGTCTGTATGGAACTGGGGACTGATGACCACGATGTTTAGCTCCCATCAAACCCCAAAACCAACCAACCAACAATATCTAATGCCTGAATTAAAACAAGATATTGAAACGTGGGACTTAGGGAAAGCAGGAAAAGGGTGTGGACGGGGCGTAATCAGTTACCGTTGGTTTCACTGTAAACACTTGCACATTATTTAAGGAAACAATTTTTTAAATACAATCATTTTTGAAAAAAATCGACTTTAACACAAGTTACACTTACGGCTGGAGGCGTTATTACGAACAATTCAAATTATTTGTCCGCTGAAGGCCACAAGCAGTAGGAATAATTTAAACAAATATTATTTTTGAACAATTGAAGCAATCAGACCAAATTAAAAAAAAGGAGATTGTTCCACGGATAGTGCTCCAAGGATCGACCTGAGGAAAGTCCCTACAGCTGCGTAAGTGGTGAGGCAGGCAACCAAGAGTTATGCTCACCTAACAGGATGGCAACTCAAACCAGGGACAGTTTAAACGCCGCTCAATCCTCTTACCAATAATAATTCAAGCGAGGGCGAAGTGACACACAGCACTGCATCTTCAGAATCCGGTGTTTAAAACACATCGAAGGGCAGAAGGAACCACTACAAACAAGGTGGACAAAAGAAAGCACAGTCCACACCGCAATCGAGGCGGCTTTCGAACTGCACGTCGTGCCGGACAGCGTCGGCAAGACGAGGAAAAGTACACTGCCGCAAAAATACTCTAACCTCCTGGGCGGGTAACTGGGGCGATAGCGGCCACTGGGCAGTAACATACCGCCGGTTGCACTTCACCAAATAATAACACGAAATTCAAAAATACGTAAGAGGCAGTAGAGGGCAGCTAATAGATTCCGCCAACTCGACGCGCCCCACTTGCTGCTGTTCGTCTGACGGCGACCCTCGAGCGGCAGTGCACGAGCAGACGGCGTGATCAGCAGACAGTGGATACTGGGCTAATGTTCACTCGGCTCGGCTCGACGTGCTGGCTCCGGTGGACAGCGAGGTCGCGGCCGCCGCAGCCGCAGCCGCAGCCCCTCCCTCCCTCCGGCAGTGGCTGCGTGCCGCCAGCGGTCCCGGCACGTCCTCTCGCTGCCGGACCTCTCTGCTACTGCGTCCTAACCCAACTGCCGACACATGCGACCCGGAAAACACTTCACGTTCTTCCAAAGATCGGGTACTAGATATTGATAAACGCTTGTGCTGCCACTCGCAGACAGACAACGCTAGCAAACGCAGTGGCGCTGATACACAGAAGACGTAAACGAGACGCCACTGTGCCAACCTACCAACGGCGGCAACGTGAGCCGGACACGGCACGGCTCAGATACGGACAGGTAATTTATTTTTCAGCAAAGTGACGCGCCGCCACGTTATTTACCGCGTGATCAAAACGTCAGTATAAATTTGAAAATCACGGAATAATGTAGATAGAGAGGTACAAATCGACACACATGCTTGGAATGACATGCGGTTTTCTTAGAACCAAAAAAATACAAAAGTTCACAAAAATGTCCGACAGATGGCGCTTCATCTCATCAGAATAGCAATAATTAGCATAACAAAGTAAGACAAAGCAAAAATGATGTTCTTTACAGGAAATGCTCAATATGTCCACCATCATTCCTCAACAATATTTGTAGTCGAGGAATAATGTGAACAGCACTGTTAAGCATGTCCGTCGTTATGGTGAGGCATTGGCGTCGGATGTTGTCTTTCAGCATCCCTAGAGATATCGGTCGATCACGATACACTTGCGACTTCAGGTAACCCCAAATAATCGCACGGACTGAGGTAAGGGGACCTGGGAGGCCAAGCGTGGCGAAACTGGCGGCTGAGCACACGATCATCACCAAACGACGCGCGCAAGAGATCTTTCACGCATCTAGCAATATGGGGTGGTTCTAATAAAACCCCATGTCATTTCAAGCATGTGTGTCAATTTTTACCTCTGTATCTATATTATTCCGTGATTTATTAACTCCTCAATTTTATACTGATTTTTTGTTTACCTGGTACTACCGTGAAGTTGCCACGTATCTGCGACTTGAATTGAACGTGATCGAACAATATCGTGGCCGCCACGATCACCTCATTTAACCCTAATGGGCCTCTGTGTGTGTCAGGTGACATTCAAGTAAGAGTATCTGATCCGTCGCTTCTGGGAAATGGATGACCAAGTGGATGCCACCATAGATCACGACTTGCTTCTTAGGATTAGGCGGGACTAATTACAGGTGGGACGTTTGTCGTGTTGCGAAAGGTAGCCACGTAAATAAAGCTTTAAGATGTCCTGCATCAGTGTTGTGCCAAACATTTCTCTAAGTTATTGCGCTCTTTCTCAATATAGGTCACTTTTGTATAACTAATTTATAAACATCCTGTATGTGACGAGTGTAGAGGGAGAGACTGTATAAAATGCAGAGGGACAATAAGGAGAAACGCGTTTCTGGAAAAGAGAAGTTTATTTACACCGAAAATAAATATATATGTACGTAACTCGTTTTCTGAAGTGGTGCTCTAAGAAAGGAAAACGTGGACGGTAAAGACTGCAGACGAGAGGACAGTGGAACTTTATGGAACGTTGCGTTTGAGAAGAATGTTGTTAATAGATGTAAGAGTTAATGAATGAAGCAGTGAATCGAACTGAGCAGAAAAGAGATTTATGGCACAGCCTGAGTAACAATAAATTTCGTTGATAGCCAGTTCCTCTGACATTGAGGAATCGTCCGTTTCGCATTGGCAGGAAGTGGTGGGGACAGGGCAGGGAGATTGGGGGGGGGGGGGGGGGAGGTAAACAGTGTGGAGGGGGACTCAGGCTTGGCTTGGCTACACTGGGCTCACGAAATGTCCAGATCGATGAAATGGATTCCTGGTATTTAAGTACCCCAATTTGTTACCCAAAACTCCGTCAAACCAGATGAGTCCCGATGTTTCTACCGCTAGAATCACGAAGTCACTTACATGGGGCTGGCCGAATAACACTTACTTCTTGTTTCACGGCGACTCCCACTTCACCATCGCGCACGTCACTGCCTGTGTTACGAGGGCGTGCTCAAAAGTGAAGCCTCCTAATGTTCTACATGACAGCCCTTAAAGCTTGTCAAATAAAACGAACTTTTCACCGACTGCGACACGGTCGCGTATACTGTCAAATGTTTTTTATTCCAGTCTTTGATCACAATATGAATTCTTTAGACGATGACCAGTTTCAGTCCGTAATGATCATCCTCAGATCTTTTTTAAACCACGACTTAAAAAAAAAAAATATCTGAGGATGGTCATCACGGACTGAAACTGGTCATCGTCTAAAGAATTCATATTGTGATCAAAGACGGGAATAAAAAACATAAAACGAACTATATTAACATCCTGCATCTTTATAATCCACGTCCACAGATTTATTTCCAACATGGTCACCATGGCGACGAGCACATTTCTCCCAACGAGAGACCAGTTTGCTGATACCGTCAATGTAGAATGTCTGACTTTGTTAGTGGAGCCGAAACCTCACCTCTGCCTTCACCGCTTCATCACTACCAAAGCGAAGTCCCGGAAGGTGTTCTGTAAGTTATGGAAACAGACGAAAGTCGGATGGAGCCATTTCGTGACTGTGTAGAGAGTGATAGATGACAGTGAAGAAGAGGCGTTGAACTGTCGCTGATACCGCAGAGCTCGTTTTGGTCTCGCACTGTCGTCCGTTTGTGGACGAATATTTGGAATTCCAAACTCGATTACAGCACCCAGTTTCTCACGCACCGGCGTAGCTAACGCTGCACGGCGCTACGGCACGGAGCCCCTGGCGGCAGAGGGCTGCAGCTTGCGTCAGCGAAGAGACAGCGTCACGGAGTGGGTTTCGGGTTTCGTTGAATAGGTCAGGTCTCCACTGACCACTATACACAGGAGGCGGCTACACGGGTAGCAGGGGCTGTGTGGCGTGGACTGGGCGGTTTTTCAGGTTACAAGGTCTCGGGAAAACACAAGAAGGGCTTCAGTCACAAAGGGTGCAGGCCGAACACAGAAAGAACGTAGATACAGGAACCACTCGTATAACAGTTGTAAATTGTCATAGCTGTATTGGGAAAGTACCAGAGCTCCAAGCGTCAATAGAAAGCACTGATGCTCAAATCGTTATGGGCACTGAAAGCTGGTTAAAGCCGGATATAAGCCCAGCCGAAATTTTTACGAAGAACCTAACGCTGTTTCGAAAGGCTAGGCTAAACACGGTTGGCGGTGGCGTGTTTGTTGCGGTTAGAAGTAGTTTAACTTGTCGCGAAATTGAAGTAGATACTAGTCCTGCATGACCGAGTAAGCGAGCACAAAGTACGAGGTGGGGCGAGCACACCCTAACTGGATAGGCTGCCCGCACTAGTTCTAGGGACCGAGCATACAAGCCGTGACTGAATACGTAACACGTATCTTCAAACACATTACGCGTCTCATCATCCGTGTGAGACTGCAGCCAGTACGGGCTTCTCATTTCTGGTGTCTTTCTCTCTCTGTAATCATGCAGTGCGAGGAAGCCAGTGCAGTAAGACGTAAGACTGAAACCAATGTTTATACATTGAAGAGACGGGAAGGTCTAAAAAGCCAAGTATGGAGCACATTTTTGTTGGTTGTAGACGAAAACAGTGCGTCTACTGGGTACGTATCGTGCATAAACTGCTCCACATTATTGTGTTTCCAATCGGGAACCACTCATTTAAACAAACACAGTTGCAAGAAACCTCACAAAGATACAGCTCCTCAGGAATACCGGCAGTAATAAAAAATAGTATTACAGCAAAGTGTGTTGCAATGTGTGCTAAAGATATGAGACCTTTTAATGCTGTTTGCGGTGAAGGTTTCAGAGAACTAGGCCAAGAATTAATACATCTAGGTGTGCATTATGAAGAAGTTAACGTGGCAGATGTCATGCCACATCCCTCTACTATAAGCAGACATGTCAAAGAACAAGCTGATGCAATACGAAACAGTATAATGCCTTCTGTTATTGCGGAAGTTATTAATAAAACATGTGCTGCGATAGTTGATATGTGGACTGATTCGCATAATCAGGTGCACTATTTGACGCTTACATCTCATTACATTAACACAGATTGGTCTCTTCTGATCAATGTTTTATTTACAACAAAATTCCCGGACGTTAGGAAGACGGGAGTAAATATTATAAAAGAAAGTGCTCTATGAATTTAGCTGTGTAACGTACGCGTTCTTGGAAACCTTACTTTTGTATTAAAAGAAAGAGAGAGAGAGAGAGAGAGAGAGAGACAGAAATAGAGAGAGAGAGAGAGAGAGAGAGAGAGAGAGAGAGAGAGGCGTTGGATTTGTACAGTACAGAGCAGCGAGGCGAGGTGAGACGTCAGCGGTGGCCGGTCATGCTCGGTTATCCGCGTGTCCGGAATCCGGACAACAGACACGGGGCGAGTACGTGGCCGAGCCGAGTCGTGTGGGGCCGGACACGAGCGGCTCGGTCCCCCCATCAACAGGCGAGCCCTGACCGGTCAAACATTGAGCGTTGCAGCACTCTAGTAGATACTTCCTGTGAGTTAGTATGGCCAGAGGTCATTGCTGGCAACCAGAATAAAATAATAATTCGATCCTTTTACCGACCTCCAAATTCAGATGATACAGTTGCTGAGAGGTTCGAAGAAAACCTCAGTTTGATTTCAAACACGTACCCGAGTAATACGATAATAGTTGGTGGTGACTTTAATTACCCTCGATATGTTGCCGAAAATACATGTTTAATTCCCGAGGTACGCATAAAATATCATCCGAAATTGTGCTAAACGCATTCTCTGAAAATTATTTCGAGCAATCAGTTCATGAGCCCACGCGAATAGTAAACGGTTGTGAAAACACACTCGACCTCTTAGCAACGAATAATCCTGAATTAATAACGAGCATCAAAACCGATTCAGGAATTAGTGAACACAGGGTTGTCGTAGCGAGATTGGATATTGTAATCCCCAAATCCTCCAAAAATAAGGAAAAAATATACCTATTCAAGAAGGCAGATGAACATTCACTTGACGCCTTCCTGAGAGACAATCTTCACTCATTCCAAATTAAGAATGTAAGTGTAGTGTTGGCAGAAGAGCCAACACTGTTTTTCTAGAGGAGGCCGATATGCACGCGTTTAATTACACGCTGACTGGCGTGAGGTCTGGAACAGGACAATATCTTGAGAATTGTAAATAAAGTACCTAGATGATGTAATACTTAACTTTAATCCACAATTGTAGAACATCTCTCGTTACGGTACATGCTTGATATAATAAGCTCAATATAACTGGTAATGGCGCCTTGCTAGGTCGTAGCAAATGACGTAGCTGAAGGCTATGCTAACTATCATCTCGGCAAATGAGAGCGTATTTGTCAGTGAACCATCGCTAGCAAAGTCGGCTGTACAACTGGGGCGAGTGCTAGGGAGTCTCTCTAGACCTGCCGTGTGGTGGCGCTCGGTCTGCTATCACTGACAGTGGCGACACGCGGGTCCGCCGTATACTAACGGACGGCGGCCGATTTAAAGGCTACCACCTAGCAAGTGTGGTGTCTGGCGGTGACACCACATTCCTCCCCCGCAAATCGGCGAACGGTTGTGTCATAAGGCTTCCGCCCGCTGTGGGTAGGACCCCATGTTGACGTATGCGACGAGGTGGGGAGCCTAACAACAGGCGAGGCTGTGCTACCCGCACCCTGCCATTCGGTCCGAGGGGAGCTAGGAAACGCCTGAAAACCTAGTCCAGGGTGCACGTCAACATGCGGTGTATCCGCCCGTAGAGAGACAGGAGGGACCGAAGGGTCGACCTCCATCGCGTCGGGGTACCCGACGGGCGTAGACGACATGTGGTCCGGAGCGGGCAAGAGTTCCATGTCGGAGGACAGCTGGTCACGGGAAGCGATCGGCTGCGCGTGACCCACGGAGGCGCCCGGCGGTTGCAGCGACGCGTCCACTGCGGGCGGCGCCGGCGGGAGAACAGGCGGCGGCGGCGGCGCGTCGCCATGGGGCAAAATGGAAGGCATCGTCGGTAACACCTGGGGATGAGGCGAGCCAGTAAATTGGTCCCCAGGGCGCTGACCGGACGGCACCGTCGCTGAAAGCAGACGGGGAGCGGCAGAACCCGTGCGACGACAGAGGCGCAGCTGATTGAGATGCCGACGCACCTCACCAGAGGCCCCCAAAACCAAATACATCGCGCGGCCGAGGCAGCGAAGAATGCGCCCTGCGAGCCAACGCTGTGAACCTCGATAGTTGCGATAGAATACAACGTCGCCTGGAGCAAAAGCAGGTGGCTGCCGCTGCTCAGGAACCTGATGCGGCGGATGCAGCAAAGACATCAAGTTTCGATGAGGACGACCGTGGAGCAACGCAGCCGGCGAGCGACCATCTCGGGGCTGAGAGCGATACGATGACAAAAAGAGCAACAACGCGTCCTCCTGAGAATGCGACTCTTTCAACTTCAACATCTGTGACTTGAAAGTCCGGACCAGTCGTTCAGCGGCACCGTTTGACTGAGGCGAAAACGGCGCGGATGTCAGATGTTGAATGCCATTGGCCTGGCAGAATGACTGAAATTCTGCGGACATGAATTGTGGGCCATTGTCGGAAACAATAGTCTGCGGAAGTCCTTCAATACAAAAGATAGCAGATAACGCTTGGCGGTGGCAGATGACGTCGTGGAAGACATCCTGACAACAAAAGGAAAATTACTGAAAGAATCGACCACAACCAACCATCGAGCATTCGAGAATGGACCAGCAAAATCGATGTGTAAGCGTTGCCAAGGGGAAGTGGCTTTCGGCCATGCAAAGAATTTTCGCGGTGGTGCGGTGTTCGGCACACGCCATGCAAGAAGAGCACATATTCGTAATCGCAGCATCGATTCCGAACCAAGTACAGTGCTGACGAGCAAGTTGTTTCGTTCGCACTATACCCCAATGTCCTTGGTGGAGAAGTCGTAAGACAGAGGACTGTAACGAACGTGGGACCACGACCCGGGACTGATCATTATCAGAACGCAACAGCAAAACACCACGTCGTACAAAAAGTCTCTCCTTGTGAGCAAAAAATCGGCGAACCAACGGATCCTCGATCCGTGACTTTGACAAGGGCCATTGTGTAGCAACAAAACGCAAAACGGTAGCAAGGACAGGGTCAGCAGCTGTGGCTGTAGCTACACGACGAAAATCAATCGGAAACGATTCGACCACGTCATCGGTTTCCGCATCAATGAACATGCAAGCAAGTTCGGAGGAATCGAATGCTCTATCCTCAGCAACAGGCAAACGGGACAACGCATCGGCGTTTCCGTGGTTAGCAATGGACCGATACAAGATATCGTAGCGGTACTGCGAGAGGAAAATAGACCAGCGAATGAATTTCTGCGCTGTACGTGGAGGTACAGGCTTGTTCGGATGAAAAAGCGATGTCAAAGGTTTGTGGTCTGTGATGATGGTAAAGTGACGACCATAAAAGAAATCATGAAACTTTGTAACACCAAATACGAGAGCCAAAGCTTGTTTCTCGATCTGTGAATAATTTCTTTGCGCAGACGAGAGCAATTTGGACGCAAAGGCAATAGGGCGATCATGCGAACCATCTTTGTGCGCAAGCACAGCTCCGATCCCGAAATTCGATGCATCTACCATCAACAAAAGGGGTTTCTGGGGATCGAATGGCGTAAGGCAAGTATTTGAAAGCAACGCCGATTTCAACTGGCGAATGGCGTAAGCGATGAAGCGGAGCTGAAATGGAAGAGGCATGGGGAATATATCGGTTGTAGTAATTAATTTTAACCAGCACACTCTGTAGCTGCTTCAAATTCTGCGGCGAAGGCAAGTCTTGTATGGCACGGAGGTGCTCGGGACTGGGATGTATGCCTTGGGCATTGAGTACGTGTCCCAGATATGGTAAAGCACGAGCAAAAAACACACATTTGTCCTTCCGCAAGCGAATACCATTTTGTCGCAAGACCTGAAATAATGTTCTGAGATTGGCCAAATGTTCTTCTTCTGTCTTTCTGGAGATCACAATATCGTCCAGATAGTTTGCTGCAGTAGGGACCGAGGCACAAACAGTTTGCAGATATCGCTGAAACAAAGCAGGGGCGGATGCACACCTGAATGCTAGTCTTTTGAATCGATACAAACCAAGATGCGTGTTAACCACCAAGACGCGCTGGGATTCGTCGTCCACTGGTATTTGCAAGTACGCATCTGCTAGGTCCAACTTCGAAAAATATTTACCCGGGCACAGTTTGTCAAAAAGATCTTCCGGGCGGGGTAAAGGAAAAGTTGCAATCACTAATTGTGGATTCACTGTAGCTTTGAAGTCCACACAAAGTCTCAATTTTCCGGAAGGTTTTGGCAAAATTACTGAGGGTGAGGCCCAGAGAGAAGCCTGCACACGTTCAGTTACAACTTGTGATTCGAAATCGTGTAATGTTCTTGCGACCTCATCACGCAATGCGTGGGGAACATTGCGCGCTCTGAAAAATTTCGGTTGCGCGTTTACTTTCAGTTCCAAATGTGCTTTATAGTTCTTAGCGCAACCTAGGCCCGGTGCAAAAATGTCTGCAAATTCTTCACATAGACGAGAAACACTGGCTGAAGGCACAGTCTGGTTCACTGATAGGACCTGATTTACTATAGACAAGTTAAACAACTGAAATAAATCTAAACCAAACAAGTTCACTGCAGAAGAAGAACGAAGTACGTAAAATGACACAAGTTTTGTTTGTCCCTTGTATGTGGCAAGAAGGCTGCACTGTCCTAACACAGGGATATTCTGACCAGAATAGCTATTTAACTTAACATTTGCGGCACGCAACGGAGGTTTGCCCAGTTGTTTGTACGTGTCATGATTGATTAGTGAAACTGCAGCTCCGGTATCGAGCTGGAATGGTATTACGTGGCCATTAATGTCCAAGTCTACAAAAAGTTTATTGTCCTGCTGACGACAAGAGCGACTTTCTCGTGCAATTTGAACAGACACTGGTACAGAATCACTTGCTAATTGACTTGATTTCCGGCGACGTCGACACACACTTTTTGTGGGACGCACACAGTCACTGTTAGAGAGAGTGGCACTGGGCGGAGTGGAATTAACTACATGAATGTCCATGGGCGAAGGTTCACGAGCCTGAGTATTCTTGGTTCGATTCCGATTCCGGCGTGAAGCAAAGGGCCTGGAATGGTTGTGAGTGTCCGATCTGAGCTTTTTCTGGCAAACACTCTGAACATTCCTTTTTTATTACAGAAGAAGCAAATAGCTTGGCGTGACGGGCAATTTTCATGCGAATGTCTAGTAGCACACCGCGGGCATGATTTCACTGCATTTGCGTGCTTGCGCGGCACACGTGGCTGCGCGGACGTGCGCGAGGGCCGGTTAATGTGACACACAGCTGGCGAAGTTTCAAATGATTCCTGAGCAAAGTCAAGTGTGTCCTGCCTATCCAATATGTCCATCACTTGTTGAAGGGAGGGATTGACTAGTTTCAAAATCTGTTCTCTTATATGAACATCAGAAACGTTCTGTGCAGTTGCATCACGCACCATAGTATCTGAATAAGGGAGTCCACATTCACACTCAAAAGCACAATCCATAGTAAGGCCTTGCAAAGTTGCAACCCACTCCCGATTAGTTTGACCGGACGTACGTTTTGTACGAAAGAACTTATACCGTTTGGCAACTACATTGACTGATTCCTTGAAATATGCATCTAATGCAGACAAAATTTCTTCGTAGGACAGAGTTGCTACGTCGCGGCGGGGAAATAATTTCACTATCACACGGTACGTCTGCACCCCTACACACGCCAATAAGTGAGGCTGCCGCTCGTTACCTTGAATTCTGTAGGCGGCGAGATGGAATCCAAATTGGCGTGACCACTCCGTCCAGCTTTCCAGTGCCGCATCAAAATGACGAAAAGGTGGTGCAACTGCGTGTTGTGGCTGCGGTAGCGGTGGAGCGGCGGCGGCCGCATCGTTTTGCATGGCACGTTGACCCTGGACGATCTGTCCAAGGGCATCCAATAAGGCCTGCGTCTGCTGATTCTGCAAGCGATAAAATTCGGACAGTACATCTGGAGATTGTAGCGAAGCCATGACACAAGTAAATTAGTTATATATAAAGGAGACCGTTTGTATCCGAGTCGCCAATTTGTAGTGTTGGCAGAAGAGCCAACACTGTTTTTCTAGAGGAGGCCGAAATGCACGCGTTTAATTACACGCCGACTGGCGTGAGGTCTGGAACAGGGCAATATATTGAGAATTGTAAATAAAGTACGTAGATGATGCAATACTTAACTTTAATCCACAATTGTAGAACATCTCTCGTTACGGTACATGCTTCATATAATAAGCTCAATATAACTGGTAATGGCGCCTTGCTAGGTCGTAGCAAATGACATAGCTGAAGGCTATGCTAACTATCGTCTCGGCAAATGAGAGCGTATTTGTCAGTGAACCATGGCTATGAACGTCGGCTGTACAACTGGGGCGAGTGCTAGGAAGTCTCTCTAGACCTGCCGTGTAGTGGCGCTCTGTCTGCAATCACTGACAGTGGCGACACGCGGGTCTGGCGTATACTAACGGACGGCGGCCGATTTAAAGGCTACCACCTAGCAAGTGTGGTGTCTGGCGGTGACACCACAGTAAGTGTAGACCAGCTGTGGCTTAAATTCAAAGAAATAGTATCGGTAGCAGTTGAGAGGTTTATGCCAAATAAACTAACACACGACGGAGCTGATCCTCCGTGATACACAAAAATACTTCGAACACTGTTTCAGAAACAACGAAACAAACATGCCAAATTTAAACGGGTGCAAAATCCCCAAGATTGTCGATCTTTTACAGAAGCTCGAAATTTAGCGCGGACTTCAATGCGAGATGCTTATAAGTTTCCACAACGAAACTTTATATCGTAACGTGGCAGTAAATCCAAAGAGATTCTGGTCGTATGTGAAGTATGTTAGCGGCAAGAAACAATCAGTGCATTCTCTGCGGGATAGCAATGGAGATACTATCGAAGACAGTGCTGCTAAAGCGGAGTTACTAAACACAGCCTTCCGAAGTGCCTTCACAAAAGATGACGAAGTAAATATTTCAGAATAAGAATTGAGAACAGCTGCCAACATGAGTAACGTAGAAGTAAATATCCTCGGAGTAGTGAAGCAACTCAAATCACTTAATAAAAGCAAGTCTTCTGGTCCAGACTGTATACCAATTAAGTTCCTTTTGGAGTATGCTGATGCATTAGCTCCATACTTAATAATCATATACAACCGTTCGCTTGACGAAAGATCCGTACCCAAAGAATGGAAAGTTGCGCAGGTCACACCAATACTCAAGAAAGGTGGTAGGAGAAATCCACTAAATTACAGGCCCATATCGTTAACGTCGCAAGATTTTAGAACATATATTGTGTTCGAACATGATGAATTACCTCGAAGAAAACGGTCTATTGACACACAGTCAACATGGGTTTAGAAAACATAGTTCATGCGAAACACAACTAGCTCTTTATTCACATGAAGTGTTTAGTGCCATTGACAAGGGATTTCAGATCGATTCCGTATTCCTGGATTTGCGGAAGGCTTTTGACACTGTACCACACAAGCGGCTCGTAGTGAAATTGCGTGCTTATGGAATATCGTCTCAGTTATGTGACTGGATGTGTGATTTCCTGTCAGAGGTGTCACACTTCGTATTAATTGACGGTAAGTTATCGAGTAAAACAGAAGTGATTCCTGGCGTTCCCCAAGGTAGTGTTACAGGCCCTTTGCTGTTTCTTATCTATGTAAACTATTTGGGAGACAATCTGAGCAGCCGTCTTCGGTTGTTTGCAATTGATGCTGTCGTTTATCGACTAATAAAGTCATTAGAAGATCAAACCAAATTGCAAAACGATTTAGAAAAAATATCTGAATGGTGCGAAAAGTGGCAGTTGACCCTAAATAACGAAAAGTGTGAGGCCATCTACATGAGTGCTAAAAGGAGCTCGTGAAACTTCGATTAGTCGATAAATCAGTCTAATCTAAAAGCCGTTAATTCAACTAAATACCTAGGTATTACGATTACGAACAACTTGAATTGGAAGGAACACACAGAGAATGTTGTGGCGAAGGATAACCAGAGACTGCGTTTTATTGGCGGGAGACTTAGAAAATGTAAGGCGCCTACTGAGGAGACTGCCTACACTACGCTTGTCCGTCCTCTTTTAGAATCCTTACCAGATACGTCTGACGGAATACATCAAAAAAGTTCAGAGAAGGGCGACACGTTTTGTACTGTCGCGAAATATGGCAGAGAGTGTCACAGAAATGATACAGGATTTGGGATGGGCATCATTAAAAGAAAGGCGTTTTTCGTTGCGGCGGAAACTTGTCACGAAATTCCAATCAACAACTTTCTCCTCCGACTGCAAAAATATTTTTTTGACACCGACCTACAAAGGAAGAAACGATCACCACGATAAAATTAAGGAAAGATATAAGTGTTCGTTCTCTCCGCGCGCTATGCGAGATTGGAATAATAGAGAATTTTGAAGGTGGTTTGATGAACCCTCTGCCAGGCACTTAAATGTGATTTGCAGAGTATCCATATAGACGTAGATGTAGAGTAATACACACTGAAGCCCCAAAGAAACTGGTATTAGCATTCGTATTCAGATAGAGAGATATGTAAACAGGCAGAATACGTCGCTACCGTCGGCATCGACTATATAGACGACAACAAGTGTCTGGCGCAGTTGTTAGATCGTTTATCAAGTTTCAAGTGAGTTTGAACGTGGTGTTGTAGTCGGTGCACTGGCGATGTGACACAGCACCTGCGAGGTAGCCATGGAGTGGGCATTTTCCCGTACGACCGTTTCACGAGAGTACCGTGAATATCAGGAATCCGATAAAACATCAAACCTCCGACATTGCTGCGGCCGAAAAACGATCCTACGAGAACGGGACCAACGACGATTGAAGAGAATCGTTCAGACTGACAGAAGCGCAACCCTTTCGCAAATTGGTGCGGATTTCAGTACTGGGCCATCAACAAGTGTCAGTGTGCGAACCATTCAACGAAACACCATCGATATGGGCTTTCGAAGGACCACTCGTGTACCGTTCGCGACTTCACAGCATAAAGCTTTACGCCTCGCCTGGGCCCGTCAACACCGACATTGGACTGTTGATCACTGGAAACGTGTTGCCTGGTCGGACGAGTCACGTCTGAAATTGTATGGAGCGGATGGATGTGTAAGGGTATGGTGACCACTTCATGAATGCATGGACCGTGCATGTCGGCAGGGGCTTTTCAAGCTGGTGCAGGCTCTTTAATGGTGTGGGGCGTGTGCAGTTGGAGTGTTATGGGGCCCCTGATACGTGTAGATACAACTGCGACAGGTGACACGTACGTAAGCATCCTGTCTGATCTATTTATTTCCATTGTCGATTCCGACGGAGTTGGGCAAGTCCAGCATGACAATGCGACACCCCACACGTCCAGAATTGCTACAGAGTTTCTCCAGGAACCCTCTTCTGTGGTTAAACGCTTCAGCTGGCCACAAAACTCCCCAGAGATGAACATTATTGAGCATATCTGGGATGCCTTGCAACGTGCTGTTTCGAAAGGGATCTCCACCACCTCGTACTCTTTACGGATTTATGGAAACCGCTGCGGGATTCATGGTGTCGGTTCCCTCCAGCACTATTCCAGATGTTAGTGGACTCCATGCCACATCGTGTGGCGGCACTTCTGCGTGCTCGCGGGGGCTCTACACGGTATTAGGCAGGTGCCTACGTGTAACACCTCACCCGAAATTTTGATGTTCAGTATTTCGCATAATTACTGGCCGAATTTAAAAATTAAAAATGCCCTCGTAATGTACTCATTAAGAGAGATATTGTTGCGTCTGAATTTTAACGCATTAAGACAACTATTACAGATGGAGGCAGTGTGTTTGTGTTGACGTGGTCAAAGTGATGTTTCGCAAATAGGCGAACTCTGTTCATCCAGCAACTGCGAATCAGAGCACCCAGTGACTTCCAACGACCTTTATAAACAATTTCAGACTTTTACGAAACTTTCTCTCCCCGACATTCTGCAGAGAGTGATGAAAGGAAAAAGAGTTTGTCGCTTATTACATTTTCGTTGTTTGTTGTTGTGCTCTTCAGTCCTGAGACTGGTTTGATGCAGCTCTCCACTTTTTTCGTTGTACTTACAGTAAAACTTTAACATGAGGTGTGACCTTTTTAATTTATTACTTCTTTAGTAATGATTATATTTCAACGAGACTTTGCTTGCAGTGTGGCTTAGCTGTCCTTTTATGCAACCCCCAATGTTATATCTGACCTTCGTACACCACGCACGAGATTTTGATATTCTCTAACTCGCTATAGCCAAACTATTTAGTCCCACAGAAGAAAATGAACAGGACTCGTTGTACAAATATTTAATGTATTTGAACTTTGTACTGGAACACGTTTCTGCTGGAGTCCACGGTTTTCCAGTTAGCCAAGGGAAGCGAACAAAAGTGGCCTCCAGCCGCTCTCTTACCCTCGCACTCAGGTCTTGATTTCTAGTGTGTTCACCATGGAGCTGCCTCCGACCACTGTACAAAAATTTGCGACTGCACGAATTATTTCTCTTATTCGACCACTTTGGGAGATACGATACTGCGTGACGAGTTTGACAGAGCACTGAAAGACCTGAGTCGAAACAAGGCCCCGGGGGTAGACAACATTCCATTAGAACTACTGACGGTCTTGGGAGAGCCAGTCCTGACAAAACTCTACCATCTGGTGAGCAAGATGTGTGAGACAGGTGACATACCCTCAGACTTCAAGAAGAGTATAATAATTCCAATCCCAAAGAAAGCAGGTGTGACAGATGTGAAAATTACCGAATTAATAAGTCACAGCTGCAAAATACTAACGCGAATTCTTTATAGGGGAATGGAAAAACTGGTAGAAGCCGACCTCGGGGAAGATCAGTTTGGATTCCGTAGAAAAGTTGGAACACGTGAGGCAATACTGACCCTACGACTTATCTTAGAAGAAAGATTAAAGAAAGGCAAACGTACATTTCTGGCATTTGTAGACTTGGAGAAGGCTATTGAAAATGTTGACTGGAATACTCTCTTTCAAATTCTAAAGGTGGCAGGGCTAAAATACGGGGAGCGAAATGCTATTTACAATTTGTACAGAAACCAGATGGCAGTTATAAGAGTCGAGGGGAATGAAAGGGAAAAAGTGGTTGGGAAGGGAGTGAGACAGGGTTGTAGCCTCTCCCCGATGTTATTCAATCTGTATATTGAGAAAGCAGTAAAGGAAACAAAAGAAAAATTCGTAGTAGGTATTAAAATCCATGGAGAAGAAATAAAAACTTTGAGGTTCACCGATGACATTGTAATTCTGTGAGAGACAGCAAAGGACTTGGAAGAGCAGTTGAACGGAATGGATAGTGTCTTGAAACGAGGATAATGGAATGTAGTCGAATTAAGTCGGGTGATGCTGAGGGAATTAGATTAGGAAATGAGACACTTAAAGTAATGTAGGAGTTTTGCTATTTGGGGAGCAAAATAACTGATGATGGTCGAAGTAGAGAGGATATGGTAAGGAAAGCGGTTCTGAAGAAGAGAAATTTGTTAACATCAAGTGTAGATTTAAGTGTCAGGAAGGCGTTTCTGAAAGTATTTGTATGGAGTGTAGGCATGTATAGACGTGAAACATGGACGATAAATAGTTTGGACAAGAAGAGAATAGAAGCTTTCGAAATGAGGTGCTACAGAAGAATGCTGAAGATTAGATGGATAGATCACATAACTAATGAGGAGGTATTGAATAGAATTGGGGAGAAGAGGCGCTTGTGGCACGACTTGACAAGAAGAAGGGACCAGTTGGTAGGACATGTTCTGAGGCATCGAGGGATCACCAATTTAGTATTGGAGGGCAGCGTGGAGGGTAAAAATCGTAGAGGGAGAGCAAGAGATGAATACACTAAGCAGATTCAGAAGGATGTAGGTTGCAGTAAGTAGTGGGACATGAAGAACCTTGCAGAGGATAGAGTAGCAATGAGAGCTGCATCAAACCAGTCTCAGGACTGAAGACCATAACAGCAACATAACAACAACAACAACATAAATTTTACCCAACAATTTTCTTCATTTTAACGGCATAAGACACACAGTCACATCATTGTATTCGCAGGCGTGCTGACTGGCAAACTGAAGATTAACTTTGGCTCCAATTATCAACGATATGAGGTTCAGCGTAAGGTTTACAGAATTCGGTTTTTTTTCATTACCCTCACAGACATGTTTAAATTAATACTGTTAACGAAATATCCGGCTATGCTGGTCGCGTAACAGCCCAATGAATAGAGACCAAAAAATGGTCGAATATCGGGAATAGTTCGTGTAGTTTGAAATTTTTGTACAGCGGTAGGAAGGAGTGCCAGGAAGAACGTACTAGAAATCCCGGCTTTTGCCGGAAGAGGTGCGTTTGATTGTAACATTTGGACGTTTTTCTTAACTGGAAAGCCTTGGCCTCCAGCGAAGAAGTGTTCCAGTACTAAATTTAACTATAGTAAATGTCCTAGAGAAGGGTGCTGTTCATTTTTGCGGTAGTACTAGTAGTTTGCGCGCTGCGAGCCAGAGAACATGAAAATCTCGCGCGTGGCTATTGGAGGCCAGCAACTACATTGCGGGTTGCATGAAACGCCACCGGCAGGGGCAACGGAATCACGCTCTCTTCTACTTGCTGCAGTTGTAGAATTGTGTCAGTCTGCGACACGTGACTGAGGAGATTTGACGTCGCAAAAATTGAGAGGCGTGCAAAATTTGCACGTTACGAAGTTTATATCCATCCTTTGTTTCGCAGTGAGAGCAGTCGGCGACTTTCAACAAACCTTGAGCGAAGTTTGAAATGTTCCACAACCATTTTGTCGCTTTCATGTTTAAACTGTTACACATCGGTTCATGTAAAGTGATCAGACGTTTGGAGCTATTGTATACATGGGAGTTGCATTATTTAAATAATGGGAGGTTTACTGGTTGTCGCCGGGACGCAGTTCTGCTCTCGGGAACGTGTTCCGCAAGTCTCCGGAGGCCGCACTGAATCGCGGGAGAGAATTTAGAATTATTCTCGTATCGGAAATCGGTGTGGCGCTAATTAGAAACGAAACTGACACGTCCGACCGAGGAGAACAATAGGTCGCGCGACGCTCGACCACGCGCTAATCGACTAATCGATATTTCGCCCCGCTGCGCTGCGCTGCTCCGCGGTCGCAGGAGCGGTAATCTCGACCCGCCGGGGGCGGGGCGCCGACGACTGCAGCCGCCGCGTGTGGCGTAGCGGGTGGGCCGGCGGCGGAGGGCGGCCGCGCCTCAGCACCTCAGCAACGCTGCGTCTCAAACCGTGCCGGCTGCAGCTCGTACGACAATTACAAGCGGAAGATTGTGATCGGCGCCTTCAGTTTTGTATCGAAATACAGGAATGTGGATGAAAGTTGCTCCTGCAAGCTGGTCTTCAGCGACGAACCAACGTTCCGCTGATCTGGAACGGTTAATCACCACAAGGTGGGGGCACTCAAAATATTCCCAATATTGCGGCTCACGGGGATGCGCCTAACAGTGTTTTCTTTCTGTGTTACAGACGAAGTTGTATGGGCCGTTTCTCTTCCTTGAGATCACTGTGACGCCTACCTCTTACTTTGATACACCGGGTGATCAAAAAGTCAGTATAAATTTAAAAACTGAATAAATCACCGAATAATGCAGATAGAGAGGTACAAATTGACACACACGCTTCGAATGACATGGGGTTTTATTAGAACCAAAAAAAATACACAAGTTAAAAAAATGGCGCTCCATCTGATCAGAATAGCAATAATTAGCATAACAAAGTAAGACAAAGCAAAGATGATGTTCTTTACAGGAAATGCTCAATATGTCCACCATCATTCTTCAACAATAGCTGTAGTCGAGGAATAATGTTGTGAAGAGCACTGTAAAGCATGTGCGGAGTTATGGTGAGGCATTTACGTCGGATGTTGTCTTTCAGCATCCCTAGAGATGTCGGTCGATCACGATACACTTGCGACTTCAGGTAACCCCAAAGCCAATAATCGCACGGACTGAGGGCTGGGAAGGCCAAGCATGACGAAAGTGGCGGCTGCACACGATCATCACCAAACGACGCGCGCAAGAGATCTTTCACGCGTCTAGCAATATGGGGTGGAGCGCCATCCTGCATAAACATCGTACGTTCCAGCAGGTGTTTATCAGCCAGGCTGGGGATGATGCGATTCTGTAACATATCGGCGTACCTCTCACCCGTCACGGTAGCAATTACAAAACCAGAATCACGCATTTCCTCGAAGAAAAAATGCCCGATAACGGTAGATGTGGTAAATCCAACCCATACCGTGACTTTCTCGTCGTGCAGTGGAGTTTCCACGACAGTTCTGGGATTCTCGGTAGCCCAAATTCTGCTGCTGTGGGCGTTGACAGACCCTCGGAGCGTGAAATGAGCTTCGTTGGTCCGCAACACGTTACTCAACCAATCGTCATCTTCCGCCATCTTTTGAAACGCCCACACCGCAAATACCCTCCGCTTCACTAAATCGCCAGGTAACAGTTCATGATGCCGATGGATTTTGTACGGATAGCATCGGAGGGTACGCCTCAGTGCCAACCAAACAGTAGTCTATGGAATGCCGGTGCGACGTGCGACTGCACGAGCGCTGACTTCCCCGTGCATAGACGAACCCTCCGCAGTCTCCATTTCTTCCTGAACTGTCTCAGCAGCATTACGCCTTGTGGTCGGTCAGCCACTACGGGGTCTATCGTCTAAACAACCCGTGGCTTTGAACTTCGAAATCATTCTCACCACAGCTGCATTTGTCAACACACCTTTACCCGTTCGAATCCCCTTCCTATGGCGATAGGATCGGAACGCTGAACTAGCACATTCCCCATTCTGATAATACAGCTTCACTAAAAGTGCCTTTTCAGGTAACGTCAACATGCTGCGAGTGCTGGCGCATCTGATTCTCTCTCTAATTACAGCTCCTCTTATACACGATTGTCATGCGCAGTCACTGACGTTTTGCTGTCCAGCGCCATCTGTCGGACATTTTGTGAACTTTGTTCTTTTTTTGGTTCTAATAAAACCCCATGTCATTCCAAGCATGTGTGTCAATTTTTACCTCTCTATCTGTGGTTTATTAAGTTTTCAAATTTATACTGACTTTTTGATCACCCTGTATAACAGTTGTGTTTGTTTCCACAAGTTGCTGTTGACTCTGAGAATTTCATCTTCCAGCGGTGACGATGGTGCGCCTGTGTTCCCCCCCCCCCCCCCCCCCCCTGGTGGGCAGTGCTAACACCTCGCGAATTCCTCCTCTGGGGAAACATCAAGGACCGTGTTTACGTATCGCGACTGACAAGAACGCGAGAACAGCTCAAAGAACGTATCGATACTGCTGTGAAGATTTCAAAAATCACGCCACTCGGAAGATGTTGCTACAGAAAGTATCCAACGTAGTTCAGGACGTGTGTGTGCAAAATGCAAAGTAGGCCAGTTTACAGCTCAGTTCACGCGTCAGTCACACCGGGTGGTTTCAACCAAACTGCGGCTACTCACAGACGTCTAGTGTGGGCTGTGACTATCGTATGACAGCGAAACTTTGAAAACACTAATGCGTTAATGCGTGTGAGCGTGGGCTTGACCTGCTATTCTGTTATTCTGCGCGATTAACCTGAGATGTACCCTTTACCCTGTGGCTCCTGCAAGATGCAGTTTCCACCCCCATACTACTACAGAAGTCAGACAGACGCTCCTAACGTTCCAAAGAGAAATGCCTGAAAAACTTTCAGCGATAAATATCTTCTGGAGTCGTCCGCTGTAAGGAAATAACACAAAAATTCACAAAATTCCTTACGTAGCTAATGGGATACTTGGGGACTGGAGTAGTGCTAGTTAGTGTAAGAAAAACATGAAACTAACGAAAATTATTATTTATTTTGCAAAAATTCTGAGAAATCACAATGGCACTTTTAGTTATGAACTGAACAAGCTATATCCTGGTTCTTTTCGGAATGTGAAGTTACCTCTCAAGGATAGGATTCGCTAATGAAATTCCTATACAAAGTTTAATATTGTTATTGACTTGGCAGAATGGCTGAGAGCCACGCCTACTCAACTCGAATAATTATCCATTAGAATGTTGCTATGTACTGTCGAAGCTGTCGCGTGTGAAATGCAGTCAAGAGTACTGCTGTGGAGGCATTATGGGACTCCCAAGAGCTGTAGCGCACAATACTGTAAGTTGCCATGACTGCTGTCTTCGCCGCTCGCTGCTGACAAATAGGATAACTCTCATTCTATCTGGATTGACCTTCTCCAATTAAACTCTCCCTACGCCTTGATGAAGGCAAGGACTCCTATTCGCCCCTAGTCTAACTATTGGGGTGGTACACCGGCCAGATAACCAGTCCACCGCGATGCCAGTCAAAAATTCGCTCTCAGGCGTTTAACTATAACTCTGTCCATTCACACTGCACAATAAGTGTGTCGGCCAACACAGTGAACGACGCTTAATCACAAGGACTCAATATAGAGTTTCATTTCGATTCGCTCCCGACAGAGCTGCTCTCCCAGTGAAGTACTGAGGAGAGACTTGTTCCTCGCTCCAAGAGGGACAACGGAACGGCGCATCTCCACGCCAGACGTGAAGGGGTATATCTTTCGGTCTCTTCCATTAGTCCTTCAGCTCAGGGCGTCAGAAATATCGTCCGCCAATCAGCATTGCTCTTCTAAAACGGGAGGATGACGTTTCGTTTAAGGCGACCAGTCCAGAAATCTGTAGTATTGGCGTTTGGCGTTTGATGTCTGCCTGTGAAAATCTCTGAAACTGCATGCTATGTGTAAAGAATGCGTAGATTGGATGCTCCCCACAATGTAGCGGGATTTGCTTTTAAGCCAAACACGGGGTCGTTCCCCCTTTCACTCGGGCACACGCTGTCTGCTCCACAAGTGGCCGAGGTTGACTCGTCCTCTGAAGGGACCATCCTCCTGGTGTGTGGTCTGCCTCTCTCAAACTAAAAGCTCCTGTGACCGTCATGTCTGGAATGTATGTGTGTACGCCAGCCTCGAGTATTTCAACCCCAGTGTGCACTTCTTATTTGCATATCGTTTACATGAATTCATACAACATTGAATCTTATCGAATTCGAGTTCGAATGAGGCGTGTTAATGTGCGGAATATGATTGTGAGGGCGGAATATGTAAGCAATGAAGGTCAGGAGACCAGGACGTCTTACATGCAGAACAAATTTACACTGTGAAAAAAAAATTGTTATAATTTTCGTCACCAGGTGCAAGTTTGGCGCTGCAGATCAAAGAGAGACATATAGAAATTTGTTTCCGTGTGTAATGGATTGGGAACAGGTTGCAAGAAGAGAAAGTCGAGCAAGTGAGAAAGGCCTAACGTCGATTTTATTATTAACCACCAGTTTGTTCAATTCGAGCACCGGGGACGTCGACGAGACGCTAGATGTGCACCTGGTGGCCAAAATCGGAACCAAATTTTCTGCAGTGCAGATCGGTTCCGCATCAATGCGTGTCCGCAGAGTTCTGCTGCCATATGGCAATTACATCGCACACCGGACCTTTGAAGGTCTGCTGCCGACTCGTGTAGGAAATATTTAAATACTTAATTACTTTAGAAGCGCCCTCGGTAGTTAGCGAATGAGGCGAAATTTAGAGTGAATATGTCTTCTGTGCACGTAGCTACGCTATGTGATCAAAAGTATCCCCCAAAAAACATACGTTTTTCACATTAGGTGCATTGTGCTGCCACCTGCTGCCAGGTAGTCCATATCAGGGACCTCAGTAGTCATTAGACATCGTGAGAGAGCAGAATGGAGCGTTCCGTGGAACTCACGGGCTTCGAACGTGGTCAGGTGATTGGGTGTCACGTGTGTCATACGTCTGTACGCGAGATTTCCACACTCCTAAACATCCCTAGGTTCACCGTTTCCGATGTGATAGTGAAGTGGAAACCTGAAGGGATACTACAGCACAAAAGCGTACTGGCCGACCTCGTCTGTTGACTGACAGAGACCGCCGACAGTTGAAGAGGGTCGTAATGTGTAATAGGCACTCATCTATCCAGATCATCACACAGGAATTCCAAACTGCATCAGGATCCACTGCAAGTACTATGACACTTAGGCGGGAGGTGAGAAAACTTGGATTTCACGGTCGAGCGGCTGCTCATAAGCCACACATCACGCTCGGTGTAAGGAGCGCAAACATTGGACGATTGAACAGTGCAAAAATGATGTGTGGAGTGACTAATTACAGTACACAATGTGGCGATCCGATGGCAGGGTTTGGGTATGGCGAATGCCCGGTGAAGATCATCTGCCATCGTGTGTTGTGTTCAAATGTGTGTGAAATCTTATGGGACTTAACTCTAAGGTCATCAGTCTCTAAGCTTACACGCTACTTAACCTAAATTATCCTAAGGACAAACACACACACCCATGCCCGAGAGAGGACTCGAACCTCCGCCAGGACCAGCCGCACAGTCCATGACTACAGCGCCTGAAACCGCTCGGCTAATCCCGCGCGGCGTGTGTAGTGCCAACAGCAAAATTCGGAGGCGGTGGTGTTACTGTGTGGTCGTGTTTTTCATGGAGGGGGCTTGCAGTCCATGTTGTTTTGCGTGGCAGTATCACAGCACAGGCCTACATTGATGTTTTAAGCACCTTCTTGCTTCCCACTGTTGAAGAGCAATTCGAGGATGGAGATTGCATCTTTCAACACGATCGAGCACCTGTTCACGATGCACGGGCTGTGGCGAAGTGGTTACACGACAATAACATCCCTGTAATGGACTGGCCTGTACAGAGTCCTGACCTGGATCCTACAAACACCTTTGGGATGTTTTGGAACGCCGACTTCGTGCCAGGCCTCACCGAACGACATCGATACCTCTCCTCGGTGCAGCAGTCTGTGAAGACAGGGCTGGCATTCCCCAAGAAACCTTCCAGCATCTGACTGAACGAATTCCTGCGAGAGTGGAAGCTGTCAACAAGGCCAAGGGTGGGCCAACACCCTATTCAATTCCGGCATTACCGATGGAGGACGCGACGAACTTGTAAGTCATTTTCAACCAGGTGTCCGGATAGTTTTGATCACATAGTGTATTAAATACACTCCTGGAAATTGAAATAAGAACACCGTGAATTCATTGCCCCAGGAAGGGGAAACTTTATTGACACATTCCTGGGGTCAGATACATCACATGATCACACTGACAGAACCACAGGCACATAGACACAGGCAACAGAGCATGCACAATGTCGGCACTAGTACAGTGTATATCCACCTTTCGCAGCAATGCAGGCTGCTATTCTCCCATGGAGACGATCGTAGAGATGCTGGATGTAGTCCTGTGGAACGGCTTGCCATGCCATTTCCACCTGGCGCCTCAGTTGGACCAGCGTTCGTGCTGGACGTGCAGACCGCGTGAGGCGACGCTTCATCCAGTCCCAAACATGCTCAATGGGGGACAGATCCGGAGATCTTGCTGGCCAGGGTAGTTGACTTACACCTTCTAGAGCACGTTGGGTGGCACGGGATACATGCGGACGTGCATTGTCCTGTTGGAACAGCAAGTTCCCTTGCCGGTCTAGGAATGGTAGAACGATGGGTTCGATGACGGTTTGGATGTACCGTGCACTATTCAGTGTCCCCTCGACGATCACCAGTGGTGTACGGCCAGTGTAGGAGATCGCTCCCCACACCATGATGCCGGGTGTTGGCCCTGTGTGCCTCGGTCGTATGCAGTCCTGATTGTGGCGCTCACCTGCACGGCGCCAAACACGCATACGACCATCATTGGCACCAAGGCAGTAGCGACTCTCAACGCTGAAGACGACACGTCTCCATTCGTCCCTCCATTCACGCCTGTCGCGACACCACTGGAGGCGGGCTGCACGATGTTGGGGCGTGAGCGGAAGACGGCCTAACGGTGTGCGGGACCGTAGCCCAGCTTCATGGAGACGGTTGCGAATGGTCCTCGCCGATACCCCAGGAGCAACAGTGTCCCTAATTTGCTGGGAAGTGGCGGTGCGGTCCCCTACGGCACTGCGTAGGATCCTACGGTCTTGGCGTGCATCCGTGCGTCGCTGCGGTCCGGTCCCAGGTCGACGGGCACGTGCACCTTCCGCCGACCACTGGCGACAACATCGATGTACTGTGGAGACCTCACGCCCCACGTGTTGAGCAATTCGGCGGTACGTCCACCCGGCCTCCCGGATGCCCACTATACGCCCTCGCTCAAAGTCCGTCAACTGGACATACGGTTCACGTCCACGCTGTCGCGGCATGCTACCAGTGTTAAAGACTGCGATGGAGCTCCGTATGCCACGGCAAACTGGCTGACACTGACGGCGGCGGTGCACAAATGCTGCGCAGCTAGCGCCATTCGACGGCCAACACCGCGGTTCCTGGTATGTCCGCTGTGCCGTGCGTGTGATCATTGCTTGTACAGCCCTCTCGCAGTGTCCGGAGCAAATATGGTGGGTCTGACACACCGGTGTCAATGTGTTCTTTTTTCCATTTCCAGGAGTGTAGTTTCAGGGAGAGCATAAGGGAACAATTGACAGGAATGGGGGGAAAAAATACAGTAGAAGAAGAGTGGGTAGCTTTGAAGAGTGAAGTAGTGAAGGCAGCAGAGGATCAAGTAGATAAAAAGACGAGGGCTAGTAGAAATATTTGGGTAACAGAAGAGATACTGAATTTAAGGACAAAATACAAAAATGCAGCAAGTGAAGCAGGCAAAAAGGAATACAAACGTCTCGAAAATGAGATGGACAGGAAATGCAAAATGGCTAAGCTAGAGGACAAATGTAAGGATGTAGAGGCTTATCTCACGAGGGGTAAGATATATACTGCCTACAGGAAAATTAAAGAGACCTTTGGGCAAAAGAGAACCACTTGAATGAATATCAAGAGCTCAGATGGAAACCCAGTTCTAAACAAAGAAAGGAAGCAGAAAGGTGGAAGGAGTATGTAGAGGGTCTATACAGGGGCGATGTTCTTGAGGACACTATTATGGAAATGGAAGAGGAGGTAGATGAAGATGAAATGGGATATATGATACTGTGTGAAGAGTTTGACAGAGCACTGAAAGATCTAAGTCGAAACAAGGCCCTAGGAGTAGATAACATTCCATTAGAAATACTGACGGCCTTGGGAGAGCCAGTCCTGACAAAACTCTACCATCTGGTGAGCAAGATGTATGAGACAGGCGAAATTCCCTCATAATTCAAGAAGAATATAATAATTCCAATCCCAAAGAAAGCAGGTGTTGACAGATGTGAAAATTACCGAACTATCAGTTTAATAAGTCACAGCTGCAAAATACTAACGCGAATTCTTTACAGACGAATGGAAAAACCTGGTAGAAGCCGACCTCGGGGAAGATCAGTTTGGATTCCGTAGAAATGTTGGAACACGTGAAGCAATACTGACCATACCACTTATCTTAGAAGAAAGATTAAGGAAAGGCAAACCTACGTTTCTAACATCAGTAGATTTAGAGTAAGCTTTTGAGAATGTTGACTGGAATACTCTCTTTCAAATTCTAAAGGTGGCAGGGGTAAAATACAGGGAGCGAAAGGCTATTTACAATTTGTACAGAAACCAGATGGCAGTTATAAGATTCGAGTGGTATGAAAGGGAAGCAGTGGTTGGGAAGGGAGTGAGGCAGTGTTGTAGCCTCTCACGGATGCTATTCAATCTGTATATTGAGCAAGCAGTAAAGGAAACAAAAGAAAAGTTCGGAGTAGGTATTAAAATCCATGGAGAAGTAATAAAAACTTTGAGGTTCGCCGATGACATTGCAATTCTGTGAGAGACAGCAAAGGACTTGGAAGAGCAGTTGAACGGAATGGACAGTGTCTTGAAAGCAGGGTATAAGATGAAGATCAACGAAAGCAAGACGAGGATAATGGAATGTAGTCTAATTAAGTCGGGTGATGCTGAGGGAATTAGATTAGGAAATGAGACACTTAAAGTAGTAAAGGAGTTTTGCTATTTGGGGAGGAAAATAACTGATGATGGTCGAAGTAGAGAGGATATAAAATGTTGACTGGCAATGGCAAGGAAAGCATGTCTGAAGAAGAGAAATTTGTTAACTTCGAGTATAGATTTAAGTGTTAGGAAGTCGTTTCTGAAAGTATTTGTATGGAGTGTAGCCATGTATGGAAGTGAAACATGGACGATAAATAGCTTAGACAAGAAGAGAATAGAAGCTTTCGAAATGTGGTGCTACAGAAGAATGCTGAAGGTTAGATGGGTAGATCACATAACTAATGAGGAGGTATTGAATAGGATTGGGGAGGAGTTTGTGGCACAACTTGACTAGAAGAAGGGATCGGTTGGTAGGACATGTTCTGAGACACCAAGGGATCACCAATTTAGTATTGCAGGGCAGCGTGGAGGGTAAAATCGTAGAGGGAGACCAAGAGATGAATACACTAAGCAGATTCAGAAGGATGTAGGCTGCAGTAGGGACTGGGAAATGAAGCAGCTTGGAGAGGATAGAGTAGCATGGAGAGCTGCATCAAACCAGTCTCTGGACTGAAGGCCACAACAACAACAGCGTATTAAATTATGTAACAACTGAGTGGCGTATTTGAACTTAGTTGGTCAGTAGTAGTATTCGGGTGGTAGCCTTTTCTTACCTGGAGGTGCAGTACATTAGGCG
Organism: Schistocerca piceifrons; assembly: GCF_021461385.2. NCBI lineage: Eukaryota > Metazoa > Arthropoda > Insecta > Orthoptera > Acrididae > Schistocerca > Schistocerca piceifrons. Next base: position 886,989 of record NC_060147.1, read on the forward strand.
GATTCGTTACATCTGCAGCTGATGCCTAGGACGCGCCCCTCTCTCCCACTGTTAAGCGAACTACATTTATTCTTGACGTCGCCCGAGTCTGCTTTGTCTCCGAGAATGAAGCAATACCTTCTCAAGTGTCCACGAGCTATCGCAGCGAAGAGGGCGGAAGATTTTTCAATAAAACTGCAGGCCGACATCCGGGACTGTCAGATTAGAGCCTCATTAGGCCAGAGAGAATATTGCTTTTACAAAACTGCTCGTCGTTGCTTTCGGACTGCCTGCGTCCGGACTTTCCCCGCTTCTTGGCAGCCGCTTTCGCGGAAACCTGTCAAGAGGCGCTCACCGTCCCTGAGACCGGGGCGGAGATTAAGGCTACGAGCGGCCGACATTTCATTCCTACTGCACCGAGTGGACGGGTGGCCCTTGAGATGAATGGGTACGAGTCACAGTTTCCTTAACCTCCACACCGAATTGAAGAGCACAGAAATTGGATAATACAGAAAATCGACGCACCGCGAAGCATTTCTCCGAATGGAATGGAAATCCTTAAATGTGATGTACATGTGCAGACAAACGATTACAGTCACAGAAAAATTGGATGATTTGTTCAAGAGAACGAGGTCCCCAAACTGAGCAAGTCTGGCCCTTGTGCAAGCAGTTTTTCGGCTTGGCATTGATTGCTAGAGCCCTTGGATGTACTTCTGAGAGAGTTCTGCCAAACTGGGGCGTTAGTTCGTCAAAATCGCCATTAGGCTGGGGACCCCTGCTCGCAATGCTCCAGACGTTCTGTTGGGGAGAGGTCCGCCGGCCTCGCTGGCCTACGTGGGGTGTGGCGACGTGTGCGGCCCTGGGCAGTGACTAGTGTGAGCGCACCCACGTCGCTGTGGTCTTCAGTCCAGAGACTGCTCTGGGGCAGCTCTCCATGCTACTCTATCCTGTGCAAGCTTCTTCATCTCACAGTACCTACTGCAACCTACATCCTTCTGAATCTGCTCGGTGTATTCATCTCTTGGTGCCCCTCTGCGATTTTTACCCCACACGCTGCCCTCCAGTACTAAATGGGTGATCGATTGATATCTCAGAGGATCTCCTGCCAACCGATCCCTTCTAGTCAAGTTGTGCCACAAACTTCTCCCCAATTCTCTTCAGTACCTCCTCATCAGTTACGTGATCTACCCATCTAATCTTCACCATTTTTCTGTAGCAACGCATTTCGAAAACTTCTATACACCATACAAACACTTTCAAAAAAGGCTTTCTGACACTTAAATCTATACTCGATCCACATGAGTGCTAGAAGGAATCCGTTAAAGTTCGGTTATAGGATAAATCAGTCGAATCTAAAGGCCGTAAATTCGACTAAATGCCTAGGAATTACAATTACGAGCAACGGAAATTGGAAGGAACATTTTGTATCCCGCCTGGAAGGCGGCGCATAGGTAGGAGCAGGAAAAGGTAATACACATCGGTACTGCTATTGAGTAAAAGTGGTTTACTGGTGCAAGGAAAAAAAAAAGAAAAAAAGAAAAGAAAAGAAAAAAAAGTTAATACATGGTTATATAACTTGCAATGAGGTGCAATGCTGAGACCCGTGGTGTGTAGAGCAAAGCTGAAGCAAAGTGTCGCGGCCTTCCGCTCTTCATCAAAATGGGGAGAACCAGGAGCGGAGCTGGTAGGTCTGCACAGCACCGACTGGAGGGCGCTGTCGTCGGTGTCTGTCCTAGTGCCAACCTAAGAACTTTAATACGCCGTGGCATCGTTGCTATCGATACCATAGAACACATAGGGAATGCTGTGGGGAAGGCTAACGAAAGACTGCGTTTTATTGACGCGACACTTAGAAAATGTAACAGATCTACGTTACACTAGTCCGTCCTCTCGTAAAACACTGCTACGCGGTGTGGGGCGCTTACCAGATAGGGCTGACGGAGTATATCGAGAAAGTTCAAAGAAGGGCCGCACGTTTTGTATTATTGTGAAACAGGAGAGAGATTGGCACTGAAATGATTCAGCATTTGGGGTGGATATCAGTAAAACAAAGGCGTTTTTCGTTGCGGAGTGCCGGCCAGGGTGGCGGAGCGGTTCTAGGCGCTACAGTCTGGAACCGCGCGACCGCTACGGTCGCAGGTTCGAATACTGCCTCGGGCATGGATGTGTGTGATGTCCATAGGTTGGTTAGGCTTAAGTAGTTCTAAGTTCTAGGGGATTGATGACCTTAGAAGTTAAGCCCCATAGTGCTCAGAGCCATTTGAACCCTTTTTCGTTGTGGAGCAATCTTCTCGCGAAATTTCAATCCCTTGCAAATGCGAAAATATTTAGTTGACACCGAACTACATAGGGAGAAACGATCACCATAATAAAATAAGGGAAATCAGAGCTCGCACGGAAAGATATAGGTGTTCGTTTCTTCCGCCCTCTGTACGAGATTGGAATAATAGAGAACTGTTGTGAAGGTGGTTCGATGAACCCTCTGCCAGGCCCTTAAACATGATTTGCCGAGTATCCATGTAGATGTAAGTCACATACGTAGGGGCAATTGTGAACTGTGAAGCTGGCGGTTTACGGAATATAGTGATCGCAGTTTTTGATGTTCGATTCCTTAAATAGGTACTCAGAAGGTTAATTTGGATTTACTTGTTTTACGAGAACTTATTATTTAAGGCTTGCTGTCAACAGTGACCTCGGAGTGGGCTTGGCTCAAGATGGAAAACTCGGGGTTGTACGGATCTGGATCGGAAAGAGATTGCGTACGTCGCGTTTCAGTCCATCAGAAGCAAGCTGAAATGTTATTATCTGGAGTATACGTGAGAGTTAAAAGATTGTATGGATCGGAAAGTATACAGAAGAACGTAAATGACGATTACGCAAATTGCGTACTTTTACTGTGCAGGCAGTGACTCAAATTCTGCTTGACGTCCTGTGCAGCCGTAACTGAAAACTTTTTTCGTCAAAAGTGGACATTCGCAGAGTATTACACGAGCATTCTAAACATTGACATACGTATTTATTTTACATATTAGTTCGTAGTGGAAACCTTAAAGCGGTTACTAAGGAGTGATTTCATTGTGTGTGTGTGTGTGTGTGTGTGTGTGTGTGTTTGTGTGTGTGTGTGTGTGTGTGAAAGTCATCTTGCCAATTGTAACCAGTACGGACTTGATGCCTTAATGTCTACTTAAAAAGTGCCAGTGACTGGTGTTTTGATTTTAATGTAAGATTTGGTCGGAATTGTTTGGAAAAAGGCAAAGGATATTTCATACATTGTTGGCGCTGCGTATATTCTTGCACGCTCGTAATGCGGCTTACATATACAGGGCTATTACAAATGATTGAAGCGATTTCATAAATTCACTGTAGCTCCATTCATTGACATATGGTCACGACACACTACAGATACGTAGAAAAACTCATAAAGTTTTGCTCGGCTGAAGCCATATGTCAGGTTTCTGTCGCCAGGGCGCTCGAGTGTGCAGTGAGACAAAATGGCGACAGGAGCCGAGAAAGCGTATGTCGTGCTTGAAATGCACTCACATCAGGCAGTCATAACAGTGCAACGACACTTCAGGACGAAGTTCAACAAAGATCCACCATCTTCTAACTCCATTTGGCATTGGTATGCGCAGTTTAAAGCTTCTGGATGCCTCTGTAAGGGGAAATCAACGGGTCGGCCTGCAGTGAGCGAAGAAACGGTTGAACGCGTGCGGGCAAGTTTCACGCGTAGCCCGCGGAAGTCGACGAATAAAGCAAGCAGGGAGCTAAACGTACCACAGCCGACGGTTTGGAAAATCTTACGGAAAAGCCTAAAGGAGAAGCCTTACCGTTTACAATTGCTACAAGCCCTGACACCTGATGACAAAGTCAAACGCTTTGAATTTTCGGCGCGGTTGCAACAGCTCATGGAAGAGGATGCGTTCAGTGCGAAACTTGTTTTCAGTGATGAAGCAACATTTTTTCTTAATGGTGAAGTGAACAGACACAATGTGCGAATCTGGGCGGTAGAGAATCCTCACGCATTCGTGCAGCAAATTCGCAATTCACCAAAAGTTAACGTGTTTTGTGCAATCTCACGGTTTAAAGTTTACGACCCCTTTTTCTTCTGCGAAAAAAACGTGTATCTGGACATGCTGGAAAATTGGCTCATGCCACAACTGGAGACAGACAGCGCCGACTTCATCTTTCAACAGGATGGTGCTCCACCGCACTTCCATCATGATGTTCGGCATTTCTTAAACAGGAGATTGGAAAACCGATGGATCGGTCGTGGTGGAGATCATGATCAGCAATTCTTGTCATGGCCTCCACGCTCTCCCGACTTAACCCCATGCGATTTCTTTCTGTGGGGTAATGTGAAAGATTCAGTGTTTAAACCTCCTCTACCAAGAAACGTGCCAGAACTGCGAGCTCGCATCAACGCTGCGCCGAGTGTGGGAGGAACTTGATTATCGGCTTGATATCTGCCGAATCACTAAAGGGGCACATATCGAACATTTGTGAATGTCTAAAAAAACTTTTTGAGTTTTTGTATGTGTGTGCAAAGCATTGTGAAAATATCTCAAATAATAAAGTTACTGTAGAGCTGTGAAATCGCTTCAATCATTTGTAATAACCCTGTACGCCAACGACAATCAAAGTTTCTACACATACGAAAATATTAGTAAAAATGGGTGCAGCTTTGCTTGGAGTGGTTTAATTACGTTATCCAAACTCGCGGCTAGCTCAAAGATAATAGGAACTGTTACTGTTATTGAACGACAAAATTAATTGTTGCGAAGAGAGAGGCGATATAAACGCCAACGTAGCGTAAGAGCTTGTACGCAAGATAAATAATTTCATTGATATGACACTGTCTTCAGTTTGGTTAAGCATTTACTTGACAGAAATAAATGTAATTGCAAACTCGAAGATATCGTGCAGCAAACCTAAGGCTTGTTGCCTACTGCAGTTGAACTTATCTATGTGATTCCGTAAAAATTCTGACAAAATAAATTTTGCAAATATTAATGCTTGAAAATTATTATCAGGATTGAAAGTATATATTATGTTACCTTTAGGGTGAAGCCCAATATGTAATATTTTAATCAAATTCCACGTAGTGCCCGCCTGTGCCCTATTATGACAAAAGAAACCCAGGTGGGCAGTATCCTACAGAATTCGCTTCAAATAATTATTTTCGCTTAAATATTTCCACAGGGAGGTAGAGGCTTCGAGTGGGAACAGGAGAAATTCACTTCTTAGCTTATATTGTAACAGGAAACACGTACTCACCAACCTTAGTCATGCTACGCCCTTTTTTCATCCTGCTGGAAGTAACTCTCCCAGCCCCGAAACGTCTGTCCGGTGCGTGGCGTGGCGGCGTGGGGTATTCCTGTAGTAACTACAGATAACTCTCACCTGTCACTGTGCAAAAAAAAGGGGGGGGCACAGTAGGTGCAAGTGTGGCGGTGAGTTGAACTATTTAACTTAAAATGGGCCTCACCGCTCCAAAGAACCTTGTGTGGGAATTGTTTGTCCTGTGCGGTTCTTGCGCGATACCACTCGCAAAATTCCGTTCTCCGGTCGGAGCGTCGAGTAACCTGGGAGTGAAACGTTTCGACTGGAAGTACTTGGAAATGCGATGTGCGGTCCATTTTGGAACCCCTCCTTGAAGAGCCGCCTGCCGGGCAGACAGCTGAAACATTTCGATGACTCCTGTTTCTCTCGTGGGGTGGCGCACGATCGCGGTCTTCTGCAACGGTTCCTGTGGGCGTTCTTGTTGGACACTTGCTTCTTTCTCAAACTTGTCTCGCAGACGAGTAATTGGGAGCCGCATCGGAGCTACGTGTCACCCGTCAAAGTCGTATGTAGACGTGTCGTGGGTCGCATATCACTCCACCTGCACACTCCCCCGCACCATTAAGTCTTGTACAGACGGAGACATTTCTTGCGCCATGACTGGCGTAGCGAGTATTGTTCGCGCAAACAAAGTTGACACTCGGCGCAGTGGCTGATGGGAGCGACTGTAGATGGGAAATGCCTTTACGGTTTCTCCCATCAGCCACCGCGCCGAGTGCCGCGCGTGATTAGCCGAGCGGTCTAGGACTGTGCGGCTGGTCCCGACGGAGGTTCGAGTCCTCCCTCGGGGATGGGTGTGTGTGTTTGTCCTTAGGATAATTTAGGTTAAGTGGTGTGTAAGCTTAGGGACCGGTTGATGACCTTAGCAGTTAAGTCCCATAAGATTTCACACACATTTGAACACTTTTGAATCGCGCCGAGTGTCAACTTGGTTTGCGCGTATAGCACATTGCCTCGTGTGAACAGTTACCTTGCTGCCATCTGGTGGCGTGTCACCGCATTGCTTAGTAAATGGCATGCAACCGAACGAAGCTATATTCCGCGCCATACGGCTGCCATTTGAGTGGATACGTCTTTGTTTTTGCTATCGGTAGTGGTCCCAGGTAGCTATAGAAATTCCCATTGAGCCATACAGATACAAAGCATGTCTTTATGACAGAAAATCAACCACACACCATAACAAACACACTAGGAACCACTCACTCGACAAAATAGTTGATTCATCGAAGGGGGCTAGGTGTCCATCTCATTCTGACATTATAGCGAAGATGAAAAGTTTACACACGACGTTCGTGTCAGAATTTAATAAAATAGAAGCTTCTACAAAGAGTGGTATGGGATTTGCTGACGTGTCCGAAGCAACGATGTGATATTTTAAGAAACTTTTTTAAAGAAAGGAACTTGCAGCGCAGAATTCGCACAAGAAAGCGCGGACTAGAATAAAAACAATAACGCCACAGTAAGTAATTTCTTACCTTTCAGTTTCCTCTCCAGTTAGTACAGTAAGTGAAAAAAATTAACTGATAACTGGGTTGTCTCGGCGAACTTCACGTTATACTAACAAATGTGCAATGAATATGAATATCTCACTTGTCTGATGCGTTTACTTTATAGTTAGAAGATTGTGGGTTTGAACCCCACTAATATCCATATTTTTTCTCATTTGTTACTTAAAATAAATACGTTGTGAAACTGAGTTGGTGGCCCATGATCTTGCACAGTATCTCGTATTGGCCATAAGTATCCGATCATAAAAAATATGAAGTACACACTACAAGCTGTGTACAATCGCTATAGTTATTTTTCAGGACGATTGTCTAGTCACTGAGAGCCCAGAGTCTCACATTGATGTTAGTGAAGATTTCTTAATTATAGACAGCAAAAAACAGGGACTTTGAGAAAGGTCCATAAAATACGCCGTAGGGGCAACGGAAAAGAGGAAGAGTCCTCACAATGAAGAAGAAAATGCTATTCTGAAAAGAGCTGACAATATACTGACTAGCATAAATAAACCAAAAACTGCTCCAACTGATGTAACTGCTTCTCTGCAGCAAATAAAAAGTAAAGCTCTGGTGATGAGAGAGATATCCAACACACTCTGTGCTGTACAAGAGGAAGACTTGGGCAATAATGAGTAATAAGACTATTTATTTGTTTATTTTGAGTAACAAAACTGTTTATTTCTTTATTTGAGTAGCAAGACTGTTTCTTCGTTTAAGTTAATTTTTTTATTTTCATTAAAATGTAACTGCTCAATATCTATAAGTTGAATGCAGTGCTTTGTCTTGATTGTGGATTGTAATTATAGCAAACCGAAATTACAAAATATATTACTGATACCAACCAAGTTAATTCATAAGTATCATACAGTCTCCTGCATACAACATCAACTTTTTAATCATAATTTACATTACTTATTTTCCAGATTTGTTACTGTATCAGCCCTGAAATATTTTACAGATTCCCACTGCATTGTACATACCCAGCAGTGCTGAAATATTCCTGAAGAGCATCCCTCACTTTCCTAGCTTATTTAAGTGACTTGTGTTGACATAATCTTCCTCTGCCCCTCAGATTATTTTGCTGCCATAATGATGACAGTGATTTGTGCCGTCTTTCTTTTCCAGTTATCCAACATATTTCTTCCCACATGCGTCCAATAAAAAATTTTGTAGCATACAAATCGACAATGTGATTTTCTCTATAGTTTTAACAGATAGCTCCATTTTCTGAAGGAGAATTCTGGACCTCTTGCTCAATATTCCTAAATAATTTTTACAAGTTCTTCTTGCCCTGCTCAAACTAAAATTAAATATTTTCCGTTGCTGTGTGACAGTTTCTCTTATATGGCTTCATCATATGGATGAAAATGATGGATTATGAAGCGCACTAATTTTGTCTGAAAATTCCTCAGGTAGGGGAGAAACAGTTTTGGCCTGTAAATTGTAAGGTTCAATTATTAACATAAACTTTTACAATATAAGGCTACTTTGTGAATGTAATTGCCAAACTATAGAAATATGTGATAATGCCTGGAACCTGGAACAGCTGAAGTTTGGATCAGAGATACATCCTTCCACCAAAATATTTTTTGGAAATTGTTAAGAATGCCATTTTAAAGAATTTGTTGCTATTTCTGATGAATTTATCTGAATAAAGAGAGTGCTAGGGGTTTACCTGCAAACGAAACGTAACAAATAAAACTACATCAGAAAGTTGTGGCAGAGACATCCAGAATACACTCACACCCCGAAAAATGTTTCTTGCTGAGAGTAACACATCTGGTCAAAATCGTTCCCTTATTGTACTTTTCAGCTTATTTAAATGTGTTATTACATTAACTTATTTTGGTCATCATCTCACGAAATTTAACAAAATCACCGTACCTTCATGTATGATTCCTTGAAGCAGTGGTAAATTGCGTCACAATTTTCAGGAATAATTGATGATATAATGCTTAGAGGTATTCTGATTGAAAACATTAGTCTTCCGTAGCTTTCTCCAGTAGCTGGAAACCTGTGTTAGAACTAACCTAAAAAAATTATGGAATTAGTTGCAGCTTAGAAGTATGCACTATACGTACAGCAGCCTAGTAATGCTGGGCCTATATAAACGTAGCTATTCAGCTCTCTGACGCTGAGATACAGTCTCGCAATATTGTGTTTTGCTTCGTTATTCCTGGACCTACTGAATGAAGCAGTGTCGAAAATTCCGTCTCGTCCGGTTTCAGAAAATATTAGTATGGTTTCCTATCCTCAAACCTCAGTTCATCGTGTAATAAACTGTGCAATTCCCGACCGCCGTCGTCACGTCTTAAAATCCAACGTCTACTCCACCATCTTCTACACTCATCAAAAAACTTTTTGCATCACGGCGGTTCCCAGAACTCCTGAAGTTAGACGTTGACTGTGGATATTGTACCACAGACACAGTCCCTTTGACCAGAGATGTCACTAAACCCGCTAAAAGATGTAAACAACCATGCATGAGCAGCGCCTATTAGACGGAGGGAGTCCGACAGCCGATCAGTTCCAGTCATTCCACCAGGAAGGAGGTACACGGCCCGTGTTGTCTGTAGTTCAGCCATGCTTAGACGGTCAATACCGCCGTTCGATCGCGTCCGCATTGTTACTTCGTGCCAGGAAGGGCTCTCAAAAAGGGAAGTGTGCTGGAGTCTCGGTGTGAACCAAACCGATGTTCTTCGGACATGGAGGAGATACAGAGAGACAGGGACTGTCGATGACATGCCTCGCTCAGGCCGCCCAAGGGCTACTACTGCAATGGATGGCCGCTACCTACGGAACCCTGACAGCATCACCACTGTGTTGAATAACGCTTTTCGTGCAGCCACAGGACGTCGTGTTACGACTCAAACTGTGCGCAGTAGGCTGCACGATGCGCAACTTCACTCCCGACGTCCACGGCGAGGTCCATCTTTTCAGCCACGACATCGCGGTACAGATGGGATCAAGAACATGCCGAATGGACGGTTCAGGATTGGCATCACGTTTTCACCCACGATTGTCGCATATGCCTTCAACCAGATAATCGTCGGAGACGTGTTAGGAGGCAATCCGGTCAGGCTGAACACCTTAGACACACTGTCCAGCAAGTGCAGCAAGGTGGAGGTTCCCTGCTGTTTTGGGGTGGCATTATGTGGGGTCAATGTACGCCGCTGGTGGTCACGGAAGGCGCCGTAACGGCTGTACGATACGTGAATGCCATCCTCCGACCGATAGTGCAACCGTATCGGCAGCATATTGGCGAGGCATTCGTCTTCATGGACGACAATTCGCGCCTCCATCGTGCACATCTTGTGAATGACTTCCTTCAGGATAACGGCATCGCTCGACTAGTGGCCAGCATGTTCTCCAGACTTGAATCCTAACGAACATGCCTGGAATACATTGAAAAGTGCTGTTTATGGACGACGTGACCAACCAACCATTGAGGGATTTACGCCGAACCGCAGTTGAGGAATGGGACAATCTGGACCAACAGTGCCTTGATAAACTTGTGGATATTATGCCACGACGAATACAGGCATGCATCAATGGAAGAAGACGTGCTACTGAGTATTAAAGGTACCGGTGTGTACAGCAAGCTGGGCCGCCACCTCTGAAGGTCTTGCTGTTTTGTGGTACAACATGCAATGTTTTCATGAGCAGTAAAAACGGCGGAAATGATGTTTATGTTAATCTCTATTCCAATTTTCTGTTCAGGTTCCAGAAGTCAAGGAACCGAGGTGATGCAAAACTTTTTTTGACGTTTGTATTATGCCAAAGTAAATTTCTTCGTTGACGTCGACGAGATATTACTGCAGTAATGACTGCGTAAGCGTCGACTGCCACCCTCAGTTCGTCATCAGTCGTTTTCTAAAACTGCAGTCGTTGTGTGCACAAACGCAGCCGCCAGATGCTGTGCTACGTCTTGGAACAGTAAGTTGTACCGTCTTATTGCACCATTAGTGGCGCAAGATGCCGTCGTCTGTATAGGGCTTTCAGAGCCTCCTCCAACTCGAACAGTCCCCTGCTGACATGCAAGGTCCATGTATTCGTGAGGTTGTCACTATACCCGTACATGTCCATCCGCTCGATACAATCTGAAACGAGATTCGTCCGACCAGGCAACATGTTTCCAGTCAACAAGAGCCAAATGTGGGCGTTGACGGGTCCTGACAAGGTGTAAAGCTTTATGTCGTGGAGTCACCGAGGGTACACGAGTGAGCCTTCGGCTCAGAAAGCCCATATCGATGATGTTTCGTTGAATGGTTCGCACGCTAACACTTGTTGATGGCCCACCTATGAAATCTGCAGCAATTTGCGGAAGGGTTGCACTTGTGTCACGTTGAACGGTTCTCTTCAGTCGTCGTTTGTCCCGTTCTTGCAGAATCTTTTTCCGGCCGCAGCGATGTCGGAGATTTGATGTTTTACCGGATTCCTGAAGTTCAAGATACACTCTCTCCATCCCTATCTCGGAGACGCTGTGTCCCATCGCTCGTGCGCCGACTATAGCACTACGTTCAGACGCAGTTAGATCTCGGCAACCTGCCGATCCAACAGTCGCGCCAGACACTCGCCCTATACAGTACAGACGTTCTCGGTCGCAGCGCCGTATTCTACCTGGAGACGCCCGCTATGGCCGCTGGGCAGAGCAGGTGATTAGGATTGTGGAAAGGGCCAAGTAAGGTGTCGGTCAGCTTCACCTCAAAATTCTAATTTATTGTAATTTAATAACACATTTACAACCAAAACGGCACATAGCCGAACTTTTACAACTACGAGTTACAAACTCCAAATCTTTCACGGCTGCAGGCCTCCAAACTAGAAATCTTAAAAATAAACAAGGTAGATTTCCAATTAACGAAGAGACGCAGTTAAAATTACAAATAATATATCACAGCTGGGCTGAAAATCTCAAGGCAAAAGTGGATAGACTAGATCCAATACAGACGGCTGAAATTTTTAAGATTTTGAAATAAATTACCATAATCTTTCAAAGGCAGAAAGCCGCATTGTTTTTGCTTGAAGGTTAATTTTAAGAATAAGGTTTTAAGCGGCTGAAGGCCCACAATTGATTTTCCAAAATTCAAAAATACCATAAACCTTTAAGGACAGAAGGCCGCAATATTTAAGCTAGAAAGGTAATTTTAAGAATAAGGTTCCAAGCGGCTGGAGGCCCACAGTTATTTTTCCAAAACTGAAAAAAAAGCTATAACCATAAGCCTTAAGTTTTAAGTGGCTGAAACCGCACTAAAAGAAAATACAACAGAACGACAATAAACTTTCAGCAAATATCCACTTGCCGGAACTCAAACTTACTTATACATGGCTGAAGACCTTTAATTTACATAAAACACAGTAAAACCAAGAATTTTTTAAATCATTGGCTATGATAGATTATAAACACAAATACCGGTGAGAAGGACAATAAAGAGAACGGCACTCAGAAGCCTCCAGGGGGTCGGTCTGCCCTTGTTCATTCAGGTGAGGCAGGTAGTCAGCGCAACTACACTCGATCCGTCGGTAACCCAACAAAGGGACAGATACGGACCGACCGACAAAACGATTTGCTTCCCACCAATCGCTACATGAGAACTCAAACACCAAAGTGCTACGGACGTAATTATCCACAACCAAAGATGTACAGGGTGATTAAAAAAGAATACCACAACTTTAAAAATGTGTATTTAATGAAAGAAACATAATATAACCTTCTGTTATACATCATTACAAAGAGTATTTAAAAAGGTTTTTTTTTCACTCAAAAACAAGTTCAGAGATGTTCAATATGGCCCCCTCCAGACACTCGAGCAATATCAACCCGATACTCCAACTCGTTCCACACTCTCTGTAGCATATGAGGCGTAACAGTTTGGATAGCTGCTGTTATTTCTCGTTTCAAATCATCAATGGTGGCTGGGAGAGGTGGTCGAAACACCATACGCTTAACATACCCCCATAAGAAAAAATCGCAGGGGGTAAGATCAGGGCTTCTTGGAGGCCAGTGATGAAGTGCTCTGTCACGGGCTGCCTGGCGGCCGATCCATCGCCTCGGGTAGTTGACGTTCAGGTAGTTACGGACAGATAAGGACTCTCCATAGAGTTGATTGTGAATCTGCAGCTCTCTGCTAGCTCTGCGAGTCGATTTTCCTGGGCTGCGAACAAATGCTTGCTGGGTGCGTGCTACATTTTCATCACTCGTTCTCGGTCGTCCAGAACTTTTCCCTTTGCACAAACACCCATTCTCTGTAAACTGTTTATACCAACGTTTAATACACCACCTATCAGGAGGTTTAACACCATACTTCGTTCGAAATGCACGCTGAACAACTGTCGTCGATTCACTTCTGCCGTACTCAATAACACAAAAAGCTTTCTGTTGAGCGGTCGCCATCTTAGCATCAACTGACGCTGACGCCTAGTCAACAGCGCCTCAAGCGAACAGATGTACAACTAAATGAAACTTTATAGCTCCCTTAATTCGCCGACAGATATTGCTTAGCTCTGCCTTTTGTCGTTGCAGAGTTTTAAATTCCTAAAGTTGTGGTATTCTTTTTGAATCACCCTGTGTATTTATTAAGCTGTCAAAACCACACAACATGTTGGACAGCGACAACATCTGAAGAAAGGAAACTGCGTGAAAGTACGTTAGTGGCCAGGGGAGGTAACTGGAACACTAACGGCCACAAGAATTCCGCTGGTGCACTCGAATTTTAATCAACCAATATAGTTAATTCCACCGCATGGCGGCTAAATTTCAGCAATACAGACACTCGGTGTTGCTCACAGGAAAAACTGCCCAACAGCGAACCACCGAAACGAACCACCACAGCATGAGTGGACGTGGCTTGGGTATTTGAAACCACCACTCAACTTTGTCGCCCTGGGTCGGTGAACCACGAAGCCCGTGGCGATCGGACAGCTCCGCACACGCTGCGACACTGCGGAGGGACCGCCAGCGGACCCAGCCGACTGCGCCGCGCGGGTATGTCCTCCCTGGTCCGCACCATCCGACCGGCTGCCCGCAGAATGCCGACATCATCTAAAATAGCCGTCAGTGGAAATAACGCCAACGACACACACACACACACACACACACACACACACACACACACACACACACACAGCCGACTCATGAACGATCGGCGAGCCAAAACGCGTCGTCCAGTAGGACGACCGACCGTGGCCCGGCTCAAGTGATGCGTGGCGGCAATGGTCGGGGGAGCCGTGTGGACGCAGACCTCACTGCTGCTCCAACCCGACTGCACTAGTGAGTGCCGCCATTGCAGCTCCCCGACTGGCAGGTCCGGACTGCGCTCCAGACGCGTTGCAACTGACTGGCAGAGCCGAACTCGCGACGCCGAACTCCTTACGACAGACCGGAAGTGAAGCAATAGCGCAAAGGTACCACGAGAGGGGATATATCGATACGCGCTGCTAGCGCCGCTCACGGTCAGGCAAAGCAGCAACTCAGTGACATTAGTAATTTAAATTAACGTAGAGAGGGGGGAGTACGTTAAAAACATGGTGGAAAATACGTCATGGGGGGAACACGAGCCGCTCACGGCTCGTACATGTTTGCATATCTCCGTATCTGGATATGCATGGCTATACCAGTTTCTTTGGCGCTGCAGTGTAAGTTATTAATTACCGGTCTTTTTAAAAAAAAATGTTTAATAAATATAGTTTAGAATTTAAAAAATAAGATTAAACTCTTTTCCATCTTTGTGTATTTTATGGTACTCGGAAATACTCGGTAAACGCGAACCATTGTTTTAAAAAAATCGTTCCTTCTTTAGCATATTAAAGGTCTTCGGAAAAATTCGGAGTCGATTTTGTGGAGAATGTTGGAGAGCTGCGTCGAACTTCTTCCTCTGATCGATATTTGAGTGCTCAAGTTCCCGTAGCGTAGATACAAAAATTACGAGAACTCCACGTGGTGTGCTGTCTCGTTGTATGTGACTTGCGCGTGACGTTACGGGAGCTCCGAGGCGACAGAACGAAGAGACATTTCACTCAGGTCCCTGAACGAACTCCATCGCTCCCGGGCTTTTATCTTTGTCCAGGATCCACCGGTAACAGACTGTGGCCTGCAGTAGTGTGCAGCCCTCCTTTGACCGCAGTAAACTGGCGTGCCATGCGAACTGTTCCGACCCGAATTTCAGGAAGGAAGATCAAAACATGAGCTGATGGTTGATGTGCGTGCCGGGCGATAGCGCCTGTCTGGCTGGAGGGATGTGACCGGCGGCATGCGGCCGTCGACACGCCTCCAGCACACCATAAGTTACACGACCCGCAGCTGACACACCACGCGGCTCTGCTGGCTCTCGCGATAGTCTGCCGCGTGCCTCATCGCGCTGCCCTCATTCCCTACACTACCGCACGTTGGTAGTCTACATAAACACTCGGAGCAGCACTTGGAGCGACAGAAATACGTCACCAGCCTCTGTGTATATTCGTCGCGACGGACATCGTGTGTCGGTTGGAGGTCCGCTTCGAGCGGCTTCGAGCCGCAGCCTCCGTTTTGCCCACAGCACAGATACAGAGGGAATTTCTACTATCCGTATTTGTTCTATACTAGTGGTTCCAAACCTTTCTTAGCCCATTACCCCTGAGTGCCGTCATTAGCCAGTACCCCCCCCCCCCCCAAACCTCCGCGCCTGCCATCTGTTGCCTCCCTCCCCCCCCCCCCCCCCATTATCACCAACTTTAGTACCTGAGCACACTGCAGAATGGAAGACTTTTCTTGTAGCTTTTATGTCGTCGCTGCCACTGTAGAGTCTTGTGCCGTGGGAAGCAAGAGAGAGGGTGTGGTTTGGTGCCAAGTATCCTCTTTCTACAAGTGCACACTTGTGTTAAAAGGATTCTTTGTTCATAAGAAAAAGAAGCTACACTACTGGCCATTAAAATTCCTACACCAAGAAGAAATGCAGATGATAAACGGGTATTTATTGGGCAAATATATTATACTAGAACTGAAATGTGATTACATTTTCACGCAATTTGGGTGCATAGATCCTGAGGAATCAGTACCCAGAACAACCACCTCTGGCCGTAATAACGGTCTTGATACGCCTGGGCATTCAGTCAAACAGAACTTGGATGGCGTGTACAGCTACAGCTGCCCATGCAGCTTCAACACCATACCACACTTCATCAAGAGTAGTGACTGGTGTACTGTGACGAACCAGCAGCTCGGCCACCATTGACCAGACGTTTTCAATTGGTGACATATCTGGAGAATGTGCTGGCCAGGGCAGCAGTCCAACATTTTCTGTATCCAGAAAGGCCCGTACAGGACCTGCAACATGCGGTCGTGCATTATCCTGCTGAAATGGAGGGTTTCGAAGCGATCGAATGAAGGGTAGACCTACGGGTCGTAACACATCTGAAATGTAACGTCCACTGTTCAAAGTGCCGTCAACGCGTACGAGAGGTGACCGAGACGTGTAACCAATGGCACTCCATACCATCACGCCGGTTGAAACGCCAATATGGCGATGACGAATACACGCTCAGTGTGCGTTCACCGCGATGTGGCCAAACACGGATGCGACCATCGTGATGCTGTAAACAGAACCTGGATTCATCCGAAAAAATGACGTTTTGCCGTTCGTCCACGCAGGTTCGTCGTTGAGTACACCATCGCAGGCGCTCCTGTCTGTGATGCAGCGTCAAGGGTAACCGCAGCCATGGTCTCCGAGCTGATAGTCCATGCTGCTGCAAACGTCGTCGAACTCTTCGTGCAGATGGTTGTTGTCTTGCGAACGTCCCCATCTGGTGACTCAGGGATCGAGACGTGGCTGCACGATCCGTTACAGCCATGATGCCATAAGATGCCTGTCATCTCGACTGCTAGTGATACGAGGCCGTTGGGATCCAGCACGGCGTTCTCTATTACCCTCCTGAACCCACCGATTCCATATTCTGCTAACAGTCATTGGATCTCGACCAACGCGAGCAGCAATGTCGCGTTACGATAAACCGCAATCGCGATAGGCTACAATCCCAGCTTTATCAAAGTCGGGAACGTGATGTTACGCATTTCTCTTCCTTACACGATGCATCACAACAACGTTTCACCAGGCAACGCCGGTCAACTGCTGTTTGTGTATGAGAAATCGGTTGGAAACTTTCCTCATGTCAGCACTTTGTAGGTGTCGCCACCGGCGCCAACCTTGTGTGAATGCTCTCAAAAGCTAATCATTAGCATATCACAGCATCTTTTTCGTGTCGGTTAAATTTCGCGTCTGTAGAACGTCATCTTCGTGGTGTAGGTAATTTTAATGTATGAACTATGCTTACTGATTGTAAATGACTTGATAGCTGCAACCCTACTTCTGAATGGGCAGAAGTTGGAAGTCTTCAGGCTATTAATGCTTTGTGTCTGACCACAGCCACTAACAGTAATACTAATAACTAATACTAATATTGTGTACAGCACTATAGTAACTCTTACAGGGTGTTTCAAAAATGACCGGTATATTTGAAACGGCAATAAAAACTAAACGAGCAGCGATAGAAATACACCGTTTGTTGCAATATGCTTGGGACAACAGTACATTTTCAGGCGGACAAACTTTCGAAATTACAGTAGTTACAATTTTCAACAACAGATGGCGCTGCAAGTGATGTGAAAGATATAGAAGTCAACGCAGTCTGTGGGTGCGCCATTCTGTACGTCGTCTTTCTGCTGTAAGCGTGTGCTGTTCACAACGTGCAAGTGTGCTGTAGACAACATGGTTTATTCCTTAGAACAGAGGATTTTTCTGGTGTTGGAATTCCACCGCCTAGAACACAGTGTTGTTGCAACAAGACAAATCAACGGAGGTTTAATGTAACCAAAGGACCGAAAAGCGATACAATAAAGGATCTGTTTGAAAAATTTCAACGGACTGGGAACGTGACGGATGAACATGCTGGAAAGGTAGGGCAACCGCGTACGGCAACCACAGAGGGCAACGCGCAGCTAGTGCAGCAGGTGATCCAACAGCGGCCTCGGGTTTCCGTTCGCCGTGTTGCAGCTGCGGTCCAAATGACGCCAACGTCCACGTACCGTCTCATGCGCCAGAGTTTACACCTCTATCCATACAAAATTCAAACGTGGCAACCCCTCAGCGCCGCTACCATTGCTGCACGAGAGACATTCGCTAACGATATAGTGCACAGGATTGATGACGGCGATATGCATGTGGGCAGCATTTGGTTTACTGACGAAGCTTATTTTTACCTGGACGGCTTCGTCAATAAACGGAACTGGCGCATATGGGGAACCGAAAAGCCCCATGTCGCAGTCCCATCGTCCCTGCATCCTCAAAAGGTACTGGTCGGGGCCGCCATTTCTTCCAAAGGAATCATTGGCCCGTTTGTCAGATCCGAAACGATTACTGCATCACGCTATGTGGACATTCTTCGTGAATTTGTGGCGGTACAAACAGACGAAACTGCGAACACCTCGTGGTTTATGCAAGATGGTGCCTGGCCACATCGCACGGCCGACGTCTTTAATTTCCTGAATGAATATTTCGATGATCGTGTGATTGCTTTGGGCTATCCGAAACATACAGGAGGCGGCGTGGATTGGCCTCCCTATTCGCCAAACATGAAGCCCTGTGACTTCTTTCTGTGGGGACACTTGAAAGACCAGGTGTACCGCCAGAATCCAGAAACAATTGAACAGCTGAAGCAGTACATCTCATCTGCATGTGAAGCCATTCCGCCAGACACGTTGTCAAAGGTTTCGGGTAATTTCATTCAGAGACTACGCCATATTGTTGCTACGCATGGTGGATATGTGGAAAATATCGTACTATAGAGTTTCCCATACCGCAGCGCCATCTGTTGTTGAAAATTGTAACTACTGTAATTTCGAAAGTTTGTCTGCCTGAAAATGTACTGTTGTCCCAAGCATATTGCAACAAACGGTGTATTTCTATCGCTGCTCGTTTAGTTTTTATTGCCGTTTCAAATATAGCGGTCATTTTTGAAACACCCTGTATGTAGTTACTGCTCTGACGTGCTGTCGATTAATTCATTTAAGTGGGTAATGAAGCAATTTCTCGACTACTGCAGGTACTGCCCACAACTTGGAGAAGACATATCCTGGAGATATTCTCGCAGATGTGTCTCTTTTCTCATCAGTGATGTACGGAACAAAGCACACCACGTGTGTGTAGTGAGTGGCCTGTGTGAGCAACGTCCAACGCATTAAAGTTACTAATCGAGAAAAAATAATTATTGATAACTTACAAAATCAGTATCAGAGTCTTCAAAATTGTGATAACAGTAATGATCGCTTGAAAATAATTTAGTTTCGTGACTGAAACAGAATCGAATTGTTTAGTTTTTACCCCTCAGAAAATTTCATTTTACCCCTCAGTGGGTAATTACTCCCACATTAGGAGCCACTGTTCTCTATGGAGCTTCAGGATGAACTCTAAATATTTCTGCTGAGGATCACTTTTCGATGAAGTTTGAAAAATGTCCGTAACCCGAGGTAAAGTTCAAAGACTGGAGTTCGTGGACTGGTCGATTTGTATGAAATGCAGTTTTTAGCAGCCTGAAATAAAAATCGCTCTGAAATATTAATTTACCAGAGGAAAGATCATGGAATTTGAGGAGGTAGCAATGTAGGTTAATTCGAATAAAACGCTCCATTTGACATTCGTCCAGTTTCTACAAGTTACGGAGTTACAGAAGTTAGAGTGTAACCGAAACAGGTACTAACAGAAGGAGACGCTTTTACATTTATTGGACACCACCACAAAAAAATCTTTTTTTTTCCCAGAAAGTAACCATTTAGTCGCTTAAAAATGTATAAGGTTTCAAGAAATCACAACAAATTTCAAAAATATACATTAATCACAAAACCTTTTCTGCCACTTGACGAAGTGGAATTATTATCTACGAAGTCAAACATCAGAAACAAAAGTACTGTCACCGACAAAGTAACTGTTCGTCGTATTAGAAGAGAAATATGATATCGAACGCATGTCACTCCTATTTTGTATCAAAGCCGTTAAATTGAAATTTCTAACATCCGCAGTTTCACATGTAGTACATAAAGAAAACGCGCGATATTAAACTACGCAATTTGTGTATCACTATAAGACACTGTAATCCAAAACTTAAGGACGAAATTAACTTCGGCTTGACGAGTCACTAGCAAGCAAGATAGATCGATGAAGGTGAACCTCAGATCGAAAGGACTGGTACAATATAATCGGAAGCGACAGGAAACTGGTATAGGCACGCGTATTCAAATACAGAGATATGGAAAGAGGCAGAATACGGCGCCGCGGTCGGCAACGCAATGTAAGACGAGAAGTGTCGGGCGTAGTTGTCAGATCGGTTACTGCTGATACAATGGCAGGTTATGAAGATGTAAGTGAGTTTGAACAGGGTGGTATGGACGGCACACGACCCATGAGCCACAGCAGCTCCGAGGTAGCGATGAGGTGGCGATTTTCCCGTACGAAAATTACACGAGTGTACCGTGAATATCAGGAATCCGGTAAAACATGAAATCTTCGACTTCGCGGCAGCCGGGAAAAGATCCTGCAAGAACAGGACGAACGACGACTGAATAGAATCGTTCAACGTGACAGGAGTGCAGCCCTTCCGCAAATTGTTGCAGATTTCAACACTGGACCATCAACAAGTGTCAGTGTGCGAACGGTTGAACGGAACATGGGCTTTCACAGCCGAAGGGTCACTCGTGTAAATTTGATGACTGCTCGACGACATTGGAAACATGTTGCGTGGTCTCGTTTCAAATTGTATCGAGCGGACGGACGTATACGGGCATTGAGACAACTTCAGGAATCTGTGGGCCCTGTACGTCAGCGGGGGACTGTTCAAGCAGGTGGAGGCTCTGTCATGCTGTGGGGTGTCGCAGATACGGCTGCGACAGGTGACACGACGTAAGCACCGTGTCTGATCACCTGCATCCGTTCATGTCCGTTGTGGATTCCGATGGAGTTCGGCAATTCCAGCAGGACAATGCGACACCCAACACGTCCAGAATTGCTACAGAGTGGCTCTGTCTGCGATGCCTTGCCACGTGCTGTTCAGAAGAGATCCCCACCCCCTCGTACTCTTAGGGTATTACGGACAGGCCTGCAGGATTCATGGTGTCAGTTCCCTCCAGCACTACTTTAGACATAAGTCGAGTTCATGCCTCGTGGTGGTGGGGCATTTCTGCGTGCTCGCGGGGGCCCTACACGATATTAGGCATCTACATCTACATCTACACTCAGCAAGCCACCCAACGTCCAAGCCCCAACGTGCCACTGTCATTACCTCCCTTTCCTGTTCCAGTCGCGTATGGTTCGCGGGAAGAACGACTGCCGGAAAGCCTCCGTGCGCGCTCGAATCTCTCTAATTTTACGTTCGTGATCTCCTGGGGAGGTATAAGTAGGGGGAAGCAAAATATTCGATACCTTATCCAGAAACGCACCCTCTCGAAACCTGGACAGCAAGCTACACCGCGATGCAGACCGCCTCTCTTGCAGAATCTGCCACTTGAGTTTGCTAAACATCTCTGTAACGCTATCACGCTTACCAAATACCCTGTGACGAAACGAGCCGATATTCTTTGGATCTTCCCTATCTCCTCCGTCAACCCGACCTGGTACGGATCCCACACTGATGAGCAATACTCAAGTATATGCCGAACGAGTGTTTTGTAAGCCACCTCCTTTGTTGATGGACTACATTTTCTAAGGACTCTTCCAATGAATCTCACCCTGGCACCCGCCTTACCAACAATTAATTTTATATGATCATTCCACTTCAAATCGTTCCGCACGCATACTCCCAGATATTTTACAGAAGTAACTGCTACCAGTGTTTGTTCCGCTATCGTATAACCATACAATAAAGGATCCTTCTTTCTATGTATTCGCAATACATTACATTTGTCTATGTTAAGGGACAGTTGCCACTCCCTGCACCAAGTGCCTATCCGCTGCAGATGTTCCTGCATTTCACTGCAATTTTCTAATGCTGCAACTTCTCTGTATACTACAGCATCATCCGCCAAAAGCCGCATGGAACTTCCGACACTATCTACTAGGTAATTTATATATATTGTGAAAAGCAATGGTCCCATAACACTCCCCTGTGGCACGCCAAAGGTTACTTTAACGTCTGTAGACGTCTTTCCATTGAGAACAACATGCTGCGTTCTGTTTGCTAAAAACTCTTCAATCCAGCCACACAGGTGGTCTGATATTTCGTAGGCTCTTACTTTATCGAACGCCTTCCGGAAGTCAAGGAAAATGGCATCTACCGGGGAGCGTGTATCTAATATTTTCTGGGTCTCATGAACAAATAAAGCGAGTTGGATTTCACACGATCGCTGTTTCCGGAATCCATGTTGACTTCTACAAAGTAGATTCTGGATTTCCAGAAATGACATGATACGCGAGAAAAAAACGTGTTCTAAAGTTCTACAACAGATCGACGTCAGAGATATAGGTCTATAGTTCTGTGCATCTGCTCGACGACCCTTCTGGGACTGCCTGTGCTCTTTTCCAATCATTTGGAACCTTCCGTTCCTCTAGAGACTTGCGGTACACGGCTGTTAGAAGAGGGGCAAGTTCTTCCGCGTTCTCTGTGTAAAATCGAGTTGGTATCCCGTCAGATCCAGTGGACTTTCCTCTGTTGACTGACTTCAGTTGCTTTTCTATTCCTTGGACATTTATTTCAGTGTCAGCCATTTTTTTCGTTCGTGCGAGGATTTAGAGAAGGAACTGCAGTGCGGTCTTCCTCTGGAAAAAGGTGTTTAGTATTTCAGCTTTACGCGTGTCATCCTCTGTTTCAGTGCCATCGTCATCCCAGAGTGTCTGGATATGCTGTTTCGAGCCACTTACTGATTTAACGTAAGACCAGAACTTCCTAGGATTTTCTGTCATGTCGGTACATAGAATTTTACTTTCGAATTCACTGAACGCTTCACGCATAGCCCTCCTTACGCTAAGTTTGATATCGTTTAGCTTCTGTTTGTCTGAGAGGCTTCGGCTGCGTTTAAACTTGCTGTGAAGCTCTCTTTGCTTTCGCATTAGTTTGCTAACTTTGGTGTTGAACCACGGTGGGTTTTTCCCGTCCCTCACAGTTTTACTCGGCACGTATCTGTCTAACACGCATTTTACGATTGCCTTGAACTTTTTCCATGTGTACCAGTTTGTTTGGTTCTTGAGTGTAGTATAGAAGGTAACTGAAAGATATACGCAATGAGACAAGCATAAACGGCACTTTAATTCAAAGAGATTAGCTATAGTGTAGTCGCCGCGATTGAAGATGGTCCCTTGTACGTTATAAAAGGCAGGAGACGGTTAGTAAGTAATGCGTGTGACCACCAGAGGCGGCAAGACGTGCTCCGCGGTGTGGTCCCTTGCCAAAAGAGTGGGGAATTGGAATCTTGAAAAAAAATTTCCGTTTAGCCAGCCGCAGATCCGTAAAAGTATGTAAGTCTGCAGGCTTTCGTGGCCGTTGTCACTGAAGTTAAAGTCTTCTGGGTTATTAGGCCGCGTCATATTTCTTCTGAAATGTTCGACGTTTCGACCCCTCTGCCGGGATATTCCTCAGGATCTTTTGGTGTGCACTACTGCTAGAACACTGCCAGAGACGAGTGTCGCGTCCACTTACAAAGGGGGAATTTCTTGGCGTTCGTGCTGGAGAAGTGATAGTTGGTTAAAATTCATATGACTACATTTTAGAAGAAACATGACGGGGCCTAATAACCCAGAAGATTTTAACTTCATCCGTAAAAGTGTTATAACGTTGCAATTCCACTTCAAAATTTCCTGCCATCTGTGTCTTGTTGCCTACTTTTTCATAGCCACCAATGAAAAATTTGGTATCCCGACGCACTTTTAATCAGAACCACTCCACCGAGTTTCAATATTCGCACACGTCATCACGTGTTCTGTCAGATAAAAAATTAATATAACCGCTGGAGTCCGCAGAAAATTTAAACTTTGCGCGCGCCTCGCCAGAAAGGCCACGGTAAATGATTCCCCAGTACAATTGCCTACTGCATACGACAGGCATTGTTTACGATGCACATATACCAGTCGTCCTTATCTGTAGGAGAATTAGATTATCAGTTAGCTCACTGCCGTATATTAGAATCCGTCGTCCGTCATAAATTACGTTGTCAAGGAAATTCAGTTACTGCTCTCTCATTCGTTCGTGTCTGTATTTATTTATTGCAGGCTTATTTCTTTATAGGCTTGTCTTTATCGATGTACCCATACTTGAGCGCCGAAAACAAATAACTCTTTTTCTGATTTCGTTTCATTGTAGTCCACCTTATACAACAGTACAGAATGTATTCTACATGACAATAATTTTGGGGCGTAGTCTTTGTTAATTCATTCGAGATCAACTGAAGACGAGATTTAACAAGTTAATTGCTTTGCCCATAAACACACCAACATGTGCGTACGTACTCTCAAAGCCACTGTGAAGTGCATGTGTGTTTCTTCCCGTTCCATTTACTTGTGGAGCATGGGAAGTATGATTGTCTGAAAACCTCTGTGCGTGCAGTAGCTACACTCACGACCCGTGTGGCAGCAGCGTAGTGTATTCCAAGAGCCGTCATTTAAAGCCGCTTCTTGAAACTCTGTTGATACACTTCATCTGTCTTTAAAAGTGTGCCAGTTCAGGTTCTTCAGCAGTTCTCTGACACTCTCCCGTGGATCAAAGGAATCTGTGAGTAGGACCGATGACCAAATATCGATATCGCGATATTTACAAAAAAAAAAGCATCGATATATTGTGGCGGTATTTCGCCCTGCTATCTATCTATATTTCGAAATCGATATGACAATATCGAGAGTCTATTTTGGCAAATATGTGAAACTGTTCTTTTGAGATTGTAATAGAATAGGGTGACCAGACGTCCGGATTAATCCGGGCATGTCCTCCTTTTTAGATCTTTGTCCGGCGTCCGGGCCGATTTTTACAGGGTCCGGCTTTTTCGGAAAGTTGAGCGTAATACAGTTAAATTTACAATTCGTCCCGTTCTATTGCTCTTTTCTTAAATACTTTAACTATTGGCACAGCCTTCGTGATAAACACGCACGAAGGCGGTGTTAGTAGGTGGCACCAGGATCGTCGATGTTATCGTTGATCGACCTACAAGCGAATGCAAATATCGATTATTTAAAATTTTCGTTTCGTATCTTCCCTTGGCTTCCTGTAGCGCACGTGCGATTTGTGAGTGTAATTTTTAACCGAGTGAGTTACGTAAAATATTTGACTACGCCTAAACGAAAGTGTACATTTTCTGATGTCCTTTCCTGCAAATATCCGGCTTTCAAGAAAGGGAGAAACGAATTTGAAGCAGAATGTAAGACATGTGGAGTTGGAACGTACGTCTCAGTGGCCAATAAAGGTAAGAAATAACTCGACAGGTTAACTGTCATGGTTTTATTTCATTGTTTCATAGTCATTCAATTTATTCGTATTCGGAAGGTTAAAGTGCAGTTTACATGTCGTCAGCTGCTGCTCGAATTGTAGATGTTGGTAGCGGTGCGTCGAATAAAGGGAGACGAATGGCCTTACGTTTTTCGGTTTGTAAACAATTCCGTGTTGTTGACATAACAAAACAATTGGCGCCGCACTGTCACCACAATCAATGTTTTTAATTCTTTTTACATTGCTCAGTTAACCACCATCTGACCATCAGTAACAATTAACTACTAGTTATACCGGTAATTCACGGCAGTCACGTGACTTGTCCAAAGCTGACGAGTGGTATCCTCAACTGCAGTTGACCCGTTCGATGTGTCCTCTTTTTTTCTTCCTCTGTCCTCCTTTTTGAAGCTGTTTGTCCTCCTTTTTAAACAATAGCATCTGGTCTGCTATTAGGGTCATTGCAAATTTTGGCGATATACATCTGAGTAAATTAGCTTGCCACGCCTACTTCCATCCTCTGCTTTCGTATGGCATCATATTCTGGGGTAACTCATCATTGAGTAAAAGAGTGTCCATTGCACAAAAGCGTGTAATCAGAATAATTGCTGGAGATCATCCAAGATCATCCTGCAGTCACTTATTTAAAGAGCTAGACAGCGTCACTGTAGCCTCACAATATTTATATTCACTTATGAAATTTGTTGTTAACAATCCGAACTAATTCAAAAGTAATAGCAGTGTACATGGCTACAACACTAGGAGAAAGGATGATCTTCACTACTCAAGGTTAAATCTAACTTTGGCTCAGAAGGGAGTCAATTAT
Source organism: Schistocerca piceifrons (assembly GCF_021461385.2). Lineage (NCBI taxonomy): Eukaryota > Metazoa > Arthropoda > Insecta > Orthoptera > Acrididae > Schistocerca > Schistocerca piceifrons. The sequence goes on from NC_060147.1 coordinate 913,059, forward strand.
GCTGCAACAAAAGTATTTCGTCACTTACCTAATAGCATCGAAAGTCTGACAGATAGCCATATAGCATTCCTTCTACTCATTAGATGAATTTTTGGATATAGTAAGTGGGTAATTTCCCAAACCCCACAAAAAAATATTGTCATGTAATATTTTGTCTAATGTAATATCTTGTATAGACACCTTTTATTGTCCGCAGCTCGTGGTCGTGCGGTAGCGTTCTCGCTTCCCACGCCCGGGTTCCCGGGTTCGATTCCCGGCGGGGTCAGGGATTTTCTCTGCCTCGTGATGACTGGGTGTTGTGTGCAGTCCTTAGGTTAGTTAGGTTCAAGTAGTTCTAAGTTCTAGGGGACTGATGACCATAGACGTTAAGTCCCATAGTGCTCACAGCCAGACACCTTTTATTAACCTGACACGTTTCACATCATTACGAAGTCTCGTATTCATGATGTATGGAACAAGTACTAATCTAATCTAATCTCTACCCTATAATAGAACCTAATTTCACTCCCGCTGTATGAAGGAGTCATACTACTTTTTCACCTTTCACCACGTCCCGTCTTTCTCTTCGACTCTATGAAGCAAGTTTCATTGCAGCGAGAGCTGGCGGTGTGAATGGAGTAACAAGATTTCTGATGTGAAGAAATAGCATACCAGTTGCGTTAAGTCAGTTTTTAAATAGTGTGCTGTTTCTTCACATCGGCACTCTTCAAACACAGTTGCTGAAAATGATGAACAAAGCTTTAAATGATAAGACTGGTCATTGCGATGGCTGGAGACGTGTGGGGCGAAACGCTGACGTAATCGGCGATCGGCGCTACCAATAGAAACTGCAACGTTTAGCTTCACCACGCAGCTGCTAGGTCTCTGGCGTTCGGAGAAACGAGAAAACAGGGAATCGATATGAAGTGTTCCGGACAAATCCGATATGTGACGAAATGGAGCGACGGACACCTTCTGTTGTCCCACTTACATGTAGTCACCACTGTCAGCAAAGTGGTTATCGCCAAGCGTGAACGTGCAACGTTTTTCTTTCAGTTCTTGCTCTAAAGGGGATAGGCAGGCTGCTAGCTTGTTGATGTTCAGAATATCTAATAATAAATCAATACTTAAATAAGCAGCTCTAAAACCGGCAGTATATTTACAATGTGCAGCCGATATTTTTATAGGCAGGTACGTTGATAAATTTTCCGTCGATATATCGAGATTTCCTCGATATATAGAGAGTCAATTAATATATTTTTTAAATATTTATATACCGGAGTTCCGATATGTTTAAAACATCAACAGTCCTTCCAATGACCATTCTTGCTACCCTTCTCTGTAAATGTTCAACGTCCTATGTTAGTCCTGTCTGGTACGGTCCCACACACTTGAGAAATATTCTAGGATGAGTAGCACAACTGTTTTGTGAGCAGTTTCCTTTGCAGACTGACTACATTTTCCTAGTATCCCACAAATGAACCGATATACGTACGACTCACTTCATGCGATCCTTCCAATTCACATTCCTACCAACTGGTACAGCCAGATACTTGCTGTACTTTATGGCCACCTCTTAAAAAAATGTTGTGGTCTACTCAGATACGGAAAAAAAATTGTTTCTAATCACTTCTTCTAGCAGATTCCATAGGTGTTTTAAATTTAACCCAAAAATGTAGACGCCACTTTCCCGAATGAATGTCGTGTTCAATATTTCTAGGCTTATTTACACATTAGTACCTCTTGCAGAATTATGATGTGATTAAAAGTCAACAGTAATGCACAAAATTTGCATTTTTTAATGTTTTGTGGTAGTCATCAAGCGCACGTTATTGAAAGTGCGTTGATATTGCTAAATGTGTTCTAGAAGTTATTTCCAGGTTCTAGACTCTACTTAACACATCAGTACTTCTTGAAAAAGTATCTTGTTCATGTAAGTGTGAAAAAACCAGAGATTTTTAATTTTTAAAATTATTGTTTAAATTTTTTTTTTGGGGGGGGGGGGGGGGGAGGGGCGTCTTAAACTACCATCCCTTGGCAATGTGCGTTATGGAAAATGCGTTCGTATTGCTAGGGTTAATACTGTGGTCGTAAGGTACTATACATATGTTTTCCCCAGTGCAAAATTTTACATTTCTTATCACTTAAAGCAAGTTGACAGTTTTTGCACCACTTTTAATGATGGATTAAATACGCAGCTTTTCTCAGACGGTACTTCATTATGCATGGTGATTCCCTGATGAACTTATAAACTTCTAGGATGGTGGAGTAGGCTGAATGTATCAATTCGTGTTGTATGAACTGGTTGTCATCCATGATTCGCTTTCACTGAGTGCCACATTTCATAAAAATACCTCCAGAAAAACCTTCATAAGGCTTGGATCTATATTACACGCTAACAAATTACTCTTTTTCTGAGACATTCTTCTTGCTTCGGCCATTATTTTGTCTGCCAAACAGCGAAACTCATCTGCTACTTTTACTGTTAATTTAAGTCATTGTTCAACAATAGTCACATCTGTTAGCACCCTTTTTTTCTCGGGTTCTAACTTTTTTTTGACGTCTGTGTGTATTTGGCCCTTGTCAAATATCTTTCGTACAAGGTAGAAAAGTTTTATCACGGCTGGCTCTCCACCACCGATCTGAGTAATACTGAGGCAATGTCGTCTACTCCTGGTTACTGCTTTCCACTTAGGTCCTTCAGTGCTCTGCCGAATTCTTCTCGCAGTATCATGTCTCACACTTCATGTTCGTTTACTTGCTCTTCTCTTTCTACGACAGTCTCTGAGTTCAGCCCTCTCGTAAAGATGCAGGTGCACTTAGAATGTTATGGAATAGGCGAGTATTATAGAATACCGTAGTTCGCAATGTTACTGAAATTACACCCTAAGGGGCGAAACTATGCGAATTATAGAATAAAAGAGTTGTGGACAGTATGTATTGCCTGATTTTTTGGCTACGGTTACAGTTGGTTATGTATAGTTAACTTGTGAAGTTCCAAGATGGCAGATCCGGCAGTATGTATGTGCCGGTCTTACGTGGCTACAGCGGGCAACTTTTGCCGCCGCTTTCAACTATGATTGTAATATTCTGTGGTAACTGTCTGTCTTTTTTATTATGACGTGTATTATTCACGCGTGGTACAAAAACATGACATTTGATGATAGCACTGTTGTTGAAAATTTAGAAGTTGTCACGTGCGTCTATGTAACTTTTGCCATTGTGATGAAGATAGTCTTAGAGCTATCGAAACCTGGTTAATGTGTTTTTAAAAAAGTTGTGTGCAACCGGTTAGCTGACTGTTACATTTTATACAATATGGAATGATAGGTACTCAACGAAATTTATATAATATTCCATAAAACCTATCGTTATTGTTCAGGAGCTGAGAACGAAGATAAGATTTGTGATTTATGCCAATAGAGGAATGTAGACCGAATCACGTCTACAAATAAACAAATAATTGTTTCAGGACTTTGTTTTGACGTTAATAAACGTAACGAATTTATCGAGCCAAATTATTATTTTTTCTGTTTCGATACTGATAAGTAACTTAAATTGAGAGCCGTCTCAGAACTATATTTTGTGGACATAAATATGCATGATTATCTGCACTTTTACAACCGTATTCCATATTTCCGGAACATTGCTTAATGCCTTCCAAGTGCAACTATCTTCGTAAACTTTTTTTCAGTGATAAATATTTCATATTATATGAAGGGAAATACGAATAGTTATTGCCAAATAACTGAATTTTATGATGAAGTGTGTTTCATAGATAAGAATGAGCGCAGTTTGGAGATACAACTAGAAAAGGAAATGGTATTAGATAATACTCGAACTTCAGCAATGAACAGGGAGTTTCTGGTGCCCCTACCGATGTCGTTTATGCGACCTGAAATGTTACGTGTGGCCTTCAAAAAGCACGCGCGAAATTTTCATGTTTTGTCACCCGCCGCACGTAAAATGTTAGTCCTATAGAAAAAGTGAAGGGGACGTTTTTGTAGCAACTTTTGCGGCTAAATTTTGTACTGAACACGTTTCGCTGGAGGCCGTAGTTTTCGAATTATTCAAGGAAAATGTAGAAAAGTGATGTTCAAACGCACCGTCACCCTCACACCCAGCGCCCACCGGTCAGGGTTTCTGGTTTGTTCTTCACGGTACTCCCTCCTGCCAAATTTGCGACTGCACGAATTGTTTTCCACATTCCCCCTGTTTTGGTCTTTCATTGAGTGGCCTTATTGAGCGACCGACTTAGTCGAACACTTACAAATTGTAAAATTGACGTTTGTGTAAATCTTGTCAAACAACATAAAATAAACAATTACATCGTTGTATTCATCAGGCCTGACTACAAAATTACTGTCCTTATAAGGGTTAAGTTTGGATCGAATTATGAACGTAATTAGTTTCGGCGTAAAGTTTACAAAAGTCATTTTTGTTCATTACGCTCGGGGGCACCCTTAATTTGATGACGTTAAAGAAATATCCGACTATGCTGGTGGCATGGCAGCGAAATCAATAGAGACCAAAAAAAGGTCGAATATCGGGAGTAGTTCGAGTTGTCGGAAATTTTTGTACACTCGTAGAAGGGTGTGTTGCAAACAACGTGCTAGAAGTCCTGGTTAGTGAGGGATGAGGGAGGGGGGGGGGGGGGGGGAGAGGGTGGAGATGCATTTGAAGGCCGCTTCTTTTTAATTTGTTTTTGAATAACTCGAAAACCATGCCTGTATCCCAGTATACAATTTAACTACATTAAATTTCGTACTGAAATTCATGTATCTGTAGGGATAATAATTTGCGCATAGCGAGCGAGAGAATATGAAAATGTCGCATGTTTCTTTTGAACGCTAAGACTGCGGGTTGCAATAAACGACATCGGTAGGGGCAGCTGGACCGCTCCTTATATCCAGTAACATTCGCGTAGACTGGGAGAGCTGTCTGGCGGTGGATTCGCCAGTACGTTGCTTGGACGCCATTATCGGAGTTTCCGTCGCCCCTCTTCGTGCGTTGTGGAGAAGTGGAGAGGCCTTACATCACGGTAGCCGTAAGGAGGAGGGGGGGGGGGGGGTTAGGAATGGCGCCTACGACAGGCGCGCCTCCCGAGATGCGATAGTGGGCCGGTCGACGCGCGGAACAATGGTCGTCGTCTCCAGCCCTGCTGGTGGCTGGTGGCTGGTGGCTGGTGGCTGGTTGCCGCATCGCCTGCGCGCCCTGACTGCCGAGTGCTGGAGGATTTAATCCTCACCTCGAAAACATTGAACTGAGCCTGCGAAAGGCGGTGATACTTCCGTGTGACACGTTTCTTCCAATGACAGATGAGTCGACGAAGACTATATTTTGGCTGTTCAGGAAACAACCCAACTGCCATTGGCATTCTGCAAATACCTGCCATGCTGTCGTTTTTTCATCCAAAGGAACGCAAAGGAATCACTGATGCCATACATATCACTAATCTATTAAAACACCCAGTACTATTTGCAGTTTACTTAACTGGCAGCTTCCAGCCCCTGGCATATAGGCTGCCCTACATAAAAAGCATGTTATGTGGGAGCAGTGGCAGTGTGCCAGACCAACCAGCTTGCCAGAACAGCCTAACTATGGGGGGCAAAAATGGTTGTCCAGGCCCTGACATGTAGGCTGCCCTGCATGACAGGTATGTTGTGGCAGTAGTATTCACCAGGTTTATTGAACTGTATTTCAGAGGCTACATGTGCTCATGAGCATGGCTGGGGACAGTTGAGACAGATGCAGGAGACAATGAGCCATAGCGAGTAGGAGGAGGAGGAAATGGACAGAGTGGGGAAAGAGGGGGATTGTGTGAGTCAGGTGGAAGGTGCATCGTGGTAATTGGAAGGTCGAAAAGGTAGGAGGTGAAGAAGGAAAGAGAGAGGAGAGGGAGATATGTTCAAAGAGGGGGGTAGAGGAAATGGACAGAGACAGGAGGGTGGTTTTTTTGTTGTTGTCTTCAGTCCTGAGACTGGTTTGATGCAGCTCTCGATGCTACTCTATCCTCTGCAAGCTTCTTCATCTCCCAGTACCTACTGCAACCTACAACCTTCTGAATCTGCTTAGTGTATTCATCTCTTCGTCTCCCTCTACGATTTTTACCCTCCACGCTGCCCTCCAATGCTAAATTTGTGATCCCTTGATGCCTCAGAACATGTCCTACCAACTGGTCCCCTCTTCTTGTCAAGTTGTACCAGAAACACCTCTTCTCCCCAATTGTATTCAATACCTCCTCATTAGTTATGTGATCTACCCATCTAATCTTCACCATTCTTCTGTAGCACCAAATTTCGGAAGCTTCTATTCTCTTCTTGTCCAAACTGTTTATCGTCCATGTTTCACTTCCATACATGGCTACACTCCATACAAATACTTTCAGAAACGACTTCCTGACACTCAAATCTATACTCGATGTTAACAAATTTCTCTTCTTCAGAAACGCTTTCCTTGCCATTGCCAGTCTACATTTTATATCCTCTCTACTTCGACCATCATCAGTCATTCTGCTCCCCAAATAGCAAAACTCCTTTACTACTTTAAGTGTCTCATTTCCTAATCTAATTCCCTCAGCATCACCCGATTTAATTCGACTACATTCCATTATCCTCGTTTTGTTTTTGTTGATGTTCATCTTATATCCTCCTTTCAAGACACGGTCCATTCCGTTCAACTGCTCTTCCAAGTCCTTTGCTGTCTCTGACAGAATTACAGTGTCATCGGCGAACCTCAAAGTTTTTATTTCTTCTCCATGGATTTTAATACCTACTCCGAATTGTTCTTTTGTTTCCGTCACTGCTTGCTCAATATACAGATTGAGTAACATCGGGAAGAGGCTACAACCCTGTCTCACTCCCCTCCCAACCATTGCTTCCCTTTCATACCCCCCAACTCTTATAACTGCCATCTGGTTTCTGTACAAATTGTAAATAGTCTTTCGCTCCCTGTATTTTACCCCTGCCACCTTTAGAATTTGAAAGAGAGCATTCCAGTTTACATTGTCAAAAGCTTTCTCTAAGTCTACAAATGCTAGAAACGTAGGTTTCCTTAATCTTCCTTCTAAGATAAGTCGTAGGGTCAGTATTGCCTCACATGTTCCAACATTTCTACGGAATCGAAACTGATCTTCACCGAGGTCGGCTTTTTCCATTCGTCTGTGTAGAATTCGCGTTAGTATTTTGCAGCTGTGACTTATTAAACTGATAGTTCGGTAATTCTCACATCTGTCAACACCTGCTTTCTTTGGGATTGGAATTATTATATTCTTCTTGAAGTCTGAGGGTACTTCGCCTGTCTCATACATCTTGCTCACCAGATGGTAGAGTTTTGTTAGGACTGGCTCTCCCACGGCCGTCAGTAGTTCCAATGGAATGTTGTCTACTCCTGGGGCCTTGTTTCGACTCAGGTCTTTCAGTTCTCTGTCAAACTCTTCACGCAGTATCGTATCTCCCATTTCATCTTCATCTACCTCCTCTTCCATTTCCATAATATTGTCCTCAAGTCATCGCCCTTGTATAGATCCTCTATATACTCCTTCCACCTTTCTCCTTTCCCTTCTTTACTTAGAACTGGGTTTCCATCTGAGCTCTTGATATTCATACAAGTGGCTCTCTTTTCTCCAAAGGTCTCTTTAATTTTCCTGTAGGCAGTATCTATCCTACCCCTAGTGAGATAAGCGTCTACATCCTTACATTTGTCCTCTAGCCATCCCTGCTTAGCCATTTTTCACTTCCTGTCGATCTCATTTTTGAGTTGTTTGTATTCCTTTTTGCCTGCTTCATTTACTGCATTTTTATATTTTCTCCTTTCATCAATTAAATTCAATATTTCTTCTGTTACCCAAGGATTTCTACTAGCCCTCGTCTTTTTACCTACTTGATCCTCTGCTGCCTTCACTACTTCATCCCTCAGAGCTACCCATTCTTCTTCTACTGTATTTCTTTCCCCCTCTCCTGTCAATTGTTCCCTTATGTTCTGCCTGAAACTCTGTACAACCTCTGGTTTAGTCAGTTTATCCAGGTCCCATCTCCTTAAATTCCCACCTTTTTGCAGTTTCTTCAGTTTTAATCTACAGTTCATAACCAATTGATTGTGGTCAGTGTCTTCACCTGCCACGGAAATGTCTTACATTCTTGAACCAAGTGTTAGCTATGATTAAGTTATACTCTGTGCAAAATTCTACCAGGCGGCTTCCTCTATCATTTATCTCCCCCAATCCATATTCACCCACTTTGTTTCCATCTCTCCCTTTTCCTACTCTCGAATTCCAGTCACCCATGACTATTAAATTTTCGTCTCCCTTCACTACCTGAATAATTTCTTTTATCTCATCATACATTTCATCAATTTCTTCATCATCTGTAGAGCTAGTTGGCATATAAACTTGTACTACTGTAGTAGGCATGGGCTTCGTGTCTGTCTTGGCCACAATAATGCGTTCACTATGCCGTTGGTGGTAGCTTACCCAGACTCCTATTTTTTTATTCATTATTAAACCTACTCCTACATTACCCCTATTTTATTTTGTATTTATCACCCTGTACTCACCTGACCAAAAGTGTTGTTCCTCCTGCCACCGAACTTCACTAATTCCCACTATATCTAACTTTAACCTATCCATTTCCCTTTTTTAATTTTACTAACCTACCTGCCCGATTAAGGGATCTGACATTCCACGCTCCCATCCATAGAACGCCAGTTTTCTTTCTCCTGATGACGACGTCCTCTTGAGTAGTCCCTGCCCGGAGATCCGAATGGGGGATTATTATACCTCCGGAATATTTTACCCAAGAGGACGCCATCATCATTTAAGCATACAGTAAAGCTGCGTGCCCTCAGGAAAAATTACGGCTGTAGTTTCCCTTTGCTTTCAGCCGTTTGCAGTACCAGCACAGCAAGGCCGTTTTGGTTAGTGTTGCAAGGCCAGATCAGTCAGTCATCCAGACTGTTGCCCCTGCAACTACTGAAAAGGCTGCTGCCCCTCTTCAGGAACCACACGTTTGTCTGGCCTCTCAACAGATACCCCTCCATTATGGTTGCACCTACGGTACGGCCATCTGTATCGCTGAGACACGGAAGCCTCCCCACGAACGGCAAGGTCCATGGTTCATGGGGGTAGGGACAGGAGGGAGGAGTAGACAAAGAGACAGAGGGAGTGGGGAGGTGGAAATAGAGCTAGGAGGAGGAAGAGGTGGACAGAGAGAGGGGGAGGAGGTGGTGTATTTGCTATGCATGTTGAAAGCATATGTGGGCAAAGCTGCAGGGTTCAAATGGTTCAAATGGCTCTGAGCACTATGGGACTTAACATCTATGGTCATCAGTCCCCTGGAACTTAGAACTACTTAAACCTAACTAACCTAAGGACATCACACAACACCCAGTCATCACGAAAGCTGCACGGAAATGTATATAGTGTCTTATAATTATTGACAAGATTTTCAAATTTAAAATGCTGCCACAATCTACTTGTTAAGAGCTATAATGTTTAAGAAAAATTTAAGAAAGTTGTGGTAAGTTCTGTGGGACGAAACTGCTGAGGTCATCGGTCCCTGGGCTCACACACTACTTAACACTGACTTATGCTAAGGACAACATACACCCATGCCCGAGGGAGGACTCGAACCTCCGATGGAGGGATCTGCGCTAACTGTGGCGAGACGCCCTAGACCGCGGCGACTACCCCATGCAGCAATGTTTAAGACAAAAGTTTAACACAGTATGACATGTAGGGAAGTTGGAAACTTGTCTGAGTCTCCAGGCACCATATCTCAGCATGCAAAGTACCCAGAATGTATTCGTCCTGTATTTGAACACGAGAGCACTTAGACGGGAAAGTCCTCAGACACGGCCAACTGATGTGGTTCGCAATTTGCACGTTGACTGTGTACAACCTAACATGGAAGACTGTATTATATTTTAGCTCAACCCTCTCTCGCTTTTAAGAAAAACACCTCTAAAATTCGTGATGCGGAATCGATTCAGAATTGGCAGTATGGATAGACAGTTGAAAACTGAACATATTTGGTCATCAAATGTGGTGTCTACAGATGCATATTTTCACACAAATCGGGGAAAGGAACTTTAGACTTTTGTATGTCCATCCTTTTAGAAGGACGTCTCTGGGACGACAGCCTTTTACTATCGTGACAAGAAATAAAAACACCTACAGCCGTCTTTATGATTTTATGAGATGGTTGGAGTGCTGACACGTGAGTTTCAGATTATCAGCGAATCCAGTGATCCTTGCAGCCGATGTGTTATGCATGGGGATCGTATCAACCTGTACCGCATCAAAACAGCCTGAAGATGACGCAATGAAGCGTCGAAACTACTAGCGACAAAATAAAATAAAACCATAAGGACAGCTGTAGGTGTTTTTATTTTTTGTCAAGAAACTTTATAGGTGGTTTTCTCAAAAGCGTGAGGGAGTTGAGCTAAAATATCATACAGTCTTCCATGTTAGGTTGTACGCAGTCAACGTGCAAATTGCGAGCCACATCAGTTGGCCGTGTAAGTGCTCTCGTGTTCAGATACAGGACGAATGCAGTCTGGGTACTTCGCATGCTGAGATACGGTGCCTGGAGACACAGACACAGTTTCCAGCTTTGGTACATGCCTTTCCGTACTAAACTTTTGTCTTAAACATTGCCACGCGGGGTACGCACAAGGCAGATGCCATTCGGCAAGGGCACCACCACCGGTGTAGCGATCGAGCAATGTGACACCGGAGCAGCGAATCTGTGTTCTATTGTCAAACGCATTCTTCAGGGTTCTTAATGTGTATGTTTTTCCTTATCGGAACTGGTAGGAGTAGGAGGCTTAATGCACAGTACAATGACTGAGCGTAGGGAGTTAAAAAGTCTGGGGTACAGTAGCCGAGAAGCCTCTGATGAGCGACGTACTGTTGTAACGAGTACTGAGCGACACTTGAGGTAGTGGAGAGAGGCGGCGCCACTGGAGACGACTGCCTCGGGGGGACTGACCGCGCTGTGCACGGTGGCGATGTGGATGCAGTACTCGGCATCACACCGTAGTGCCGGCAGTAAAGTTCGAGTGAGCAGGTTTCAGTCTGTGCAGGTGTTTGCCACAGTTACGATGTAGTTCACTTATTGTGCTCAAGGAAACGGTAAACGCGGAAGGATGTGAACATACTGTGCAAAATTCTGTAGTGCGTAGAGTATACCAATAGTCTGGAGAATATGACTGTGTCAGCATGCCGTCGAGCATCATCTGTGAGGCAGTGGTTTGTGGACAGCGACACTGCACAAACTGTTTGGCCAGTCCAGAGCGCCGACCTGAACCTCTGGGAGAAGTCAGAATGTAGACCTCACTCCACACCGCAGCGTCGAACATCGGTATCTTCTCTGCTGTCCCGTCACGAGAGTGGGATGCCATCACCTCTGAAACAATCGGAACCTCGACGAGGATTCAAAGTGTGTTAAATGGTGAAGCGTGGGCTTTGCCATGTTTGCTGTGGCCGCCCACTTGATACATTGTAGCGCCTACTGCGTCGGCACCCCATTTCGCGTCCAACCGACACGGGGTGCCTGCATCGCAGGAAAACCTACGTCGTGTGTGTTGTCAACACAAATATTTACTGGCGGCCACATCACAACACAACCACCGACGCCGCCAGGGACCGCTACCCGTCTAGCCCAGGAACTACTTTCCTACGCAACGCACGTGATCGCAAATAGTTCCGGCAGATACATCCGCGAAACGGGCTTTATAGGGCGGCGCACTGCCGGCAAAGGGCTGTTCGACCCACCGCTCGGACGTACGCAGATCTGCCACAGTGACAGCCACGGCTGGAAGTCTCTTGTGGCTGGCCGATCTCTTGCAGATGGACACGGTGTAGTCTTGACATTGTAGAAGAGACGGGTCTTTCTATTGTTATTTGTGACGATGCGCAATTGGGATCGAGTCTGTTGTTCTTTAGGAGACTGTACTATTGTTTCGTTTTGGTGAGTCCAGTAAGTGCTTCTCGCTTTTCTGTTCTGCTAGCGCAGATACTTAAATATTAAGCCCCACAAATAGCTGTCTGGACAGTTTAGATACTGTACAGGGCGACCATAATTAAAGATCCAGTGTAGAAACGCAGTAGAAAGAGAACCACTCCCCAAAATGACGTCAAATTTCAAAAGCACACGATTTACGCAGGCGGAAACATTGTGAAGAACAAACATTTAACGAAAATTTTACCAACAGATGGCGCTTTAAGCGTCTTGACGTAAATGGGATCCGCTACAAGTGACAGATGAAATCGAGAAACAGCATTTCCCTTGCACAACAGATCGAACCGCCTCGGGGCTAAAGTTCTGCGAATGCGTTGCCCAATGCGTGCCTTCAGTTGAGCTGCGAACAGGGCATCTTTCAAACAGCCAGCCGTAAGTGACGCGGATTGAGGTGTTTCGGACGAGCAGGCCGTAGGGGAATGACGGCTGGTAGTCCTAGCAGCCCCGAAATGCCTCTGCAGGAGCCACCTCGCATCAGAATGGTCCCACCCGCACATCCGAGCTGTCGAGTGCTGGGAATGGAATGACGTTGACGCGCAACGACACGCCATTGGCGGCACAGACGACGGGAGTCGCAGGACTGGCCTCGTCACGAAGAAACACGACCGTGCGGTGGGCGGTGCCGTCAACACCCGCCACGCACTCACCTCTCCACAATGGACTGCTACCGGTTGGCCTGCGTGCACATGTTCTGCAGTTCTGCGTATTCGTATGTCCTCGGAGATGGATGTAGCCTTCGGTTGGTCACAATGGGCTATTCACTGCCCACTCCCATGTGAGCAAGAAACTCCAGAGGGAACGTTTGTCAGCTGGACACGGCTCATTTTGTGCGGATAGCAGTGCAGGCCGTTTCGCCGTGCTCCCAGGACTGTCCACCATTCGGGCAACTCCACGTGGACTGCGCGTTCCCACACCACCGCTCGACCCCTCCTGCAGTGCTGTGGCCTCAATTCGGATCAACTGCTTTCCGCCCTTTGCCACACTGCACCTCAAAAGAACTCGCGTCTTCGAATTTTCTTCATACCCTTAGGAGACATCGGACCAATTTCTTTTTTTTTTTTTCACACCTTCGAGTGCCTGGCGCTTGCACAGAACCACTGGCGCACAGCCGCCGTTCTTGTTAAAGAACTTCAGCCAGCAGCACGCGCTCCTGCATGGAGAGGACCATGCTGGGCGTCTCGTCTCGACACAAACGGAGGTTCATGATGACCATGATGATGATGATTTTATTAGTGTTATTATTATTATTGGTTTGTGGGCCGCGCCCGTACAGAGTCCCACTTTTCACACAGTCCAGTCTAGCCGGTGTCACGGATGATGATGAGGATGATGATTATCATCATATGATGACAACAACATAAACTGGTATAACGGATCTTTTACGTTGGGGTAAAATTATTTTATTTTTTGTTAGACGTTTTCGTTAAATAGCTGAATAAATTGTAATTAGGAATAATTTAATTAAGCAGAGTAGAAAAGATAAAGTCAAAGGGATGTTCATTGGGCGGACATTGTCGTAATGTAACGTCATTGCGTTGTTAAAACAAGTCGTTTGTGTTCCGTTCTGCTGTTCAAAAATGGCTCTGAGCACTATGGGACTTAACATCTACGGTCATCAGTCCCCTAGAACTCAGAATTACTTAAACCTAACTAACGTAAGGACATCACACACATCCATGCCCGAGGCAGGATTCGAACCTGCGACCGTATCGGTCACGCGGGTCCAGATTGAAGCTCCTAGAACCGCACGGCCACACCGGCCGGCCTTCTGCTGTTCCGTCGTGCGCATATCTGAAAGGAATTAATTCGGGGACTAGAATAAACTTTCACATAATAGTTACGATTCGATGTTCCGACAGAAGGGGTTAACGTCAGTGTTAATTTGAATTGCGGGCGAGAGGATTAGTTTTGACAGATACGTGAAAACGGACGTGACGAAAGTTGTCCGCATATCACCCTTGAACGTGACTTTTTATTTAATTAACGATTGCGGGCTCATTAAAAGCTATTATCTCATGATTAGGGTCACTCGCTCTTTCCTCCTACATAGTGACATTTACGTCATAAGAAAAAGGATTATTAATAAAAGTGGTGTTAAATGACAATTACGTGTTATTCCGTTAGTGTGGAACCGACGTAATATCTGTGAAATGACATTGATATGTAATTTGTGTTAAATACTGAACTGAGATAGGAAGTAAATTGAAATTAGTCAAGATTTGATACTGAGACTATAGAAGCAGAAGCGCTTAGGGTTTCTCTTCTCTAAAATGACAAAATAGGTACGAACTTTAACTAAATAGTCGACTTTATGTATTTCAAAGACATTAGCATTTCATACTTATTTTGACGAGGCGCTGTTAAATAAAGGAACGTTGAGTCTCTGTACGAGTAATAAAATTAAATCTAAAAACATAATTAATAACGGCGAACTCCGTTTTAACAAACTGTATTGCGTGTCGTCATCCGGCAATAACTGCTCAACCCTGGAGACTTGGGTGGTGAAATTACAAGTCGGGCATATAAAACAAACTTAAAAATCCATTCAAGCTACAGTGGAGTCGGCACAACACGACGTGGGCAGTTATACCGGGCAGGGAACCGAGCGAGGTGGCGCAGTGGCTAGACACTGGACTCGCATTCGCGAGGACGACGGTTCAATCCCGCGTCCGGCCATCCCGATTTAGTTTTTCCGTGGTTTCCCTAAATCGCTCCAGGCAAATTCCGGTATGGTTCCTTTCAAAGGGCACGGCCGACTTCCTTCCCCGTCCTTTCCTAATCCGATGACACCGATGACCTCGCTGTCTGGTCTCCTTCCCCAAAAACAACCAACCGGGCAGAGAAAATCCCAAACCCGGCCGGGAATCGAACCCAGGTCCCCCGCCCTGATCAAGAGGCAACAACACTAGCCATTAGACCACGAGGTACGGACGGAAACTGAGGAACGGCGTATTCGGACGCATGCGGCGCCATCTATTCGTCACAGTTTCCTCACTTTATTGTCACGATGTTTCCCCGCCCGTGACGTCATTGTGAGGAGTGGCTCTCTTTGTACAGTATTTAATTAGGGACACCGTGGGCGTTGTATACGTCACCTTGCTTTGTGTCCGTGTCGCACGTCAATAGAAGCAGTAGCGAAGGTCGCCACTCCTAAGCAAAGTGTGCGTTTCCTTTGTTTCAGGTGAGTCTCCGCAACGTCAGAGGCGACTGACTGCGCCTCCCAGCCCGTGTGTCCTGCCTGCACTGGTGAGCAGTGAGTACACGCGTGTGGGCGGTTTTACTTCGGAGCGGTGGCGGAACGGACTCAGCGGCAATAGCGGTCCCGTAGTCGATATATACACACACACACACACACACACACACACACACGCACACACGCTCGCTCGCCAGTGACGCAGCTGAAACAATATTCTTTGTGCGTAATTCTCGGCCAACTGCGTTACCGGACTGGCATGCTTTCAGTAAGGAAAACAGTACCAAATAATGAGAACGTACCACTCCGCTTGGTGTAGCAGACAGCCCTACGAAATTCAAACAAAATTAAAACAGCAACTACTGTCAACGCCTTCTCAGACGAAAATGTGAGGGCGCGTTGAAAACTAATGCCTCCGAATTTTTTACGTGAAACCTCTTAACGGGCGGCGTTCATAAAAAACACACACTACATATGTTTTTGGATGGGGTCCGCCTTTAGCAAAACACACTTTTATTTTTCATCCCAAACACGTTTCACTGCAGTTGCAGCATCTACAATGCGTTTTTTATTTTATGGCTGTTGAACATAAAGAATGTTCTTTACTGTTTATATACGTGTCAATATTAGTTTTTAAATCGTATTTACAGATTTGAAGAGCACACAAAACTATGTATTCATACCTTTTTACCACATTTTTGTTGGTAGGTGGAACTTGCGGTTACAGAGCTATGTTTTAAAATTTGGCCGCACCTAAAAAGAAAAGAACATAAATATGCTATAGCGAGTGGACTGTAAATGTGCTGAGTACGTGACGTCACTGTCCACGTGGACAGCCAAGTGGTCTCTCTTTGTCGTTCGAGCGGTCTGCTTTTACTTTGCCCTGACGTCACACCGGTGCGTAGTGCTGCCACTAATCATGTTGGCAGAGACAATTTTTTATGGCCAGTCCGGCTACTTTAAAGACTTTTAGCATCCTCTCACTATAAAATATTTTTCTTTTTAGGTGCTGGATAATTGTAAAAGATTGCACTGTAACCAGTTTCACCTACCAGCAATTTTCCAAAATCAGTGGCACGCCTCTCGGTTACCTTTGGCTCGCCACAGTATTAACGATATTCTCTGAATACTAAATTTTGACTCGGAGCGATGGCTATGGCAATAATCTTTTAACGTTGTGAGCGTATAGGGTGATTATATTAAAGTTAAACTTTCAAACTGCTGTAGAAAGAACACCACTGCTCAGAATGGTGTCAAATTGCAACGGAATATTATCGGAGAAGGGGGAAAACGTAGGCCAGAAGAAAAATAAGTAGTTACAAAATGGAGCAATGGATGGCACTGTAAGCATCACAATTTAATAGTGGTCGACTGCAAATGACAAATGAATCATACAACAATAACAAAGTGTACGTTTGACGTTAAACAAACTGTACTGCTCAGTTTGCATGGGTTTACAGGTGTAGTACTGTTACTTACGTAAGCCCATCCACCACGGGAAGGTCAAATCACATCAGATGGGAAAAATGCAATCCGAAAACAAAGGAAGTAGGTTACAGTACACTTGTTCGCACACTGCTTGAATACTGCTCATCGATGTGGGATCCGTACCAGATAGGGTTGATAGAAGAGATAGAGAAGATCCAACGGAGAGCAGCGCGCTTCGTTACAGGATCACTTAGTAATCGCGAAAGCGTTACGGACATGACAGATAAATTCCAGTGGAAGACTCTGCAAGAGAGACGCTCAGTAGCTGGGTACGGGATTTTGTTGAAGTTTCCAGACCATACCTTCACCGAAGAGTCAAGCAGTACATTGTTCCCTCCTATGCATATCTCGCGAAGAGACCGTGAGGATAAAATCAGAGAGATTAGACCCCACAACAGTACGAGACTGGAATAGAAGGGAGAACCGATAGAGGCACTCAAGGTACCCTCCGCCAAGCACCGTCAGGAGGCTGGCGGAGTATGGATGTAGATTTAGATGTAGATGTAGAAGGTGCTTAAAACATGAATGTAGCCCTGTGCTGTGACAGTGCCACGCAAAACAACAAGGGGTGCAACCCCCCTCCATGAAAAACACGACCACACCATAACAGCCCCACTTCCGGATTCTACTGTTGGCACTACACACGCTGACAGATGGCGTTCACCAGGCATTCGCCGTACCCACACCGCCGGCCGGAGTGGCCGTGCGGTTCTAGGCGCTACAGTCTGGAGCCGAGCGACCGCTACGGTCGCAGGTTCGAATCCTGCCTCGGGCATGGATGTGTGTGATGTCCTTAGGTTAGTTAGGTTTAATTAGTTCGAAGTTCTAGGCGACTGATGACCTCAGAAGTTAAGTCGCATAGTGCTCAGAACCATTTGAACCGTACCCACACCCTGCCATCGGGTCGCCAGATTGTGTACCGTGATCCGTCACTCCACACACCGTTTGTCCACTGTTGAATGGTGTAATGTTCTCGCTCCTCACACAGAGCGAGCCGCCGTTTCACACTTACCGGCGTGATGTGTGGCTCATGAGCAGCCGGTCGGCCACGAAATCCAAGTTTTCTCACCTCCCGGCTGACTGTGATAGTACGTGCAGTGGATCCTGATGTAGTTTGGAATTGCTGTGTGATGGCCTGGGTAGATGTCTGACTATTGCACTTCAGACGCACTTCAACTGTCGGCGGTCTCTGTCAGTACTGTGCTACTAGTAGTGATTCTCCAACAGAAAGAGGTTCCTACTCAATGGTCTGAAGATGACCACAGTAGTGGTCGAAACCGGTCACCTTGTTAAATAAATCGTGATCGTGATCAAGACTGTTTTTAATGGTAATTATTTATAAGACATTGATCACTGCTGTTCCCATAATGCATTCAAAAGACCTAGGGGTGTTTAGGAGTGTGGAAATCTCGCGTACAGTCGTATGACACAAGTGACACCCAATCACCTGACCACGTTCGAAGTCCGTGAGATCGCCGGAGCGCCCCATTCTGCTCTCTCACGACGTCTGATGACTACAGAGGTCAAACGTAGCGCTAGGTGGCAGCACAATGCACCTAATGTGAAAAACGTATGTTCTTCGGGGTGTCCGGATACTTTTGATCTCATTTTGTAGTCAGAGTCGTGCGGTACGCACCCTGTCACTGTAAATCAAATCGCTGAGGAGAAGTTCTTTGCGAGATCATTTGGGACTGCAGCAGGAAAAGGGAGCGGGGGGTGAGGTAGGGAGATGACAGTGGTATAGAATGGGCTGTCCGCTGCACACCGTGAGATGGATCGCGGAGTGCAGGTGGTGTGGCTGAGACACGCCGGAAGGTCCATCAGGCGCCTATTTGGGGAGCGCTGCCGGCGAGTGTCCGGCGGTCCGCTTTGGGCTAAATGGGGGAGCCGGCCAGAGTGGAGCGACTATTCCGGCGGCGTCGCAGCCCGGCTATTCTTCCCGATCGCCGCCGGCCGGGCTTATCGGCGCGGGATATTTGCGTTCGCGGAGTTGGCAGCGTGGCACCGGTCCGGCCAGATTAGACGCCACTGGCAGGCGACGCGGAAAACCGGACCACGCTTCAGGTGGCGAGCACAAAGCGCTGTGGGACAGAGAGAGAGAGAGAGAGAGAGAGAGAGAGAGAGAGAGAGAGAGAGAGAGGTACTGGCCGCCGTTCCACCCAAAACACGTGCACGTCGCCACGTGTCTTGAAACGTGCGGCTGCCCTGTGTGGCGCCGGCGCACTCGGCCCGCGTGTTGGTAGCGTCGACGCCGCAGAGCTGCTGCTGCTGCTGCTGCTGCTGCTGCTGCTGCCGCCGCCTCAGCTCTCGCAGTGGAGCTGAGACACGGTGCGCGATGACGTAGGTCCCCGCTGGTGGACGGCAGACAGAAATGCCAACTCCTACGATGGATGCTTCTTCTGATTTAAGACTGAATCATTCACTGCCGGGACATGCAGTAGTTGTTAAATCTTATCCCATCCGCATCGTACACACCACCAATTGCGAGGAAACATGGTAATTATCAGTCTTCTCGTACGTTGTTGGCTCGTTGCTATGGAGTGGTTGAACCCGTACGAAGCGAGATGCACAGATACTCTCTGATCACATCTGAGTGAACCTGCGCCGTAATGTTAAAAAACATGTTCAAAAGTCCTCTTTTCAATTAATGAAGTACGTATTTTGATATTCAGATTAAACTGTCCCTGCTGAACAGTCGCTGGTTAACTATCATTGATTAAATCACTGCCGGCCAGTGTGGCCGAGCGGTTCTAGGCGCTTCAGTCTGGAACCGCGCGACCGCTACGACCGCAGGTTCGAATCCTGCCTCGGGCATGGATGTGTGTGATGTCCGTAGATTAGTTAGGTTTAAGTAGTTCTAAGTTATAGGGGACTGTTGACCCCGATGTTAAGTCCCATAGAGCTCAGAGCCATTTGAACCATTTGATTAAATCACTTAACAATGTAGTCCACGCTTCATTTTTACTTGGCCACTAAATACTTTATAACTTTCACACCACACGCACACGCAGTTGGTTGGTAAAGTCAGTTCTGAAACTTCCCGGCAGATTAAAACTGTGTGGCGGACCGAGACTCGAGCTCGGGACCTTTGCCTTTCGCGGGCAAGTGCTCTACCGACTGAGCTACCAAGCACGACTCACGCCCGGTCCTCACAGCTTTACTTCTGCCAGTACCTCGTCTCCCACCTTCCAAACTTTACAGAAGCTCTCCTGCGCAGGAGACGAGGTACTGGCAGAAGTAAAGCTGTGAGGAGGGGGCGTGAGTAGTGCTTGGTAGCTCAGTCGGTAGAGCACTTGCCCGCGAAAGGCAGAGGTCCCGAGTTCGAGTCTCGGTCCGCCACACAGTTTTAATCTGCCAGGAAGTTTCGTATCACCGCACACTCCTCTGTAGAGTGAAAAATTTCGTTGTAGAAAGTCAGTTATATTAAATTTAAGTTTCTTGACCATTACGACAACTTGACTCTTCAGCGTACCTGTATTATCTTCGTGAAGTCGTGTAATTGTGTCCTACTCGAGACTAATTGAGTGTAGTCCTTTGATATACTATCCACTCTTCTTTTAGTTCCAACTATTTGAAAGTCAAGTCCAATATTCACTAGTTTCGTCAATAAAGTTCAATTAACCCGTTATGCACGGTTAAACGCGTCTATCAGTTCCTGTCTCTGCTTAGAAAATCAGTTTCCGAAGTTCGTGAATCACGTCACGGGAGAAACACTTCTGACCGCAAAACAATCTCGTGGCGTTCCGTACTCTTAGCTAAGACCAGAGTTGTTCTCGCACGTCTTTACAGGACGAGAGCCAGCAAGCGACTTCTTCTGTGACAGAGTATTGTAGGCGCATTGAATTTCTTCGTTGCGCTTACAACTCTCTTCCACATAAAAGTTATCTCTGACTAACATCACCTCGGACTTACCTTTCAAGATATTAATTGCAATTATCAAAAATGGTTCAAATGGCTCTGAGCACTATGGGACTTAACATCTGCGGTCATCAGTCCCCTAGAACTTAGAACTACTTAAACCTAACTAACCTAAGGACATCACACACATCCATGCCCGAGGCAGGATTCGAACCTGCGACCGTAGCAGTCGTGCGGTTCCGGACTGAGCGCCTGAACCGCTAGACCACCGCGGCCGGCTAATTGCAATTATCACTTCGATATTTGTCCATTAATTAAATCTGATGTTTCTTCCTCCTCTTTTCATAACAAAAACTCTCAGCGATGTATAATGTTGTTGTTATCAAGACTTCTTGGTATTCTACCTGGGAGGTAGCTAATATTTTCTGGGTCTCATGAACTAGTAAAGCGAGTTGGGTCTCACACGATCGCTGTTTTCGGAATCCATGTTGATTCTTACAGAGTAGATTCTGGTTTTCCAGAAATGACATGATACGCTAGCAAAAAACATGTTCTAAAATTCTACAACATATCGTTGTCAGAGATATAGGCCTATAGTTTTGCGCGTCTGCTCCACGACCGTTCTTGAAAACTGGAACTACCTGTGCTCTTTTCCAATCATTTGGAACCTTCCGTTCCTCTAGAGACTTGCGGTACACTGCTGTTAGATGGGGGGCAAGTTGTTTCGCGTACTCTGTGTAGAATCGAACTGGTATCCCGTCACATCCAGTGGATTTTCCTCTCTGTAGTGATTTCATTTGCTTTTCTATTCCTTGGACACTTATTTTGATGTCAGCCATTTTCTTCGTTCGTGCGAGGATTTAGAGCGGGAACTGCAGTGCGGTCTTCCTCTGTGAAACAGCTTTGGAAAAAGCTGTTTAGTATTTCAGCTTTACGCGTGTCATCCTCTTTTTCAGTGCCATCGTCATCCCAGGGTGTCTGGATATACTGTTTCGATCCACTTACTGATTTAACGTAAGACCAAAACTTCCTAGGATTTTCTGTCAATTCGGTACATAGAATTTTACTTTCGAATTCACTGAACGCTTCACGCATAGCCCTCCTTACGCTGAGTCTGACATCGTTTAGCTTCTGTTTGTCTGAGAGGTTTTGGCTGCGTTTAAATTTGCAGTGAAACTCTCTAACTAACTTTATTGTTGAACTACGGTGGGTTTTTCCCCTCCCTCGCAGTTTTACTCGGCACGTACCTGTCTAAAACACATTTTACGATTGCCTTGAACTTTTTCCATAAACACTCAACATGTCAGTGTCGGAACAGATATTTTCATTTTGATCTGTTAGGTAGTCTGAAATGTGCCTTCTATTACTCTTACTTTGAGCAGATCTTACATAGCAAGATGTTGCCGGTCTGTTACATGTCACTCAGAGTGGTGTGTCTAAGGTGTGGCGAAAGCTCAGAGAGACGAGGAACGCGAAAGCTGGACCTCGCAGTGGTCGTCCTCGTGCGACAACACCGATGCAGGATCGTTTCCTCCAACTGTCGGCTCGCGAGCGGCCAACACCTGCTGGCAGAAATATTGGGAGCGGCTTCTCCCGGGCAACAAGCATTCGCATCCCAGACCGAACACTGCACACAAGATTGCATCAGGGTCTTTTCATTCCAGAAACCAGTGAGAAGTTTTGCACTGAACCGACGCAATCGAAGGACCTAGGCTCTTGCACATCTGCAGAATGGACTAGCGCCATGTTTGCTGGCGAAACCAGGATCGATTCGCGACCAGACACTAGATGTGACACCCGGAACGCTGATATGTCCAGGAAGTCCATCTGTATGCAGGAGGCGGTGTAACGTCCCGGGCGGCAATAATGATGGGATGGCGGACCCCCCTATTCCCATCTGCGGCGATTTGACTGGTGTCCGGCATCTCCAAGAACTCGTACGAGCGACTGTAAGGCCCCACAGACGTGAAGTCGGTGACAACTTCATCACAGTGCTATACAGCACCGTACTATAGCAGTGTCTCGGTATCTTCAAAGATGCAACATCAACCGAATGCATTGGCCAGCACAGTCCCCAGACACGAATGCCAGTGAGCATGCATGGGATCTGTCGAAGGTGGCGACTGCACAGCGTCCGAATCCAACTGACAGTCTTCAGGACCTCACCGAAGCTGCAGTTGTGGAGTGGGGCCTCGAACCCAGAGGTAAACTTGAAGGTCTCATCCAGAGCATGCCTCGCAGAGTAGAAGAGCTCACCCGTGTGTGGAGAGGACATCCACACTGCTAAAAACTGATAATCACCATCGTGAGAAAAAGATTTTCACTGTCTCTGCCTGCAACATGTACACTTAGGAGAGAGCCTCCTTTTGTTTTATAATGATTTTTTGTAGCTAACCAAAATCGCATTCTTGTTTTCAGAAAGAAATTCGTTTATTTTGTTAATAAGATACTGTACAAACCGCAGTGCGTATACCATGAGAAGCCACTGTTGTAAACTCTTTGATAGTACAAAATTTTGTCGAGGGGTGTACATCATGATTAAAAAAAAAGAGCAGGGTGAAAAGACTTTCGGTCCTAGCTGTATATCATTGTAAATGTCTTTTACTGCTATTATTAATTTCATTATTAGTGTCAGTTATTATCATGCGTATTATTATTATTATTATTATTATTATTATTGTTATTGGGAAGTTTTTAATGTCTCTGGTACGTGTTGCTCCTGGTCAGATGTAAGAGAGGGCCTGAAGGCCATAATCTGGCCAGGATACATAAGCAACAAATACAAAAATAAAAGTTTGAAATTATGTGCAGAGTTTGTTGGAACTCGCTAAATGTTCTCATTTTCAGATACTGGATGAGCAGAAACCAGCTCGTGTGCGCATTGTCAATTGCACTGCCTAAGGACAGAACACACGGCTTCTCACATTAGTACTTGTCTTAGTGTGTTAAAATTTTATCGCTAGCTCGTACCTGCTAAGACATATCCACTGGCAGATGTGGACTCTGACCAAAATTTCTTGATTATGAACTGTGGATTAAAACTGAAGACATTGCGAAAAGGTAGGAATTTAAGGAGATGGGATCTGGACAGACAGAAAGAACCAGACGTCGTAGAGAGTTTCAGCGAAAGCATAAGGGAACGACTGACAAGAATGGGGGAAAGAAATGCAGTAAAAGAAGAATGGGAAGTTTGAGGGATGAAATAGTGAAGACAGCAGAGGATCAAATTCAAATGGTTCAAATGGCTCTGAGCACTATGGGACTTAACATCTTAGGTCATCACTCTCCTAGAACTTAGAACTACTTAAATCTAACTAACCTAAGGATACCACACACATCCATGCCCGAGGCAGGATTCGAACCTGCGACCGTAGCAGACCCTCGGTTCCGGACTGTAGCGCCTAGAACCGCACGGCCTCCGCGGCCGGCAGCAGAGGATCAAGTAGGTAAAAAGACGAGGCTAGTAGAAATCCTTGCATAACAGAAGAAATATTGAATTTAATTGATTAAAGGAGGAAATACACAAACGCAGTAAATGAAGCAGGCTAAAAGGTATACAAACGTTTAAAAAATGAGATCGACAGAATGTACAAAATGGGTAAGGAGGGATGGCTAGAGAGGACAAATGTAAGGATGTAGAGGCCCCGGGAGTAGACAACATTCCATTAGAACTACTGACAGCCTTGGGAGAGCCAGTCCTGACAAAACTCTACCATCTGGTGAGCAAGATTTATGAGACAGGCGAAATACTCTCAGACTTCAAGAAGAATATAATAATTCCAATCCCAAAGAATGCAGGTGTTGACAGATGTGAGAATTACCGAACTATCAGTTTAATAAGTCACAGCTGCAAAATACTAACGCGAATTCTTTACAGACGAATGGAAAATCTGGCAGAAGTTGAGCTCGGGGAAGATCAGTTTGGATTCCGTAGAAATGTTGGAACACGCGCGGGAAATCTGACCCTACGACTTATCTTAGAAGCTAGATTAAGGAAAGAGAAACCTATGTTTATGGCATTTGTAGACTTAGAGAAAGCTTTTGAAAGTGTTGCCTAGAACACTTTCTTTCAAATTGTGAAGGTGGCAGGGGTAAAATACAGGCAGCAAACGGGTATTTAGGATTTGTACAGAAACCAGATGTCAGAGGCGCGAAGGAGATGTAGTGCTTGAGATGGGAGTGAGACAGGGTTGTAGACTCTCCCCGATGTTATTCAATCTGTATATTGAGCAAGCAGTGAAGGAAACAAAAGACACATTTGGAGTAGGAGTTAAAATGCATGGAGAAGAAATAAAGACCTTGATGTTTGCGGACGACTTTGTAATTCTGTCAGAGACAGCAAGGGACATGGATGAGCAGTTGAACGGAATGGACAGTGTCTTGAAAGGAGGATATAACATGAACATCAACAGAAGCAAAACGAGGATAATGGAATGTACTCTAATTAAATTGGGTGATGCTGTGGGAATTAGTTTAGGAAATGAGAAACGTGAAGTAGCAAAGCAAGTTTGCTGTTTGGGGAGCTAGGTAACTGATGATGGTCGAAGTAGAGATGTTATGAAATGTAGGGTGTCTCTGGCACGGAAAACGTTTTTGAAGAAGAGCAATTTGTTAACATCAAGTATAGATTTAAGTGTCAGGAAGTCGTTTCTGAAAGTATTTGTTGCTGTTCTTGTTGTTGTGGTCTTCAGAGACTGATGCATGGACGATAAATAGTTTAGACAAGAAGAGATTAGAAGCTTTCGAAATGTGGTGCTACAGAAGAATGCTGAAGATTAGATGGGTAGATCACATAACTAATTAGGAAGTATTGAATATCATTGGGGACAAGAGAATTTTATGGCACAACTTGACTAGAAGAAGGGATCGGTTGGTAGGCCATGTTCTGAGGCATCAAGCGATTACCAGTTTAGTATTGGAGGGCAGTGCGGAGGGTGAAAATCGTAGAGGGAGACCGAGAGATGAATACAATAAGCAGATTCAGAAGGATGTAAGCTGTAGTAGGTACTGGGAGATGAAGAAGCTCGCACAGGATAGAGTAGCATGCAGAGCTGCATCAGTCTCTGAAGACCACAACAACAAGAACAGCAACAACAACATACGTGCTAATAAATAGATCGTGACAGCATTTTACAATTGGGCCAATGATTATGTGAAACGCTGAAAATCGAAGTTTTGTCGACGGTGGAAGGCCTTAAAGAAGGAACCTGCCACGGAACTGGTCTCCCGGGATAGCTGTAACGTCCGGCTGAGGACGTGGGACTGGCAGGCGTTGACGAGGGGCGGTCTGGCCGTCGGGTGGTCGCTGCCACAGTGGAGATTGATACGGGGGAGGAAATAAGATCTGCTGGCTGCAGCGGCGTCGTAAAGCGGTGGGGGCGGCGCCTCTTAATGAGGGAGGCAGCGTCTGGCGGCGGCGGCGGGGGCGGCGGCGGCGGCGGGGCGGGCAGAAGACAGGTGGTCGTAAAAGGCGGCCGTAAACGCCTGCCGCGGGGGCGGAAGGTCAGTCCAACACATTTATGTCAAATAACATAAATGAAGCTACAGTTGAATCTGTCTGACATTAAACAGGAATAAAAAAAACAATTTCAGTATCAGCTGATTTAGTGCGTGAAGCGCGAGTTAAGCCAATAACCAGGTAAACTAAACAATTCACCGTAATTCAAAAGAAAGAGAAAAACAAAACTGGATCAATACACCCCAATGACAAATATCCAAAAAACCTTACAATACTACTAAAAAGAATACACTGAAGTGGGGAGCAGTCATTCACCCAACAGAACACTTCAAAATGAGTTCAATAACACAGCTGTGTGCCCCAGAAAACTGCAAGACGTTAAATACACTTCATATGACGAACAACATTAACATTACGCCACTCCTGTTGGAACTGCAGTGTCCCAAAGAAACAGTCGCTTATTCTGAAAGAACAATAAATTACGGCATAAAGGAATTCCAAATCTTTCTCCTTTCTAGGCGGAGGCTGAGCCAGAAACACAGTTTTGCTGTGAAATCTTAGAGGACACCCGGAAGCAGTAACAGACAAGGGGTGGGCACCCACAAGTAACACAGGCTAAGAGTCAGGCTGGGAGCACACCCTACGAGAACTTGTCCACACTACGCTCACCACAAACTGCAGACATTCCGGCCGGACATCCGCTCGCGGTGGCTGCCAGAAGGACGAAGCGACCGACAGGCCCACGTCGTGCTTCTCACACGGGCGCCTCAGTTTGTATAAACACCTAGGCCCACACCAACTCCGGACTCCCATCTCACTGCCAGGCTCGGCACAGTTTATACGAAATGCCTTCCAGGCAACCAGTAACTGCGCAAGGAGTTTCACGATTAGCAAACAGCTCCAGCGTAACAGACATCACACGTGTGCATACGCCCGAGGCACAACTCCGCCAGTCTCACCGGCCGACCGACTGCCTCTCGCCGTCCCGCGCGCCCCAGCCGAAAACCCAAAGATGCTCGTGCCAGGCGACGCGCCAAAGATAACAAGCCGATCGCTGATGATCGTCCAGCGATCGACAAGCGCGAAAGAAACTGGTATAGGAGTCCGTATTCAAATACAGAGATAGGTAAAGAGGCAAAAAACGGCGCTGCGGTCGGCAACGCCCATATAAACAAGTGTGTGGCGCAGTTGTTAGATCGGTTACTGCTGCTACATTGGCAGGTTATGAAAATTTAAGTGAGTTCGATTGTCGTGTTATAGTTGGCGCAAGAGCGATGGGACACAGCATCTTCGACGTAGCGATGAAGCCGGGGATTTTCCCTGTACGATTATTTTACGAGTGTACCGGGCATATCAGGAATCCGGTAAAACATATAATGTCCGACATTGCTGCGGCCGTAAAAAGATCATGCAAGAACGGTACCGACGACAAATGAAGAGAATCGTTCAAAATCACAGAAATTCAATCCTTCCGTAAATTTCCGCAGATTTGACTGCTGAGGCATCAAGTGTGAGCGTGCGAACTATTCGACTAAACATCATCGATACGGGCTTTTGGAGCCGAAGGTTCTAGGTACCAAGTAAAAATTTGTATTCGGTACCGAGGTCTACGGGCCCTTGGCGGTGTGCGAAATGTAAGCTTCTAAGTAAATGCGACCAAAAGGGACCGCCACTTTTTTCACGTATTTCGACACTCGCAAGCGGATTGATCGAAACCTGTAGGGTACTTCCCGTTGACCTACAATTACAAAATTCGACTAGAAGCAACGTTTCGCAGTACAGGTACAGGTGGGAATCCGAAAATTCTTAATTTGGTATATTATGACACAAAAAAATATTTTTTGCCGTTTATCGTTCGCGTGTATGTCTGTCCTCCAGTTAGGAAGTCTTTTTCCCAACAATGGGTAGGCGTATCAAGTTGATCTTTGTGTCACGCATTTAAGTCTAAGCAGTCCCTTCCCGGCGTAAAACATTCAAGCTTGTAAGTCAATGCAATCAAAAGATATGCCTATCTGGAATGTCTCACATATTTCCTTACTCGCAAACTTCCTCATCAAATCTGTAGGGGACTTCCCGTTCACCCAAAATCATGAAATTTGACAAGAAGCAAGGTTTCACGGAAAAATCCGAAAGTTGTTAGCTGCTAATGTATAACATAAAAAATACTTTTTTCCCATGCATTTTTCCTCTATCCGTCTGTTAAGAAGCTTCTTTTTTTTTTCAAGCAACGTGTAGCGGTAGCAAGGGGAAATTTATGTCAGATACTAAGGTCTACAGTTCTTTCCGATGAGGAAAAAAAATGAACTTCTAATTCAATTCTGTCAAAGGATACGGCTAGGTATGTCACATATTTTGATACTCGCAGACAGCAGAACCTAGAGGTGAAGTATTTGCATACATGACGGGCCTGCTGGTCTAGCAGCAAGCCGGCAAGGTAGCCCTCTGAAAAAAAAAAAAAAAAAAAAAAAGGAGTCAATAGATCTACGGTGACCATGAACCGGTGTCGTGGGACGTCCCCTCCGAACAAATGCAACGAGCAATAACGAACAAAATGAGATTAAAGAAAGCGGTAAAGCACATGCAAGCAGAGCGAGAAGTCTTGGGATCTAATCCTGGTGAGACCACGGATTTTTCAGTCTCCGTTTTAGCCTGTCCTTCACCTTTCAGCCATGTTAGGAGTCCCCAGCTAGAAACAACACGTTCAGTTATAGGACCCCTTCCTCCCCTTCGGATAACTGGGGTGCGCTGGGTACACACAAGACGGCGGAGTGTCGCCCAGTAGAAAGAACTGCAACACACCACTGGGCGACCTCAAATTATTACCTATCATCGTCTATGTGCGTGATTTAAGTTTGTACGGAACCGTGACGGCGCGCCTGCTACTCGATCTTGCCCTATTTTTCGGACGCTTTCTACTTTATTCTCGGAAATGCGGCCCGTCTACGCGAATAAACGAAAGGCTGTTTCATCGACATCTACGTCTACATCGATACTCTGCAAATCACATCTAACCTCATGGCGGCGGGTTCATCAAAACGCCTTCACAATTCTCGATTATTCCAATCTCATATAGCGCGCGGAAAAAAACGTACACCTACATCTTTTCGTGCGAACTCCGAGTATCCTTATTTTATTTTTATGATCGTTTCTCGCTATGCGACAGCAAAATATTTTCGCATTCGGAAGAGAGAGTTGCTGCTTCGAATTTCGTGACAAGTTTCCGCCGCAACGAAAAACGCCTTTGTTTTAATGATGTCCACCCCAAATCCTGTATGATGTCAATGACACTCTCTCCGCTATTTCGCGATAATGCAAAACGTGCTGCCCTTCTTTGAACTTTTTCGGTGCACTCCGTCAGTCCTATCTGATAAGGATCCCACACCACACAGCAGTATTCTAAAAGAGGACGGACAAGCGTAGAGTAGGCAGTCTCCTTAGTAGCTCTGTTACATTTCCTAAGTATCCTGCCAGTAAAACGCAGTCTTTGATTAGTGTTCCCCACGACATTTTCTTGTGTTCCTTCGAATTTAAGTTGTTCGTAGTTGTAATACCTAGGTATTTAGTTGAATTTACAGCCTTTAGATTTATCGTGTAACCGAAGTTTAACGTATCTCTTTTAGCACTCATGTGGATGGCCTCACACTTCTCGTTATTGTCAATTTTCGCACCATGCACATATCTTTTCCAAATCGTTTTTCAATTTGTTTTGATCTTCTGACGAGTTTATTAGTCGATAAACCACAGCGTTATCTGCAAACAACCTTAGACGGCTGCTACGATTGTCTCCCAAATCGTTTATATAGATGAGGAACAGCAAAGGGCCTATACCACTGCCTTGGGGAACGCCAGAAATCACTTATTGTAGTCGATGTCTTTCCGTTAGTTAGTACGAACTGTGACCTCTCTGACAGGAAATCACGAATCCAATTACGTAATGAGACGATATTCCACAGACATGCAATTTCACTACAAACCGCTTATATGGTACAGTGTCGAAAGCCTTCAGGAATTCCACAGAAACGGAATGAATTTGAAATCCCTTGTCGATAGCACTCAAAAGTTCGTGCGACTAAAGAGCTAGTTGTGTTTCACAAGAATGATGTCTTCCAAATCCATGTTGACTTCGTGTCAATACACCCTTCTCTTCGAGGTAACTCACAATGTTCGAACGCAATGTTCCAAAATAGGTGTTGCATATCGACGTTAATGATATGGGCGTGTAATGTAGTGGATTAGTCCTAATTTAGTGGATTACTCCTGCAACCTTTCATGAATATTGGTGTGAGCTGTCAAACTCTGCAATCTTTGGTTACGGACCTTCCGTCGAGCGAATAGTTGTATATGATTGTTAAGTATGGAGCTGTTGCGTCAGCATACTCTGAAAGGAACCTAATTGGTATACAGTCTGGACCAGGAGACTTGCTTTTATTAAGTGATTTAAGTTGCTTGACTACTCTGAGAATGTGGTGTGCGTACTGTAAGACCTTCAGTACACACACCTTCACATTATTTGACTTGTCGCTCTAACAAAGTAGGCGAGTGTCAGCAATATGTCTCGTGGTCTT
Source organism: Schistocerca piceifrons (assembly GCF_021461385.2). NCBI lineage: Eukaryota > Metazoa > Arthropoda > Insecta > Orthoptera > Acrididae > Schistocerca > Schistocerca piceifrons. The sequence goes on from NC_060147.1 coordinate 943,620, forward strand.
ATCGTGGCGTGTTTATCTTCTGCCGTTAGGTCAGACGATAGAAATGCCACTTGCACGCTTAGAGTAGCAGATTGACGGTGACCAACTTTAAACAGAACTTGATTAATTTTCACACACATATAATAACAAGCATAAAAATACGTTAACTTGGTTCTGGAAGCTATTTACGATTGGCAATCTGAAGTTCCTTTGGTCTTGGTACGTTAATCTTATTCTCACATATCTCTGATACTTGACAAAGTGTCTATACATTTATCTTCATGACTATGTACAGGAATATGGTAATCTTATTAGGCGCAGACTGAAACTTGACTATAGACTAATGCAGACTGACTAATCGGAGGTCTGTTATAATACCTCGCGCGTTCAGGTATCACTGCGCGAGTGTGATCCGCGAGGAGAAAAGGTTCAACGTTAGCAGCAATCTCATTGGCTGTGTTACATATTAATACGCGGATCGGCGGAAGCAGAATTTGGTCCATCTCTATGGCAGTGCCATCTCGTAGTGCGGAGACGGACGAGCGCTGCGCCTGCGCTGTTGTGCTTAGCGGGGCGCGCTCTAGTGGGAAAGTTGTGTACGCGCTGACTACGCGGAACTATGTACACAACAGAGAATATGTACGTCTGCGTTAGTCATGTTGGCAGGTGTTCTAGATTCGAATGTTGATGTATCCTTTTTCTTCTTCTTCTTTTTTTGTGATACGCATTCGATTCTTTTCATTGGCGAATCATCTTCGGTGGCGCGTAATACGTTTATGTGTATATAACTTGCATTGTAATAAATGTTACTTTGTTATTATCTTGTTGTTACGACGTATCAAATTTTTGTAGCAGAGATTGTGTAAGGTTAAGTTGGTATCTGGTTCTACTTACGATTCGTGATGTTATTAACCCGTGCGTGTCGTCCTCGAGTTGTACGTATTTCAGAGGAACATTTCACCTTCACTGTTCACTGTGTTTTCATCCTGTGCTGTTGGTCTTACAGTATTTCCAGCCGTCGCTTTATCGCTGTGCTTCGTCTTCTGTCTGTCTCTGTATGAACAAGAGGTCGTCAGAAATATGGAAACATCACACGCGCAACGCATTACGCTGCCTAATACGGTGTGGAACAAACACTGGCGTTGTAAACAGCTTCCAGGCGTCTCTGAATGAATAAAGACTGGTTGTGTATGATTTTGAAGGGAATTTAATACGATTCTTCCCGCAAAACAGCGACACATGTTCAGACTACGATAACGGATGTGGATAGAGATGACACACCCTCCTCTGGCGACTGCGATAGCCATGGTGGGTGCGGCAGCTGGCTCGGGTGCTGGCAGAGCCGCAGCGCTGGAGGACGCGAGGTGTGTGAGGAGGGGGGGCGACTCCGCCGTGGGAGACAAGCGCCGTGCCGTGGGGCGCACGGTTCTCCTCGAGTGTAACGCGGTCCTGCGCAGCAGCCGCGGCGTCCGCGGAATTCCACGCCCAGATCACCACCCAGCTGCCGCCACCTCTCTCTCCTGGCGTGTAAAGAGCAACAGTGTGGATGGAGACACGGCCGAGCAAATGACTTTCTTCCATTGCTCCGTAGCAGGCCTACAGCTTTTACGGCTTCCGCACGACGTTTCCCTCTTACGGCCATTTACATCTCTGACGAGTGGTTCTGGACTTGCAGGTCTACTCGAATTTGCCGTTTCTGGAGGTCCCTTCGTGTTGTCTCGGTGCTGACAGGATTCGCGAGTGTGGACATTGAGTGCCGCAGTCATTTATCGCAACTGTCGTCGTCTTATTTTTCGTTAGAATCTTCTTCGGAAACCGACGATCGTGATGACTCGACAAACACTTTTTTCCCCGTTGCGAGTGGGCGCACGGTGTTTCCCCATTCTCTCTGCGCTCACCACTACACAGAACTGCGTTCTGAGCAGCACTGACATCTGCAAAGTGAACCGTGAAAATTTACTTTCAAAATATTTTCTTAAAGAATTTACTTTATTTACTAGCGATTCATCAAGAACATTAACACACTGTGTGAGCGTGGAAGTAGTTGCCAAGGAGTGACTGATGGAAACAAATTAAATTTCAAGCAATGGAAATTTTATTCATAAAAGCCTTTCCAAAAACAGATTTAAAATTTATAAGCAGAAAAGCACCTTCGAAATATCAAGTTACAATTTAACAAATGTGAATTTTATTCCTAAAAGCCTTTTTAAAACCGATTTAAAATTACTATCAGAATGCACTCTCTAAATATAACAAAGTGTTTTTTTTTTACAGTAGGTGCCTTCGGGCTGAGAAGCTTCCATCCCAAGCAATACAAGTTCTGAGCACTATGGGACTCAACTGCTGAGGTCATCAGTGCCCTATAACTTAGAAATACGTAAACCTACCTAACCTAAGGACATCACACACATCCATGCCCGAGGTAGGATTCGAACCTGCGACCGTAGCGGTCTTGCTGTTCCAGACTGCACTTCCATCCCCTTTCAACACGGCCGTAGTCACGACCGCTCACAACGACCTTTGAAAAACTACACTGGTGCAGAGCTGCAACACACCAGATTACTTTAAACTAAAAATTTTAACAACTCACACAAACACATTAAGTATGAACCCCGTAAGAGCGATGGAAATGGTGCAAACACTCACATATTAAAAAAAAAAAGAATTGCCACCGTATGTGCAATTTGTTTTTAAAAGGACGCTTACGGTGGAAGGGTGGCAACTTTATAAAAATGACTATTTAAATAAAACCCATGAAATTCAGACTTACACAAAATGTACAACATGCTCTACATTACACATATACCGCCTGGCAAGATGATAGGCAAAAACATATTTCAGGAATTCGGCCTTTACCTTAACTTTATAAATTCGTTAACACCGAATCCGACAAACATGACAGAGGCAGCTATTAACGTACGGAAGACCGACAGACAGACAAACAGACAGACACTAACTGTGCAACAAAAAACTGACCAAGAAAACAAGTACAATTTAACAAGTAAATGAAACAACATATCACCAATCACTTAACTTCAAATAAACAGCGATTTCTGGAGAAGACCTGGCGCAGCACCCCCAACGCTCTGCCAGTTTCTTCAACGGACGCAGGAAGGCGCGCCGATCTCCCGTCTCACAGCGTCGCAGTTCGCACCGGCCAGACCGACGTTGTGGTTTCACTCCTGCTGCTCTCGTGTCGGCCGCGAAGCCACTACCCCTCGCTATACGTCGCGCCGACGCTCAATACGGACAAGTCATCTCGTGTGTCAGTGCGCGACCGACCAACCGATCGATCCGACCGCCAACGACCGTCGCCTGAGCAACTCGAGCAGACTGGCGGCCTAACACATACCGGCACTCCGGACGACAGACAGACACTGACCGCCGCACACTGAGCCGGCTGACCCACTGACCAGACTGCCCGATACAGACTGACACTTCTCAGACTGACTGACTCAGACCGACCGACTGCCCCACACTGAGCCGGCTGACCAACTGACTAGACCCAGACCGGCCCCTTGCCGAGCTCATAGCGCCCCTTAAACGCACGTGAACAGGCAACCTTTCCCCTTTCCCACCAGAGGGAGACACCAAGGCTGCGACTGCCACAGCGGCGCCACCGCCAGAATCGGAGGGCGACTGCTCCACACTACGCGCTGCGGCGCGCTCTTCAAAACAGCAAGTTTTACTGCGGCTCACAAAGTATTGAGGACGTTCTGCAGTCGACGACAGTGGGCAAATGCAGTAGTGGCAACTGCAGGCTCGGCCAGCACCGGACACGCAGATGAGCCAGAGCATTGCGGACACCTGCCTGGTGGCCGGCACGCCCGCCTCTGGCACGGATAACAGCGGCGACGCGTCGTGGCGAGGAAGCTGTGAGGCCTCAGCTGGAGGGAGCTGGC